>NC_143396.1:192416857-192719530 GCF_052110815.1 Crocodylus siamensis
CAGCTGAGTATCGATGCCAAATAGTGCAGAATAATTTCCACTTATCCCTCACATACCCCTATTAAGACATCCCAGAAGGATATTTGCCCTTTTTTTTCCAACAGCATCTCATTAAATTTGTTCGTGGTCTTTCCTGAGATCCGAGGGCTAGATTCTTTACCACCTATTAGGTGTGTAAGGGTCAGTGTAAATGACTTAGGCATTGAAGTGTGATCCTATTCCATCCTGCTAAAAACTCTGAAAAACAGTTAACTCAAAAGGTGGGTGGGTACTCCTCTTTTTACAGGGTTTTTTTTGTGCTTTGTTTTTAAAAATAAAGATGGTGGTGTGTTACAAAAGTAGATGCATCACTGTTACCCAGGCACACATTCCCCACAATTTTATATTTATGCATTTGATTTTTTTTCCCTCTTAACTATAGTTTTTTTCAGTTGTCTTTATTGAACTATTTCTTGCTGATTTCAGACAATTTCTCCTATTTTATCAATATCATTTTATAGTTCAACTTTGTCCTCCAATGTACTTGACACCAAGTTGGATGCACTGAATGTTTAGATTTTATAAGTGTACTCTTTTTTCTGCCATCAAAAATGCTGATGAAAATATGGAATAGACCTGGATCTAGGATTTACCCCTGCAGGACCTCACTTGATATTTCCCCTTAATTGGAGAATGAATTGTTGATAACTGTATGTTCAGTGTGTTTTTTCAACAAGTCATACACATATATTTTAATAAGTTCAACTAAATCATATTTTCCTAGTTTGCTTATGAGCAAGTTATGTTGTACCATGGTTGTTTAAAGTCAAGATGTAGTCAAGATCTATCATGTTATTGATTCATCATTATCTACTAGGTTGGTTACACTGTCAAAAGAAGAAATGTAATTGGTTTGGCATGATTTGTTCCTCACATATTTACCTCGGCTCTTTCTTATTATCTTTTTATCTTCTAGGTGCTTACAAATTGATTGTCTAATCATTTATTTCAATATCTTTCGGGGTATTGAAGCTAGGCTGACTGGTCTAATAATTTTACAGTTCAGCTAGGGACAGACATTCAGAAAGCTGGAGCTTGAATTGATTCAATCTTTGCAGGTTAGTTTAACCTGCCTAGGTTGAACCAATTTCTAACAGTAAAAGGCATTTCTTGTGGACTGAGGAAATGTGGGCAAGTGCCTGTAGTTGCTAAGGTCAGGCACTGGGAGGTGCTAGAGTGCCCCCTTGGCCTCAGGGAAGGGACTAAGCCCCCTCCTGCTCCACTCCCTCTGGCATCTGGTGCAGGGGACTTATTCCATCACTTGCCCTAGGGACAGAGTGAGCAGCAGCAGTGGTGGTTGGGGTGGGCAGATCCCTCTGCGGTGCCCCACGGGAAGAGGAGAGAATAACCCCACTCCCTTCCCCCCCCACCTAAGGGGCATTGCCAGCCAGAATCGGGCCCTGCCCCATCCGCTCGCTGTAGCTGTGAGGGGGGAAGCAATTATGACAGGGGCAGCAGCCCCTGTCATGGTTTCCCTGAGCATGGGCCTCTTCCCGGAAGGGAGCCATGCTGTGGGGTGAGGAAAGCTGCTGCAAACTGTGGTGGTGGTGACACTGCAGGGGGCTTGGGGGCCCCCTCTGAGCCCCGGTGCTGCTGTGCACAGTCCACCGCAGCTCTGCCTGCCCCACAGTGAGCCCCCTGCCGGGAAGGGGCTCATGCTCCCCAATGCCCTGACAGGAGCTGCTGTCCCCATCAAGGGCCCTGCCCCCTCGCTGCTGCAGTGGCCAGGCAGGGGCATGGACAGATGCCAGCCAGCAGGGCCCCCTTGTGGGGGGGCAGGAATAGGGGTTATTCCCCCTCACTGTAGTGTCCAGTGGAAGGGTAAGCAGTGGGCTTATTCTGTCACTTGCCCCAAGCAGGGAGTGAGCAGTGGCAGCAGTCAGACCTGACTGAAGTCCCCTGGGGGCAGTTGGGAGTTAAAGAGGGAAATAACCCCCCTCCTTGCCACCTCTGCCTCAGCGGCCATGCCAGCCTACTGCTGCAGCAGTGAGGGGGCAGAGCCCAGCAGACCCGGCTCTGGTCCCTACTGATGGGACAGGAAGTGGGGAATTAAACTGCTCTCTGGCCAATCCCCTGCCCCTGCCTGTCCTTGCTTGTCCCTGCTCAGCTGGAGAGCAGAGGGGTGGGGCCATCCCTGGTTGTCTGGAGCATAGAGTCCAGCCAAGAGAGCACACTGGGATGCTGTGGGACTCTAGTTTAAGTTAAACCAGTTCTTTTTTTCTTATAAAACTCGCCTCTGATCATAATATGACTGGTATGCCATGATACCTAATGGAAATTATTTTTTTTAATTTTTACTTTAACTGGAATGGTGAAACAAAACTACCCCCTTTTTTCCCTTTTGCAAAGAACTGTAATTTGCTGTGCTTTTGTCTAAGAGAATTGCTCCATTTTAGAGACAAACAGGATGAGTCCAATAATATTTGGGAAGAGTCATACATTGCAGAGTTACAGGAGCAGTATTTTTATGGTGCATCCTATTGTTTGGTCAATGGAGCTAGCATGATTTTATGCAAAAGTAAGTGAAAGCTGAACAGAACCCACTGACAATGACTGGAGGTGCTTAGGGTGGGACAGTCATCCTGCTGCTCACCTCTTCTGTTAGGTATGTGTTCAGAGTGATTTAGTTTCATCAAAAGCTACAATTGTGCAACTGCTTATCTGCCATCTGAGTGCATAAAGCGATATAGGGATTAGACCTCAGATTCTCACAGCTTTACTGCATTTTAGTACGTTTGTGGGCTCTGACAATGCCTCATGTTTTAACAATTCCAATTGCAATCTATGAAGATTAGAAATTTTCAGATTGTCTGAAGTATGGGGATGGGGGAGGCTGAAAAGACTTTTGAACCTGCAGACATGTCGTGAAAAAAAAAATCTTGTTGAAAGAATGATGTTTTTCCAAAACCAGAGCCCTGGAGTTGATAACTGGGGAGTCAGCAAATTACTTCTGGTTCTGTATTACTGTAAGTGTGTTAACAGCCTCACCAAAGTCAAGTAAAGACCTTGCTGAATCAGGGCTCAAGTCGTGCGCTATATATCTATGCTTTCCAATAGACTAAACCAAAAGCACCAGTGAGAGAATCTACAGTTTGTAATCACTTGCTCTTTTCCCTCTCTTTTATTTTGCCTGCACTTGGATTGCTATGTATGAGAAAGAAAATGAGTCAAATGTGAACAACAAAACCTGGACTTCCCACAGGAAGCTGACTTGGTGTTTCTCTATATATTGCCCCTCAGGATATTGTCAAGTAAATATAGGGAGAAGAGATAGGAAAAACTGGTGAAATAAAAATGAATTCTTTTTTCCCCTCTAGTTTTACATGATTTTAATTGTCTTTTTCCCTTTTGCTTTTTTGTTTACTAAAGTTAAAAATAGATTTTAATTTAAAAATTACAGAAACTTACCATTATTCCAATTATTCTTCTGCTCTGGCAGAAAAACTATACCCTCTAAATAGGCCTTTCTTTGTCCTAACAACACATTCTCTCACCTCAGATTGGTACTTCTCAACGTTTTGGGGATCCAGCAGGCCCTTCTAGTTGTTATGGTTGTGATGAAAACCTTTAAATTGTCAACGAAGTTTGACCAAGGTGAACTCTAGGCCTACAATAGATACTGCATTTCTCCTGGGAGAAGCCATCTTCTCCTGAGACAAAGTACAGTTGTTCAGATGCTCATATCTGTTGTCCTGGGACAAACCCTAAACAGGTTCACAGGATAGGAAGTGCTAATATTTTCTCCTGGGATAGTGCAAAGTGCATCAGAACAATTGTCCCAGGATTAAATGAATGAATCAATGGCAGAAAAATGCAAGTGCATTCAGCTGTTCTCTAAACCCCAATTGGAAGGATGATGTGTTCACATACTAATCTTGGGACCTTTCTGTTCCAGGACAAACACAGGTACAACTTATTCTGGGTTAAATAAAAAAAGTCTATTCCTAGCCTGAGTGTGCAGAGAACCTGAATCCCTGGGGTATATACAAAGGTGTGCAACACCCTGTCTATGTACACATGGCTTATTTATAGGCACCTAGATGTAGACTGGGAGCAACATATATAGACATTTATTGGGAGGGTTGTAGGGCCTAAAAATAGCCTGGTCAGGGTCTGGGGAGTAGAAATAGCACAGCCCCAGGGCTGGGGCAAGTAGCTGGGCTTTCCCAGCCCCACATCTGGGTTGTGAATCCATACAGGCATTTGGGAAATTGGGTTAATCTTTTTCTAAATCAGGTTAGCCCTTTCTGGATCTAAGTGCACTAACTTAGCTTAGGCATCCCATTTTTTGGTCAAATTAACCCCTCTGGAATGCCTACATGATTAGGCATTTAGATCGACCTAACCCTGGATAGGTTGCTCTCAATGTAATGCCTATATTGCCCTGAAGCTCTGAGGAGATCACTCAAATACCTCATCCATTTCAATCAGAGCTAACTCAAATACCCAGTGGTGATATTATAATGATATATTATAACTGTTTCACTGCTTATCACATCATGTAAGCAATAGGGCTGTGTGAAACACCATTTTTTTTTCGACATCCGTTTCACCATTTTGAAGGGACAGTGTTTCATTTCATCATTTCATTTTGTTTTGAAGCACTGTCCCATTTCATTTTGTCAAAACTGTTTCACTATTTCGACGTGTTTTGATGTTTTGCCCATACATTATAATGGGGAATCATGAAAATGCCTAACACTTTGTCATTTCTTGCCTGATTTAAATGAAAATTGCAGGGATGCTTGCCCCTTCTGAGGGCATGAAGCCTGTCAGGTTCAGGGAAATAGGTGCAAGGATTTTGGGAAAACTGCTCCTCAAAGTCTTGAAAGCAAAACTCATGTCACGTGTCTGTGTAAAGCCACAGCAGGGTCAAGACTGCAGGCATGCTAGCCCCTGCAAAGGCCACAAAGCCTACCAAGTTTCAAGCAGATAGGTGCAGGGGTTTCCAGGAAACTGCACCTCAAACTCTTCAAAACACAACTCCTGACACTTGCTGGCAGCAGCAGCCTCCTCTCATCCAGCGCGCAGATCTGGGGGCCCACACCCCTGGGAGGGCTGCTGGGCTACGCCAGAGGCACAAGGGTGCTCTAGTATGGGGCTAGCCAGCAGGCAGCCCCCACACTGAAGTACCCTTGTGCCCCAGTCAGCCCCATTAAAATTTACACATGTATTGCTGCACACTAAAGAATATCACTATAGGATAGCCCTTCTAGTACTAACCTACAGCAGAGTGAATGTGTTTAGTGTGGCCTAACAGGGCCAGATGTGTAGATGCTGAGGCTGCTCTGCAGTAAATGTCTCTTGTAGACACACCCAGAATGTACGTTGGCCCACCAATCACAGAAAGCGGAAGAAATGAGAGTATAGATACAAAAGTTTTCCCTCATCTCCCTGCTTTAGCTTTATCACCTCTTCCTCTAAAGTTTCTGTTGTTTTTTCACCTACTTTAAAATGACCATGGTTTTGAATTCTGATAAGACATTAGCTTTGGTTCAACTTCAATCATTCTCTCTTTTTTTAAAGTAACTTGTTTGAGCACCTGATACTGGGCCCAAACTTTTAGCGGCACAGAGTAGAACAGTACTAAGGACTGTGCCCATGGGCTTCACCAAAGTATCTATTGCGCCATTATCTTGAAGACGAGGATAATTTGTCATCAGAGTTACACATGCAGAGAGTAAACTTATGCCTACTGAAACATCTTTATAGCTGAAAACCCTTAAATCAACTGATGACAGCTAGCCATTCACTTTCAATCAGACTCTGCATATGTCTTGTATTCTTGTGACTTGGTTACTGCTCATTGTTATGCATTACCCAAGCTATAAATATACCTCCTGATTTGTCAAGAGGGTTGGCAGTTAATATGCTGGTATACCTGTGAGAGACATTTTCATAAGCAAATATTTACAGCAAATCCTATATTATGCTGTATCTTGACATACAAATATTTACTATATTTGCGTAACTGCTCTTTAGAATACTCTAGCTGGGGCACCAATCAGAGAGTAATAAATGTAGTTGGGGAAATAGAGAAATAAAACAGCAAAACTTGACAGTTCTGCACAGAAGTAGCTATTGGAAGTTTCAGATTGGAAAACAGATTCACTTAAAGGAAATAGAGTTTCTCTCATTATATATAAATAAAAATTCTCTCTCTTTTCATCCTCTTGTGTATGCATCTATGAAAGTATCCTGTCGGTTTTTGTCTACTGCATTTTTAAGAGCTCTGTTCCTACAAGCAAAGAAAAAAAGCCATTTTGAATCAGAGCTGCTGTGGCCAGTTATAACCCACTCAGACTAAAAGTTCTGATTGCATATTTCAGATTGCAGAAAACAATCTTAAGTACAGAGTTGCTCTTTGCATAGGAAGAAACAAACATCCATGGTAGCAAAGTAGTAAACAGCTAGTAATATTAACAGGGATTGATGAGAACCACTTTCACGTAGTCATCCCTGGCAATGTCTCTAACGGCCAAAAGCTCCCAAATTGCGCATTTTGATGTTTTTGTCTAAGATAAAGATATGGACACTGTTTTTGACATATGAAAGAAGACGTAATAGTAACTGGCCATCCACACAAGACTCAAAAAATCTTATAATCTTCCTAAGCATGGGTCAAAGAGACTCTAGAAAATGTCAGAATGTCTCAGAGGCCACATAAATACACTGATTCCTAGTTTGCTTTTCCCATCCTTTGGCTTCAGTGTTATCCAGCAGTATTCCCACCTAGCGAGTAAAGTAACTTGTCAGTATGATAGTGTTGGTACACCACTGAAGATGTAAGACCTCTTAGATGTTCTGAGATGACCAACACCCTAGTTAATAAGCAAATCAGACCTCATAGCAACTCAGTCACCACCATGAATTTCAAGACAATAGGACCTAAGGACGCAAAATGGCAGCAGCTTATTGTTTTCTCTGCATCCAAGCTGACTAAATTGTCAAGACTTAGAAGACACATTTTGTGTCAGCCCAGTTCCCATGGCAGCTGAGTTGCTCTTGGCCACCCTATTGTACCTGTACCATGACAGAGGTACAGGTACTACAGACGGTATATACAGGCAGCTTGAAGGTATATTAATACTACATTACCTCTGATGACTTCGTTGGAAATAGAATGGCTGTTCCTAAAAATGGAGGGAGGTGATGCGCCTCTGAGCAGAGAGGGGAAGCGGGGTAGGAATTCTTACCTGCCTTGGGGCTTTAAAAAAGTCCCTCACTGGTGTTCCCATGTCATGGTCCGCCTGCCCTGGTAGGTAGAGGGTGTGGGGAGGAGGCTGGGAGCCACTCTTCAAGCTCGTGCCCCAACATCAAGACTCTCTATCCCATGCCCCCACACTGGGGCCTCATCCCACGCATACATCCGACCCCTCTGTTGAGCCTCAGGTCTCACTGTCTTAGGCCCCTATCTCCAGCCCAGACCCTGCTTCAGGCCTCACTCCAAGAGCCTGGGCCCTGTGCTTTATTTTTGGGGTGTGCTCCCCTAGCCTTTCCCTTGCACAGGATAACCCACAAGTTGGTGGAGGCTGAGGTTTTCTGGCTCCCCATACTTGCCATTCACTAGTGAGGTACAGGTGTAGCATTTCCTGGAAGCTGCCCCTCCAGAAGCAGCCCCACTGCACTATCCATCCCCAACAGGGTGTAGTTTTAGGTCATTCCCCAGGACAAGGAACCTCCTGCCATCCCCATAGTTCTTGCTCTGTACCTCCAAGATGTTATATGAGCAGCAACTCCAGCCAAGTCCTGTTCTCCCCCACAGTCACTTGCAGAAACCTGCTGGCTCCACTGCTCAGGGCCTGTTCTTATTACTCACAGCTGGCCATCTTCCCAGTCAGATGACTTCCTACTGACCATGTGACTTCTGTTTGGGAGTGCAGCTACCTGCAGGCTGCTCTGCTGCTTGCCTGCACCTCTCTGAGTGACAGGTACAACTTGTACCTTGTCACACCATGCCACAGCTGGGGTGGGATGAAGGGAAGCAGGGATCAGCAGTGGCAACACAAATGCAGTTTGCAGATGCACCACCTCAACACAGATTGCCACTGGCTGGATGTTGCACCCATGCCATAGTTGGGGAGCAGGGGGTTGGGAGAAGCCATGATGACATAAGTGCTGCCTGCCTGGTGTGGGTTTGGGGAAAGCCTTCCACTTCTGACATGCTGTGGAAGCCCCCCAGCTCACGTTGGACTGCATCCATATTGTTCTGGTTTGTGTTTTGTAAAACATTGCCAGTCCCTGCTGTAGTGTTGTTCACCTCATAGTGGTGAAGCTGTACGATTGCAAACATTCAGCCAAAACATGCTTGCACATGTCCAGTATAACTTGATGAATTCATTCTTAATACTAAGAATACATCCCTCAGTGTTCCTTTTCTTGCGTAGCTCATGCATATAGTTATTCAGTAGTCACGTAGCATTTCAGCTTACACTTATGAGGGGCACTTTCACATGTGCATGGGGTGGGGGGGCAGCACTTCAATTAGACTTGCTCCAAGAGCCACTGTAAATACAGTCCTGTTGCATCTCATGTATCAGCATCCCTGCACTTAAAAATAAATGGTGGGGAGGGCACTTGAACTAAAGCTTGTTTGAGCTTTAGTGCAAGCACCTCTGCCACCATTTTTAAGCGTGGGGTGCTTATACATGAGACACAGGAGGCTGCTGAAGTGCAGTAGTTGCCATGTTCCAGCAGATTCAATTAAGCTTACTTGAATCTGTTCCAATGCTCTGGAATTCTAGCACATTAGAATAGCTTCCATGCTCGTGTATAAGTACCCAAGGTGTCCATATTTTGGCTTTTTTGTTAACAGAAGAAGGTAAGGACCAAAGAAAACCTTTTGGTTTGAAGTTATTTACATAAGTCAAGGCTACTGAATTTGTTCTGGGTTGTAGAAACAGGCAGATAGTGGCCTAATGTATAGCTAAGATAAGTATCTTTTAGTACTACATGGACCCTAGCACATTTCTCTAGGTAACATATTGCTATTGTCTCCCTTGTTCCGTAACATTTACAGGCTTTGACTGACTGGTACTAAGTATGGAATTGTAATAAAAAGCTGCAATGTATTTAACTATGGCTGACATTAAAATGGTAATATTCATTAAGGTTTCACTCTTCCACTTATCATATTTTAAAGGTCACATTTACCTTCAAGCACTATTTTACTAGGCTAAATGTTCTAGCTCCTGGAAATAAATTAAAATATTGATTAATTCTTAATATTCTCCCAAAATCTCTAGTTTTTTAAAAAAATATAAATCAATATGTCCCTCGAAAGAATTGTTTTTAATATCTGAGAAATATCTCAGTAATTACTCTCAGGTTTATATCACTGCAGAAACAATCCTACTTTTCATCATTTAAATGTAACTCAGTGGAATAAAATATCAAATAGAATTTCATTTCTTATTTAAAGTAGCTCAACTCTTAAATACATCCATGTTCAGAGGAAAAGGTAGCATACACATGAAAGATTTCATTAGACAATGCTATGTCAGCATAGTACAAAGTACTGTCAAATCTTTACTATTTCTAAACACCACACACCTTATGTCCCTGGTTTAATAGTTAATGTTTTCTTTGAAAATTAATTTTACTCTGCCATGTTTTTTCTAGATTTTGTAAACAACAGTTATTTCAAAAGAATTCCAAGAGTGGTAGTAAATCTGTATTTCTGGGGTATCTTAAATGTATATCAGTAATACAAAGGGAAATTTAACTACTTCCTTTATATGCACTTTGGCCTCAAGTCAAAGTCCATTGGACAGTTTAGACTGCTGAAGAATGGACACAATGTTATCTCTTAGGACACCTATACATGTGCCAGAAGTCTGCTCCAACTCATGCTAATTAGCACATCAGAGCAGACTTGATTAATCGAGCCTGCTGGAGTGTTAATTAGCGCTCTCCAGCAGTCTCCATATCACATCTAGTCAGTAGGCCTGTGTGAGTAGGCAGCTATTTGATCCAGCTTTGGATCCGGCTGCTTCAGATGCCAGTGATCAGATCCAGAGCTCCGGACCGGGTTTCCGCTTTGATCCAGCCGAAGTGGCTCTGAAGCTTTGGAGCCGCCTTGGCAATCTGGCCATAGGGTATAATGGGGAATCAATGAAACAGCTATAACCTTGTTGTTTTTGTCTGATTTGGATGAAACTTTCAGGGGTGGTAGCTTCTGCTGTGAGCATGAAGCCTACCAGGTTTCAAGAAGATCAGTGCAGGGGTTCGGGGGGAACTGCACCCCAAATTCTTGAAAGCAAAACTCATGTCATGTGTATAAGTGGTGTACCACAGGGGGGTGAGAATGGAGGGGTGGTGGCTCTTGCTGAGGCCACAAAGCCTGCTAAGTTTCAAGAAGATCAGTTCCAGGGTTTGGGGGGGAATTGCACCTCAAGCTGCAGACAAGCAAAACTCATGACATGGATGATACTGTGTGTATTACGGTGCAGCAGGATGAAAGCTGCAGGGATGGTGGCCCCTGCTGTGGCCACAAAGCCTGCCAGCTGTTGAGGAGATAGGTGCAGGTGTTCTGGGTTTTGGGGCCCTGCACCTCTAGCTGCTGACAGGTGAAACTCGTGACATGGGTGCTTGTGCAACTGTGTCTGTCTTGGGGCAGGAGGGGGAGTGGGGGGGAACTACTGCAGGCCTGGCTGCTAAGCTACTGTGTTACCAGTTACCAGTCAGTCATGATTCAACTCAGGGACCAGCTCAATACACAGTAGCTAGCTAATGTAGTCAGTTAATTTGCAACAAGAATACCTACAAAACCATAGACTAAGAAGAGGAACTAATCAATACAGACAATCAACTGCCCCAAGACAGAGACAGTCAGTTGCACAAGCATTTCATTGATTCCCCATTATATTCTATGGCTGAATCACCGAGTCGGCTCTGAATCGATTTGGAAAGCCTAAAGCTTCCAGTGACTTGATTTGCATTCATAGATTTGGCCTCCAATTCATCGACATCATCTCTGAATCATTATCCAAAGCTTTGCACAGTCCTAATAGTCAGTGTCCCTATGCTTCAAAATGGCAATGGGGGCACTTTAACTAAAGTTTGTCAAATGAGGTTTAGTTCAAGTGCCCGCACCACCATTTTGAAGTGCAGGATACTGAATACACATGACGCTATGGACGCTTTAATTACAGTGGCTCTTGGAGCACATGTATAGATGCCCCTGGAGTCCATGTATAGGAGCCTTTATAGTGTATATAAACATAAGCAAATTAAGTGGATCAGCTGTACCCAGGTGTGTTCCAGAACAGGTGATCTGCTTCATTGTACTGCTGATTGACTGAGTGAGATAACAGGTGACATGTTCCCCACTTAGAGATGCACTCCCAGGAATCTCTGGGGCACATATCTGTTGGTGGGGAAACTTGGGGTTCCCTGCTTGCAGGGACATGTCCCTGGGAATCTTTGGGGTATGTCTCTGGAGAAAGGGAAAGCCCAGGTTTCCCACTTAAAGATGTACCTTGGAGATTCCTAGGGGCCTGTCTCTGTAAGAGGGGAAAGCTGGGCAAGCACTCTTGGGGCTTGAGATGCTTGATTCTTTACAGGAACTCCAGGGGTATGCAGAACTGGGACCTACAAGTCTGAGAGTGCCTATCCAGAGCAGCTGGAGAGTGTGGGCAGCTCCAGTCTTCCCACTTTCTCTGACCCTAAAGCAAATAGACATCTGCCATGAAAAAGTGGCAAAAATTATTACTACCTTTTGTTACAACCACAAAAGAAGGCATTTGTGGTTTGATGATGGCCAGGAACTGGCCGAGGTCATTGCGGGACCCCTGGCGCGGCTCTATGAGCACTCGTGGTGCTCTGGTGAGGTGCCGGAGGACTGGAAGAGGGCCAATGTGGTCCCTATCTTCAAAAAGGGAAAAAAAGAGGACCCGGGAAATTACAGGCCAGTTAGTCTTACCTCAATCCCGGGTAAGCTCTTTGAAAAAATTATCCTGGCACACATCCAGGAGGGCCTTGCGGGGGAATGCATGCTCAGGGGCAACCAACATGGGTTCATCAGTGGCAGGTCTTGTCAGACCAACCTGGTGGCCTTTTACGATCAGGTCACCAAATCATTAGACGCAGGGGTTGCTGTGGATGTAGTCTTTCTGGACTTCCGGAAGGCTTTCGACACTGTCTCTCACCCTGTCCTCATCAAAAAGCTGGGAGACTGTGGTGTCGATGCCCACACGGTCAAATGGGTCGCCAACTGGTTAGAGGGCCGCACCCAGAGGGTCGTAGTGGATGGGTTCTTCTTGACCTGGAAGGACGTGGGCAGTGGGGTTCCGCAGGGCTCGGTCTTCGGGCCCGCACTGTTCAACATCTTCATCAGTGACTTGGATGAGGGGGTAGAAAGCACCCTGTTCAAGTTTGCTGATGACACTAAGATGTGGGGGGATGTGGGTGCACTAGAAGGGTGCAATAGGCTACAAGCTGACCTTGACAGGTTGCAACGGTGGGCGGATGAGAATAGGATGGGGTTTAACACTGATAAGTGCAAGGTGTTGCACATGGGGAGGAAGAACCGGCACCACACTTACAGGTTGGGGAACTCCCCTCTTGCCAGCACGGAGACGGAAAAGGATCTTGGAGTTGTCATTGACTCCACGATGAACATGGGCCGGCAGTGTGGGGAGGCAGTCAAGAAGGCCAACCGTACCCTGTCATGCATCCACAGATGCATCTCGAGCAGGTCCAGGGAGGTGATCCTCCCCCTCTATGCGGCACTGGTCAGGCCGCAGCTGGAGTACTGCGTCCAGTTCTGGGCGCCACACTTCAAGAGGGACGTGGACGATATGGAAAGAGTCCAGAGGAGGGCCACTCGTATGATCAGGGGTCAGCAGGGCAGGCCTTATGAGGAGAGGCTATGGGACCTGAACCTGTTTAGCCTCCACAAGAGAAGGTTAAGGGGGGACCTTGTGGCCTGCTACAAACTGGTCAGGGGGGATCAGCGGGTATTGGGGGAGTCCCTGTTCCCCCGTGCGCTGCCAGGAGTGACCAGGAATAACGGTCACAAGCTGGCGGAGGGTAAGTTTAGATTAGATATTAGGAGGCGCTACTTCACAGTTAGGGCGGCTAGGGCCTGGAACCGGCTTCCAGGGGAAGTGGTGCAGGCTCCTAGCCTGGGGATTTTTAAAAGGAAGTTAGATAAGCACCTTGCCGGGGTCATCTGACCCCGGTGCTCTTTCCTGCCAAGGCAGGGGGTTGGACTAGATGATCTACCTAGGTCCCTTCCGACTCTAGCTACTATGATACTATGATACTATGATAGATGTCTTTGCTTTTTCTTTGTGTTGCCATAGCATTTTTTATGGCAGCACAAAAGCAACGTCTGTTTCCAGCATTAGACTGAGTGTAGAGCTCCATCTTGTATTCAAGGAAAACTTCAGCTGACATCAAAGAGATCTGCCTGATTAAAGACTGAAGGATTGGGGTCCTAATCAGTCATCTGAATAGTCACATGTGAAAAGGGATGAAATTTGGGTAAAACCCTCAGATGTATCCTGATGTAAGAACAGGTTAGGAAAATTGCTGAGAAGAGCAACAGCTTCAAAAAGCTGAATGGTTTAGTTTGAAAACCAAATCATGTTATACCAACTGAGGCGCTTTTAATATCAGAAAAGCTTGTTAACTCTTGATGTTTGGTTGAAACTAATGACTATGAAATGATCAGCCTAGCCTTGCTGTATTCAAATACTGATTTCAAGCTAAGAATCTTCATAGCAAAAGTACAATGTGATCACAAAACTCTTTTGCCTGATCCCAGCCTCAAATAGATGTTAGTTTCCTTACATTCATTCAGCTTGCCTCATGTACTTAGAGGGTGTATCTACATGTGACACTACATCACTGTAGCAATGTACTATGGCAATGTAGTGTCCATGGGTGCCTACATGTGACCAGCAGCTGTTTTGCCATAGCGATGCACTCCCACAGTATAGCGCACCACTAAGGCAAAGTAGCTGCTAAAAATAACTGTGCACTGTGTGTACAGTGCAGTATGGGCTGTTACTGCGCCATGATTTAGTACTTCCTCTTGGAAGTACTAAATCATGGTGAAGTAACAATGTTGCCATAGCAGCACATGTAGACGCGCCCAAAGAAAATCAGGATGTCACTGAAAATAGCATCTGTAAACAAAGTGTTTTGATACAGCATGTACTAATGAGGAAAGAGTACAGTCAGTTCTTGAATCAACATCCTCATTAGAATCATGACATGTTGTTCAAATCTAAGAAGTTAATAGAAAAATTTAGTTCCTTCATCATCCCAGTGCAGCAAAGACAGAAACCAGATGTTGTGATTTTGTGAAATACTGGCTTCTTCAACTAATTTTGTGTTGTAGCAAATGACACAACTTATGTCCAAATATTGTCTTGTTCAGAAATAAAAGTTTGTGTTTCAGAGCAAAGTTATTTTACTGAAAACATGAGCTGACTAGAAGCCTAACTGACTTGCTGTTTGAGTGCAGATTTACCAAAAAACCTAGTGCCCACTTTCCCTGCTATACATGAATAACTATTGGCCAGCAAATCACACAAGACTAAAGTGCTAGATGAGACCCAGGGTACATCAGATTGAACCATCTATTTCCGAGGAATATGCAAGAAAGCTCTGTCAGCCTACCCAATGCAGTAGTTTCTCCTTAACTACCTGCTGACTTATGCTCTGAGCCATGACTGCTTATAAAAATCTATCATATTTTGAATAATTGTACATGTTCTTAATATTCATAGAAGGAACTAATTATTTTCTGAAACCTATTAAACTGTTGGTTTTGCTCATACTTTGTGCAGCAGGCTTCAAAGATTACTATAAGTGGTGTGTCAACTTTTCTAAAAGAATCCACTGTGCTTTTCTCTATCACTTTTAAATGTGTTTCTCACTACTTTTGGAAGACTCTATTCTTGTACAAAGTGAATATTTGTTTATAACTCACCATAGTATATTGTTTTAAAATGGATTTCTGTTGCTGTTAGATTAAAATAATTAATCTTTATTCAAGGAAGAACATAACAGTTAAAGATTTATAGTTTTCTTTTTTTGAATATTCCATTTCCAAGTAATTCTACCAGTAGGCAGATGCAGTCGCCATCTGTTTGTCTGTCCTTCCTTACTTCTTGGAAAATTAATTTTCTTTTTCACTGCTCAGAAACCCTCTTCATTTTCAAAGCAATAATTAGACTGTTTATTAATTCTCACCTTGCTCATGTGGTTTTTGAGAAGTAATATTTTAGTGTTAGCTATTGCAGTATTTATTCCAACTGTAACCCCACGAACAGGAACACCTGTTAAAAACCCACAAATTCATGTACATATTTGTAGTTTATGTTGAAGATGAAGAAGTGAAAGCTGTTTTCATGTTAAGTTTTGCACTACAAATTACTTTAAAAAATTCATCTGACTTATGAACTTAGTGAGCATATCATTGAGAGTTTGGTGAACATTTTATGTTGTGGGCCTTCCACTGCAGGTGCTTATCTGATCTCTCTCATGTGTGTGCATACACACACACGCACACACACACACACATCAGATAAGTATATATGTTTGGTTCTATGCAAATCTCCCCAGGCTTACATTAGCACCAGTATATGCTTATCTGATCAGTGGCCGGGGGGGGTGGGGGGTAGGGGGCAGAGGCCTGTGTCCAGCTCTCTCCCTCCTGCCTCGGGCTGGGACCAGGGCCGTGGCTGCTCCCCACCTACACCCTGCTGCTTTGGCCCGGGCCAAGGGCTGTTCCCCCCCTTCCCCCCCCGCCACTTTGAGCCTGGGGCCAGGGGCACTCCCTACCTCTCCATATCTGCTTTGAGCTGGGGCATAGCCACTGGTCACCCCCAACTTGCCTTCCCACTCCCCTCCCTCTCTCCCTCCTTTCCCTCTTCTTTGCCACCTCCCCTCCCCTGCTGGCTGTTGCTGGGGGGAAGGTGCTCTGGCCTCTGGCTCCAAGGAGCGGGGGGCAGAGTTTGTATTGCCCCTCTGGCTCCAGCCCCAGTCCCTGCTGTTATGGCGGTGCTCCACCATGTGGGACATGGTGAGGCCAGCAATCCACGCTCTCACCGCCTCCAAGGAAGGGGGCAGGCAAAGGCCAGTGATACTGGCCTCACCCCCCGCTCCATCCCCTCCATCATGGCGGTGCTCCATTCTCCCTCATCCCCCTCTGCCTTCAAGGAGCAGGATGGGGGCAGAGGGGGCGAGGCCAGCTCTGCTGCCCTCCCCACCCCACTCTGGCCCCTCAGTCACTCCTGTCACAGTAGCACTTTGCCATGTGTCGCTGTCTGTTCAGAGCACTCTGATTGGCTGCCAAGGCAACCAGTCAGAGTGCAAAGAAAGTATTATAGATAGACAGACTAAGGCTTTTATAATAGATATATTAACGTATAATTTACATTGCATTTTATTTTAACAAATCTAAAATTATTTCTTTTTCATGTTGAATATTTTTCTTCTCAATATTATGCTTGGCAGGGGAGAGGCAGTTTCTAACTGATTGTATTGTATTCCATGATGTATAGGATCCCAATTCTGTCTCAAGCTTCTTGACACTACAGCAATACAAATGATTATTTATAACAATCAGCAAGATATGTTTGCCCTGCTTACATTTTGTCTTTTATACAAAGCTTTTTTTTGGTCCTTTGGAGACTGCATGTGAGAAAAAATCTAGTTTCAAATATTTTATCCTTTAGAGAAATATTGTAGATTAGCTGAGGGAAGCATTTTTTTCGTTCTCTAGTGTAGCCATAATGATGAGCTGAAACATGGTGATTTGTCTTTGTGTCTAGTAACTGCTGGCCAGACTTACTAGAACAAAACTTATTAGAAGAGCTCCTTAGCTGGATACTATAGTGTGGATGGAGCAATGGGTAGTTTTCATCGGCTGAGGATCTGCCCCATCAAAAAAGTGTCTTCTTTCTGGCTAGTAGATCAGCAGTTTTGTTAGACATCATTCTCGGAAGGTTTTTGTCAGCACCCCTCAGAGTTTTATTGTTGCATGAGACATTAAAGAAGACAGAATGAATATCTTGAGCTTATGCCAGATTTAAGTTTTCAACTTTAGGTTTAAAGCTTCTCAGCAGATGATGATAACAGGAGAGATAAAGAAAAATAAAGTTGTGTGGGTGGTAGGGCAGGACAGTCAGGCAATAATTCAAGCTGTTACAAAGTTTCTCTGCTAGAATGCTGTTCTAGCAATTTATTTTCAACCCTACAATTTAAAAAAAAATCAATTAAGATGAAGGCTGGGGATAGCTATCCTTTACTTCAGCAATACCTATTGCATGAACATCACTTCATTTCATTTTTATGTTCCATGCCACAGGTCAGCGTAGCTCATCAGACTTTGTGATTTATGTGCGTATGGTAAAAATGATAAGAGTGTTCATACATGCTTAGTAATGCTTGTCTGTGAATACTGGATACAACATCATCCAGCCCAAGGGATGGCGCTAATTTGAGCCTAGGGAGGTTTGCATGGAACCAATCTTCAGGAGAGATCTTAAATGCAAAGTAATCTGCCTTAATGAATTGAATTTTATAGGATGTGATAGCATGGAAGACCTTCCAGGACAGGCCAAAGATCTCAAAAGATTGGGTCCCCAGCCACAGTACAAAAAGGCACCAAAGGACCTGAGGAATGACTTGATGAAGAATGCCTTGCATTTGAAAGCTTGGCTAACTTTGTCTTAACCATGCAGGTAGTCCAATAAAAAGATATCACCCACAAGAAACTTTGCCTTTCTCATTTAAAATCAATACTGTAAAGCTTCAGGACAACTCTTTTACAAACTTCTTAGTGCTTTTCCACTGCTGCAAGTTCAGTGGTTCTTGCTGTGCAGAAGGTGGCCCCTAAATATACAAGAGGCAGCAGGACTGAAGCCATAAAGCAGGACCAGTTCCCTCTTTCCCACCAGAAAAATAAAAAAATTTCCAAAAACTTTTTAAAAGTACCAATGTGATGTTTTTGTCTAAGTTTTGATTTCAAAAGTAACCTAGGCAGTAAGGTCGCTTACAGACATGAAACACCACCCCCCCCCGCAATCACTTCAGCTCGGCGTGCCCCTGCACTGCACGCAATGCATGTCCAGAAGAGGCATTGCATCAGTTTGACCCAGCTCACCTAACATCTTATAGATCATACGCTTCATTGGGGGTTTTTTGGTGCTTTTAGTATCTAATCAATCAGCTATTAGATAAAATCAGTGATTCAATCAGCTATTAGATAAAAGCGCCAAAAAGCCCCGCTGAAACACACAATCTATACAGTTGTTGAGCGAGCCAGGTCAAACTGAAGTACTGCCTCTTCTGGTAGACCCCTGTTTTATTTTATTTTTTCTACGTCTGTCAGTGTCCTAGAGCCTACGGGTATGGAACTTTGTTGAGAACAAACTATCCACCCAGATTCTTATGAGTGCTCACTTCAATAACACATAAGTGGCTTAAAAAAAGCCAACGTCAGGTACATCTCTCTCTTCCTTCCCCCAAGAACAAAGCTGGTGTGAGTAAAAATGTAATGTTCATTTTCCTGGATGAACAAGAAGGGTTTGCAGTTAGTTCCACAGGCTGTGATATTAAAAGTCAAAATTCATTTTATCTGTTGTAGAGATAAAATTGCTTTGCTTTGTTTCTTGTGAATGTTTATATTTGGTTCTGGGTATCGGTGACATTTCTGCTGGTCATATAAGTCATGTGTTGGTTCACTCATCCCTAATCTCATTACCAGTTTCCAAAATTATCTAGGCCTTCTGTTGGGAAATGTTTTTGGAAGTCTACTTTCAATATTAGGATTTAGTTTCAGATGAAGCTTGAGTTTTAGCTGATACAAACAGTATCAGGGCGGCAAGGGATGTTGCTAGGGAGCCAAGTCAAACCTAATTTGTTAGCAAAAATAAGAATATATTGTTGAAACCAATAAAATATTAAATCTAGAGACATAATTTAAGACAGTGGAAGTTTGGTTGGCATGGCATATGATTATTTTATCTGTTGTTGTGCTTTTACTTTGGAAAGCAGAAAATAAGATTATAAACACCAGTTGTTTCCCTCTTATGACTGGCTGGGTTTTATTTTTTGTTAGAAGAATAGTAATAACTATGCCTTACTGTTCTATATTGCTTTTCACCTTCAGGTCCCAGAGTTCCACAAGTGTGTATTAACTAGAGTTTGTTGAAATTATTTGACTGAAAGTTTCCCAAGAAAAAGGTTGGGGTGGGAGGTTTTTTGTTTTGTTTTGTTGGCTTGTTTCTTTGTTTGAAGGGTTTTTGAGTCTTTTTGGGGGTGGGGGAGGGGAGAAGAGTGTGGAATTTTTTTTTTCATGGAAAAAGGCCATTAACTATTATTTATTTCAACAGGAAATTTTTTCTGATTATTTCAGTTTACAAAACTCAAAACAAAAAATAAAAAATGAAAAAACAACAACCCTTAAAAATTCTAGATTGTTGTTTATCCCTGTAACAGGGGACCGTCTCAGGGCTGATCTACCAATGCCCCACCCACCTGTTCTGGGCCAACTGCCCACCTTCTTTCCTGCCATGCCTTGATGATAATTAAGATGTAAATTAGGCGGGAGGCTGCCCATTTCTTGCACTGATGCCAGAGGGTGCTATCTGCAGCTCCATTCGTCCCGTACACTGCAGCCCGAGCCTCGCAGATGGCATCCTCTATTGTTAACATCACTGGCCCCACACTGGTTCCCAGAATCCTCCAGTCAGGACCCCTCTAAGAAACCTCCATTCAGGTAGCCTACTCTGCCTTCATTCTGGGCTACCTAGCTCCCTGAGCTGTTCTCCCCTTATGGGTGTGCCCCCCCCCAGGACCTTTGGCTACACAGGCCCTGGCCTCACCTGCAGGCCAGTCAGCTCTGGGCATCCCTTGTGGTGGGCCCCTAGCACTTTGACCCTTCCAGTCCTGGCCCCAGTCAGTCAGGGGATCCCAAGTCAGGCTTCTGAGTCTATCACCCCACTCTCACTCCTGGGTCCACCTTCTGAACTCTACTAGCAGGTAACACACCTGGTGTGGGAGCTGGGGTTATTAAGGTGCCCTGACCTGCCTTTCACTGGGGAGGTAACTGGCCTGGTATTTCCTGGAGGCTCCCATGCCTCTAGGAGCCCCACCAGGCCACCCACTCCCTGCAGGGTGTAGTTTTAGGTCATGCCCAGGACCAGGAGCCTCGTAGCCATGCCCTACAGCTCCTGCCCTTACCTCCAGGATGTTCCAAGCAGCCTTGCAGCCAGGCAATGTTACTGCCTGGCCTGCCAGCAGCAAAATGCTGTGTTTATATAGGCAGCCAACGATCTAAAATGGGCACTGCAATCAAGCACCTGCTGGCTGCTTGGCTCAGCTCTTAAAGTGGCAGGCACCAGCAGTGCCCTGCCACAATCCCATTTCTTCTTTCCTTCCTTCTTTGCCACATAATGCGATAGAATTAACAGTGTAAGAGGATCTCTCACGTTTCCTTTTTTCACTTTGTAACTTTGTAAGTTTCTTCCAATGTTATAATACTCTATTACATATTCTCCAACATACAGTGTGGGTAAAGAAAAACTGAAATTACATAACTGTCACTTAAGAATTTACCAGAAATTGAGGAAGCCATGAATAATTTCAATGAGGAAAAGGAGTACAGAAAATCTTGGGCATTAATTTAACCTTAACCCATTTGGAAAAATGGGGAAGAAGCAAAATAAACATTTTAACATTTAAAGAATTCAAAGGCATAAAAATATTTTGCAGAAATTTAAACCAAACACAAATATCCCTTTTGACCTCTGCTAAATAGAAATTATTTTTCCCCCCCTAAAAGCATTCTATTTTCTGGGCAGCTCTAGAATTTCCTGAGCAGAGGCAGGAGAAGAGTGGTGAAGAGAACCCAGACTTTCTGGTGCCCCATTCCCCGTTGTAACTGTAAGAGCAAAGGAAGACTTGCTATAAATTTGGGTGAAGAGAAGAAGCCTTTGGACTTCTCTGGAAATAAAAATAATCTTTCTTAGTTAAAAACCCAGCAATGTAAAAAGAGTCATTACATTTATGGACATGTCTTTTAAAATTTTTTAATTAGGTTCTTCTATTTCTTTAAAATGTTCGTTGTGTGTACTGTTCAAATACTCAGGTCTGGATCCTTAGCAACGTGAAGATTTTAGTCCCTGCAGCTCAGGAAGGGGGTGTGGCAAAAATTATTTTAATTTGTCTTTACATGCCATTATTTTTTCCTTGCTCCTGCCACCCTGCCTGCTGACCAGTCACTGGGCTGCTCTATGGGTCACATGCAAACAGACTTATAACTTCTCTGTTTTACTCTCATTGTTAGAGACTCCCAATATTCTGGTATGGCTAAGCTTCTGTGCAACCAGGCAACAGCCCTGGGTGGCAACTTAGTTCAGGGTGCCAGAATGCTGGCCTTCCAGGGAGTCTGTGCTGTGGCAATGGCAGCGGTCCTGTGCCATTCCTGTAGGAGTAGTAGCCAACTGCAGGGACACTGTACTGCTGCTATGGCATCAGCAACCCCAGGGTTGGGGCAGGTAAGCAGAGGCATAACTGGGTGTTTGAGCAGCCTGGCCAGCAGTGCAACTACAGCTATTTTTATACCTCAGCTGGAATCAGCACCGGGGGTTGGTGTCCTGGTTGCCCCACCTTTTTATCCTACTGCAACTAAGCCGTCTCCATGTGCTTGGTGGCACCCTTCCTCCACTTTCTCTCCCTCCCATCACTCTCTGACAGGGCTTTGCCCAGGGGCCAGGGCACAAACTTTGCAAGTTACATCTTGAATGTCAGGTTATAAAGATACTTAGCAGCAGGGTGACAAACCTAGTGTGGTGGCATAGAAGCCCCTATTGGAGCTTGCAGACCATCTGAGGATTTTTTCTGATGAACCTCCACAGGATGGATCCAATGACTTCCAGCACCTACATCAGAATTTTTACCAAGATCTTTTCTGACAGCTACAAATGGATAAAACAAAACACAGTGATTAAGTACTAGTACTAGGTTATAATAATGAACAGATACTACTTTTGTAATATTCAAGCTAGAAAGGATTGGTCACCACCCTCTGTAGGCACATTGAAGTTAAGGTATATGGCAATTACTATCTGCTATGATTATAATATCTCTTACTGTAATAGCCATTACAGTGACAGCATGGGACCTCATTTTGCAATGACACAGAGAATGTGCTGTTAGTCATACTTTTCTTTTTACTGTAGCAATTGTATGATGTGGTATGCAGGCCCACTTTCACTTTTTTCTTCAAATTCAACAGATGAACAGTTTATTTTGATCTTTGTCAGCATTCCCTCAAAAGCTACATTAAAAATAACAAACATTTCTTTATTTTTACTAAACTTCTTTCAATACTTACTTTCAAATGCTTCTTTTAATTTAATGGGCAAGTGCTAAGTAGATCCAGGATTTTCCCTAATTTATGCCCCGTTTATCATGTACTGTTCATTCACCAAGACTGAATCCAAAATAACACCTGATCTTTTTGATTTCTCAACAAACTGTGCAGGAGAACATCTTGGTATTACATTTAGAAATATGAACCCTTCCTTAAGACATTTCACAATTTTCAGTTGAGTCAGTTGCAGGGTAATTTAAATTCCATATGATTAGTGTTATAATCTCTTTACATGCCTCTGTTAGCTGCATAAACATTGGCAGATTTGCTTCTGCATCATGCTCTTGAAGTCTGTAACTGCTTCCCATTATCTTTTCTACTATTTCTATCTGTAACCTTAATCCAAATTCTCTGCCGCAGCAGCTAACTTACATATGTCATTTTTTGTTTACATATTCATACCCTCCCTCACTTATAAAGCTACTTTTTCTTCCTTAGCCAGTGTGACTTTTGGGTGATTATATATTGAAGCTAGACTATCCCAGGCACTTTTCCAATTTTAGATTCAATTGTGCAATCCGTTCTCAAGTAATGGAAGTTGTTCCACAGCAGGTAGAGTCTTTAATGTACCAGCCACCACATATCTATCCCGCTTTGCTGACTACCCTCATTCCCAGCTCTGCAAATGGCTGTTCTCAGCTACTGCAAACATATCCAATCATATACTGTATCTGTTTTCTACGTTACAAGCCTTTAAGTACATGCCTTTGTAGAAAGCTTCCCTTTTGAACAAAAGTTGCTCTATACATTCAGAACCTAGGAGAAATAAAGTTAGTTATTGGCCTTTCTCTGTTCCCATCTGGTGTTTCTCTGTTCAAAGTGACCTAGACAAATTGAAGGATTGGGCCAAAAGGAATCTCATAAGTTTCAACAAGGACAAGTGCAAAGTCCTGCACTTAGGACAGAACAATCCCATGCACCAGTACAGGCTGGGGGCTGACTGACTGGACAGCAGCTCTGCAGAAAAGGACCTGGGGGTTACAGTGGACAATAAGTTGTATATGAGCCTTGTTGTATGCCTTGTTGTGAAGAAGGCAAATGGCATATTGGGCTGCATTGGTAAATGTGTTGCCACTAGGTTAAGGGAAGTGATTATTCCCCTCTATTTGGCACTGGTGAGACCACATCTGGAGTACCGTGTTCGGTTTTGGAATCCCCACTACAAAAATAATGTGGACAGATAGGAGAAAGTCCAGCAGAGGGCAACAAAAAAGGGGCACATGATTTATAGGGAACTGAGCTTATTTAATATAGAGAACAGGAGACTGAGAGGGGATTTAAGAGCAGCCTTCAACTACCTGATGGGTGGTTCAAAAGAACATGGAGCTACACTGTTCTCATTGGTGGCAGATGACAGAACAAGGAGCAATGGTCTCAAGTTGCAGCAAGGGAAGTTTAGGTTAGCTATTAGGAAGAATTTTCTCATTAGGAGGGTAGTAAAACACTGGAACAGGTTACACAGAGAGGGAGGTTTTTAAAACCTGGCTAGACAAAGCTTTGTCTGGGATGATCTGGCTGGGAATAATCCTACTTTATGCGGGCACTTTCTATGATTCTATGAGCTCTGAGTTTTGGTGGTTGGGCTTGAGGCTCTGTAAAGTTATTTCTTTAAAAAAAGGAAACTATGAATGGTTGGTGATTTTAACTGTTCTAAAATGCTGATCATTTTATGAGCAAAATTCTGAGGAAGGCTGAGTGCCTGCCCATTTAGGCCCCTGTGCCAGGCTCAGCTGGGGCTGTTAGTTGTAGTCTCAACACAGAAGCCAAGAACATGGCCAGCCTGAAAAATGTCAACTTTCCCAAATACATTTGGTCAGTGGAAAACTCGCAGTGAGTTGCATTGTGGCTCATGCAGGAAGTCCAGCTAACCTAGCTAACTCAGGTACCGGCAACAGCATACCTGTAGTAGTGTGTGCAGAGCCGAGCCCAGGGGGGTGCAGGGCCCAGGGCAAATCAGCTCATCCAGGGCCCCTTTAACACTGCACACAGATGTGGTACCCCCACAAAGTGGGGAGGCGGAGATCTCTGTGCTTCTTCGGTGGGATGGGAATGAGCCACCAGCTCCAGGAGGGGACTCACAGGAGGGGCAGCAGCCACTCTGCCCAGCTCCACATGTGTGACTCAGGGCAGTTGTCCCAATTTGCCATACCCTAGGGACGGCTCTGAGTGTGTACTTCAGAGGCCTTAGCCCACGCTGAAATTTATGGCGTTAGCTACATTGCTAACACCACCTGCACTGGCTGATTTAAATGTAGGTCAGGTACCTGTACATAAGATGCAATTACACCTCTGTACTGCAGTGCAAACATACCTATACCATGAGTTAGAATGGGCCACGAGCTATCTACTCATCCCTGGATATGGTTCTTCCCAGCTCAGTCAAGGCCATTTGGGAACGCTTATACTGCTACTCATGCTGTGTCTCTTCAGAGGAGAATGAATATAGATTTCAGTGCTGTCAATCAAGGAATTCTTCTGAGCACTACATAACATTATTTAGTTGTCAAGGTGCTCAGAGAGTATTTCCACCATCATCAGTATGTTAGAGAGATGCTGACTTTCTGTTCACCACTTGTGTGTGGAACTAAGGCTCACTGGTAGGATCAAGACCAATGTATTTAGCTCCCTTAAGTACATTTGAAAAAACAATGTTTTTTTCACCCCAACAGTAGCATACCTATCAGTTTCATGCTTCTCTTCTATCCTTCACCATCTCATTAGCCACTTCCAGATCATAACTTGCAGCCTCCAGCTGTGACTGGTTTTATTCCCCAAAACATCAGCTCATTTCTTCATTTTATTTTCTTAATAGAATGGCTGAAATGTTTGAAATGCTGGCTCTGCTTTCTCTGGTGTCATTTACACCAACAGGGACTGTATGTGGGTAATGTGCATAGCTGCTATCCAGTACAAAGCTAATTAGGTGCTTGTTCTGGAGGGGGAAGATTCAAGAAGTTGAACACAGGATCATAAACAAAGCTAAATCTTTTATGAGGCTCTTCAACTTGTGTTGTAAGAGATGTGCTTCTACCAATATATATAGGAATAATGCCCTTGTGGGGTATATTTTAAACAGATCTTCAGATATATTTTTTATTTCAAAATGTTATAGTATCTGGACTAATGCTTTTAAATGTTTTATTGACTGAAGTGCTAAATATCAAAACACAGGGAACCAGTAAATCAAAGAGGACCTCAAAATAAAATTGCAGTCAGAACATCTTGTCATCTCATCATCATTACGAATGGAATTTTTTTGTCCCATAGGAAGGGAGGCTTTGGTTTGAATGATGCAGTGAGAATTGCCTTGATGAGTTTTCTTAGGGTATTTTATTAGGGTAGTAGCATATATTTTCTGTATTGATCTGCCAGGGATTCTGCCCACAGAGTTTTAAATCTATTAAATCTACATGCGGGGTAAAGGGCCCAAATAATAATTTTATTATTTTAAATAATTTTAATATAAATGTTATAATAATTTTTTCTGTCATTAGATATCTCTATTAGGTAGTCCTTGGGAAGGAAGGAGAAAAAAGCTGGGTAAAAGCTTATTCACACACCTCAAGTTGTTTTCTTTAACAAATACTGCTTTTAGAGAGAATGTGGTTTTATATATAGTGACAAAACTCCCTCTACTCACTTTAGTTCCTTAATAATGATATTTCACTAGAGATGCATTATCAGGGTTTCTCCCATAGTTATTGCTTCCTTTGAGGAAGGGCAGCCCAGTTCTGAAGTCTGGTCTTCATTGCTCAAGCAACAGTAACTGCAGAAGAGCCACAGTGACCTTCTACAGCAAAGTGACTTAGAAAAAATGAAATGGGAAGTGAAATAGCTCTGCTAATATACCTGAAGTCTGAACTGCAATGGCTACCTCCAGTTATGGAGACTTTTGTGGCTTAAATGTAACTATAAGGTCATTACAAAATAAAATCTCCCACTCCATCTGCTGAACACATTTCATTCACCCTGCTTTTCCCAAAATGTTAGCAAAACCAAGCTGCTCGGGTTGTTACATTCCTTCTTGGTTAACATTTTTCACCAGAACAACCTGCAAAGAACTCCAGAATAGGAGTGGAAGGGTGCAGCAGGAATGAAAATTTAACACTGCTTCAGAGAGAGATATATATAAATATATATATAAAAAACAAGCAAACAAAAAACCCCACCACCCGCTCTACTCTGTCTTTATAAACACTTTTATATCTTTTTTTCAATTCATGTGTCCATTTATAAGCTGTATTACTGGCTGGGGAAAAACGCAGTACTTCACCAAAGTTGGCAATATATTCAGACACACTGGGTTATTACTACATTTATCCCCACACACAAAAAAACAGAAGAATCTAATAAAACAAATAGTGATTTCATTTAAAAACTCCAAGGAAGGCTGTGGAGCTTGGCAGCCAAGGAGGCTGCAATTGCATCTTATACTTACACATAGAAAAAAAAATCTTTTTTTAACATTTAGTATAAAATCTTTCACTCCCAGAGTAATCTTTTGAGTATATTCAGCAGTTTTATGGTGCATAAAGTATTTGGATTGCTTTAAATATTTTTAACCGTGCCAAAGGGGAATAATGAAACAAACAGAGCAGATCTATTCACCCAGCTTAATAATTTAGAAAAACTAAGAGTGACTACTGTGTAAGAGGGCCTTTCATCTATCTGGAAAGGAAGCCTGGGATCTAAGAATCCAACTTCCTAGAAGAATGCTGTGATGCTGTGCTCCTTCTCCAGTGCTAATAATGCTAGCATTCATTTTTTATTTTTTATGTTTATGATCATGTCAGCTAGTCCTGCTAGTAAAATAATAGCCAACTACATGCAAAGGAAGATAGTATATTAACTTGAAATTAAGATGAGCTTTTTCCTCCCAATCAACGTGAGAGGGAAAGCCCCTCATCTTACATTTGTGTACAAGGAAGCCTCATTAAATATGCTGGTTATCATTAAACTGCTACCAAAACCAGTATGTGTGCAGTAATAGAAATCAACTATGAAGGTGATTAAATGCAGCCAACACATTTTTTTGGTCATGTTTTGAGTCCAGCCCTATTCCTGCCACATGTTGATAGACATTAATGAAGGTGCTCCACTTTGGAGTGCCTTCATTTGAACCCTCGTGTCATGAAGGTTCAGACAGTTGTGCGATCGGGCATTTTAAGGTGCTTTGCAGAGGGCACTTCTGTCATGCATGGCTGTAGAGCTTCAGGAGCCCAATCGCATGCCAAACCATCATTTCTGTCAGTGTCCAATGTGCCAATACATATGCCCACAGTAAGTCTCTTAAGAGTAGCACCGAGCACGGACTCAGGTGGACTTAGACAATGTAGACAGGCCCAGATCCAGGCTAGGGAGAGACAAGCAAAGAAGAAAATGAAGGGAAAGAGAAACAAACATAGAGCAAAAAAAATGGAGCTAAGCCCCAATGAAGTTGATATTTTCCTGCCTAGCAAAGCTGGAAGTGACTCAAACAATTATTATCTATGAGTTCTCTTCCTGTAGCATCTTGAAGACTCACTCAAGCATTATGGCTTGGCTTCATCCTATAGTCTATAACTTGGTTTCCTCAGTCCTTTATGGCTGCCAGTCTGTAGAACCAGCTAAGAATAAAAAATTTCTTCCCCAAATATTTGTAACTTGTATTCTGTGGTCAGTAAATCTAGGGGTGAAGTAACAGCATGCTCCTTGCATGTTAGCCTTGTATGGCTGTCATCTGGTTGGGTACAGTATTACGAAACAAGTTGGAATAACTTTTAATAATAATACCTTTCCCCTCCCCAACTCAGCAGGTGGCTCTATGAAGTGTTACAGGGCTTCTCTCACCTTCAGGATGCACGTCTATTACTTTGTACATACGTGTGCTGCATACATAGTATCTTTCACATACTGCCCTTGGAAACAAAACCAGATCTTTAACTATTCCCCAAACCAAAGATGACTGCTTCAATTCTGGAAAAAAAAATCAAGGGACCCATAGTAGGCCTCTCAGGCCATGTGCACACAAGCATGGACATTTGGTTCCCTGGAGACAACAAACAGCAGGACACCCAGGTGGGGTAAGGGAGGCTGGGGCCCGCACTGTGCTGGCCCCAGCAGCCTTACCTGGGGTCCTGAGGGCCTCCTGGGGTTGCAGCAGGGGCAATCCTGCCACTCAGATCCTGGCTAGCAGCTGGAGTGTGAATCTGGCCAGCCAGGCTCTTGTTTTGAGCAGCACGCACTGCCCTTGCATGCACGGCTCTGGTTTTTTGCACAGTTTTTCAACTCTTGGATATACAGGGGTCAAAAACCCCTCCCATGCTGCTCCCTTGCAGCACAGAAAATAGCTGAATGTGAGTGCCACATGGTCATGCTTGTCTGGACTTGGCTTCAGTGTTTCTCTTTACCTCTTGTGACATTTCCAGTGTACTTCTGGATTCCACTCTTATCTTCCACACCTTTCTCAGAATACACTATTATAATTTTGGTGTTTTACCACCTGTGGTGGTGTCTAGATCTTTATGCAGTACATCTTGGGCAACTCTATTTTAAAAACTGCATCCTAATATTGCAACCAGGCTTCAGCAGTGCAGATTCTAGATGAAAATGGTACCTGCTCTGGCTCATTCAGTGAAGTCAGAAACAGAGCCACACACAGAAAAAGCAACAACTTGTGAGTAGGAAATATTTAAGACAGGAAAGGGAGAGAGGCAAGTTTAGAAGTTTACTTATGTTCCAGTAGGCATCTACATTTTTCTGAAGCCATAGTTAATCCAAATCAACAAACGAGAGATGGCCCTATAACCATAGCTATGGATATGAACATTCACTTCAGACTTCAAACAAGTTTGGGGATAGAGCTGAGTTTCATGTTTTGAACTTAACTGTATGAAAAGCTTAAAGTACCAAAACTGAACTTTTAATTCTGAGGCTAGCTTATGTCTATATCCAGTCCCCATGGCTATGCTTTGCTTTGCTCATTAACTGTAACTAGAATTGCACAAAGAGGAGGAAAGATACAGTTCTGTGATTTTGCTACTGACAAACCCCCAAATAAGGTCCTACATCAGGAAAGCTTTTGAGCATTTCACTTCAGTGAAAATTAGGCACATTCATAAAAGTAGCATTTATTTTGTGTGTGTGTTGGGGGGGGGGGGGGAGGGGGGTTGCATGCTTGCAGGTACTCTGTCCTGGCAGAGATTTGCAGACGGGGGTTATTCCCTGTGGGCTGGCTCCCTGGGCTTATGGAGACTGCCAAGCATAGCTGAGTACTCAGGTCACCCAACTGGCTGCTGGGTGCAGGCAGACATGGCCCCAAGTCCCTGCCACCTCACCACAGACCCTCTCCCACGCCCTGCCCAGAAGACCCCAGAGCAAATACCCTCCCTTAACTGCATGTGCCTCCATGTCCTGGCCTGCCCTGTGATGGCCAGAACGAAAATAGCTCAGTGGCTAATAAAGTTGCAGTGCTCAGTCAGTCTGCAACTAAATCAATATACTCACAGTGCCCAGCTGTCTGTAACACTGCCAACACCCAGCAGTAGCACCCTACCCCCCATGCCTGAGCATGCAGAACCAAGAGTTGTAACATGTCCTGCTTGTCACTCTGTGTAACTTTTGCTAGAATCTGTGGGATATCACACACAGCCATCTGGACATGATCTAGCAGCTAGTCACCATCACAGGAGGCTTCCTGCCCCTGAGCCAGAAGCCAGCTGTCCCATACCTGGTCAAATATTGCACCCTGTACTCGCCAAACATCATGAACTGGGCCAATGATTTCCAAGTGGTCAGTGATGAAGTCCATGGACACTGGGGTGCTCTGGCACCATCTGCAGATCATAAAGCACTGGTTCTGGGCCTATACCATCAACTGAGCAACTGATGGGCACGAATCATCCTGGACACCTGGGATGATGAACAGTTGATCCACCCTTTTGCATGTGCTGGGTGACCTTTGTGGACATTGTTGCCCAGAATTCCCTCCTACATTGCAGGCCAGGACATGAATTTGTGATCACTTCACTCCAGAGAAGCAGGTGACCATCACCTTCGCGATGCTGGCCACCCTCAGCAGTCTCTGCTATGCCACCAGCCAGTTAGGTATGGAAAAGTCTAACCTGGTTCTTTGATGCCTTCTACGGACATCCCTCATGCTCTCTACAGCTGTGCATCACTCTGTCCTTGAGCTGCTATTGCATCTTCCCTTGCACAGGTGGTGTTTCTACAGTTTGACAAGGGTGACACAGTGCCTATGTGTCAAGTTTCAAATTTTGCTAATAAAATGAAGTTTAAGGGCAGGCATTTTGGACCCTCCCATTACTTGCCTGGGCACTCACAAGGAGATGGCAAGGTAGTGATGGTAAGTCCTCTGTATTGGCTCTTCTTCTGACCCCCCTCTCCCTCCCTTCTCCCTTGCACACATACTCCTCCAAGCAAGAACTGCGCTGTAGATCTCTACCCAGCACAACAGAGATTAATGACCCAGCTGTGCTGGGTAGTACTGTTATAGGCAGTAGGCCCTACAACAGTGCTGGGACAAGTTGCCAGGTATGGAGGGTCTAGTTCCACTGCAGGATCAGTGGTGAAGATTTGCTTAGCTCCCTCAGAGGATCCTGGGCCAGGGGGCACTCCTGGGACTTGGACTTTTCCCGGAGTGGGCAGGGACTAGCCACCCTGGTGAATGCCAAAAGAACTCTTAATCCATCCCCTCCTGCCCCATCCTTCCATTATAAGTGAGATGTTTCAGCACTTTGTCTATGCAGGAGTAGTACTTTGCTCCCAACATTTCTCTGGTGAAAATTGGCTGGGCCCAAATGGATACATTTTACCACTATTCCCAGGGGAACATCAACCAATATGCCATGCTCCTGCTGCAGGACATGGCTCCCTGGAAGGCGTTCAACAGCTAGAGGGGGACTGTCTGTTTTGAAGGCATGTAGGGGAAACCCAGGTTGCCATTTATCATGAGAATCAGGTTTGCATGCTACCTGTGGCTTTGCTATGATAAGCTGACACCCGTGCAAGTTTGCAGTCGTCACAGCAATTAATGCAAAGCTGAACCTGTCATGACCCGACTGAGAGAGGTTCCCCACACCCTGTATACTGCTCTTGGCTTTCCATTGTCATTTTGCTTTAAATATACTATGCGGGGGTGGTGGTTGCTGTCCAGGGCCATGTGGGAGTGGGGAGTGGGGGTTGCTTAAGTAGGTGTGTGAAGCTTTGGTCACCAGTTTGATTCAGAGAAGATTCAGCCCAATTCGGCGGCTGAATCATTGTATTCGAATTGAATCAGGAGACCCATTAAAAGCTGTGAATTGATTTGAAGCATCTGAATCGATTTGGAAAATATTCAGAAAATATTCAGCAATTCATTGATTCAGAAGGTGATCTTGCAGGGAAACAGAAACTGAGAAGAGGGAGAGGGGAAAAAACTGCTGATATTGACATCTGTAGCTGGCCAGTGACTGTGATCTTTCCCTGAGTTCCCTTCCAATCACAGTGCTCCATGGGCGGGACATAAAAACAGCATATAAGGCTGTGTGTGAAGCCTTTCTCTGCCTTTTGTGATCTGTCTGTCTGGAAGCAACAGCGTGTCAAAGGTACTGGCTTTCTAATCAGTCTTTTGCTAGTCTCTCTTCTTGGAAAGGATTGGATACACCTTACTAATTACCCTTACTTGGAATCCCTCTACTTATCCATATCCAAGCCATTCCTTTCAACTTATTCTTCCCCCAAAATCATCTTAATTGTTCTTGTTATTCCCCACCCCCATACACACACACGCTTTTTAAAAAGAGGGCTGTATTTTTCCTGGCAGTGTGTCATCTATCACTGTTCAGGAAAGCACATATATTACACATACACCCCCCCCCACACACACACATTAAATGCATACAAGATATATTACACACACACACACACTAAACACACACAAGATATATTACACACACACACACACACATTTTCCAGCACAGCAAACATTATGAAGTGTGCTGGAAAGGCAGGTCTTCTGGCAGGGGAGGGAGAGGAGCTAGAGTGGGTAGAGGGAGAGTTGCAAGTCTCCCTGCCCCCAACATAGACGCACACTCTTTCCTGGCAGTGATGAATCTTCTGCTGCTAGTGGAGGCAAGGAGGTGGGAGCAGTAATTGTCCCTGCACCTGCACCACCTCCACTAACACCAGAAATAGCCACCAGCACCAGCATGACAGTCTCCTCCACCCCAATTTCACCTCCCACCATGAGCCTCCCAGTGCCAGAGGAGAAGCTGGATCTGGAAGCAGAGGAGCTGAGTGCCATAGCCAGGGAAATTCTGGGGAAGGTGGGGGAATCTGGGCTTGTGCTCAACACCTCAAAGTTCCCCTAGAGGCAGATCTTCTTCTCCAGAAGGCAGCTCAGAGGAGGTTGTGGGGGCAGGTGGCTCAGTTTCTCCTGTTATTGTGCTTCTGCCTGGTGAGAAGAGAGATAATGCAGGATCCCCACCCTCAACCCAGAACCAGGGCGGGGGTGTGGGATAGTGTACTGTGGGATCATTTTGAGGTGGCAGATGATCCCAAAGGCAGATCAGCCAGGGCAAGGAGGTGAAACACTTCACCACGGCAATACTGCTACATCTCAGGAAGCAGTACCCGCTTGTCCTTTTTCCTTCTCAGCCTGGCACCAGTGGGAGTGTGCCCAAAAAGTCCCCCTCTTGCTCCAAAGCCCTTATCCCCATGAAGCAGAGGCAGACCACCCTGGACCAGTGGGGGAAAGCTGCAGATGGGGGGTGGGGAGGGTGTTGCAAGGACAAGCAAGGTCACCCAGAGCATTGGGGAGATGCTTGCTCTGGATGGCCAACACACACAAAGCAGACAAGGTTCTTTGCGTCAATCTGATATCTTTTATTAGACCAACTAAATAGTTGAAGTAATATATCTCAGTCAGTACCAATATGCTAGAGTCCTCAGGGACCACCGCCAGCAGCCAACCTTCATACATTTTGTTTTTGTCCATGTCCCTTTTGTGGTCCTGTACTTGCATCTGTTAGGCAATGCTCTTGAATATGCCCCTGTTGCTGTGCCCTTTGTGAAATTGGTCCTGGTTCTCCTGCTTACCCCAGATGGAGATGAGATCCATCATCTCCCTATGGCCCAAGTTGCAGGCGCAGCTGGTGAACTCAGACTGGTGGGGCAGTGGAACATCCCACAGGAGCTGGGGAGAGGAGGGTTTTGCAGCTAGCTGGCAGTGGGGTGGGGGTTCCAGCCAGCCCAGGGGGGGCCAGTTGCAGATGGCCGGGCACTCCAGCCGGTAGCGGAGAGGCTGTAAACTGCCCCACTCCCAGCCAGTTGCAACCCTCCCTCCCATCCTCCCACTGATGGGCTGATGGTAAACCTCCCCCACTCCCACTCCCGTGGGATGCTCCACTGTCCCACCAGTCCGAATTCACCAGCCACGCCTGCCCAGTTGCGTGACAGCAGTTGGGTAGTAGAGGAATACAGGATGGAATCTGCCATGAGCTGTGGTGGTGCCTGTAGGGGCTCGACATCCATGGGTGGGTGAGGACCCAGCTGTGAGGAAGTGCACAGATGGATGGATAGGTAGATGGATGAGTGGATGGAATGGTGAATACACATGGCCTAGGTACCTGTTGGCAGTGGCCAAGCTGTGGAGGTCACATGGCTATCTCTGTGCAGTCCCAGGCCTGATATTCTGCCCCCTACTACCCCAACCCACCAGAGATGAGCTGCTCACACTGGCTTCTGCTCAGGATGGGGGGAGGGGGGAGAGCCTGGTTGCTGGGTCGCAGACTCTGGCCTCTGAGATATGGTGTGTAGGTGCAGGGGTCAGGATCCATAGGCCTTTGCCTAAGCACAGGGTTCTCCTGGGTCATGGGGTGCTTCATGATGGGCTGTTGGAGATGTGGCACCACCTGGGCACCCAGTTGCCTAGTCCTAAGGCTTGTGTAGGGGATACAGACAACTCACTTCTCCCCACTGCCTGCTTGAGGCTGACAGATGACTGGAGGCTGGACACTGGAGGCAGGGCTGGGGAGACAGACTGTGCTTACTCGGTGCTGGGACTGTCCAGGGGCAGGGCCTGTTGGACACTGGGACAGAGCAGCTGAGTATGGGCTGAGTGCTAGCATTCCTCCCAGCAAGGAAGGGAGGGGGAGGGTGGTCACAAAGCAAGCTGGGTTGCCAGAGGACAGCAGTCTAACTTGAATCTAACAAAGATAACTCTGCACGTGTTTCCTATGGAGAATCCTTTTGGGACATTGCAGAATGAAATGTAATGTTGTACTGTTGCTAAGGAGAACACTGTTCTTGACTTGGACTGTTCTAGGTATCCATTAACAATGTTGACTGTTTTTTCTCTATATATTTTAAAACAATACTGGTTTTGGTCATTTTTTGGTCAGGAAATGTCCTTAAGTTTCTGCTGTTCAGTGCTGCTGATGTCACTGCATTTGACAGACAACTTATGGTAGAACACTGATTATGCCTTAACTGAGGTTAGACACTTTTACCTGCTAAATGAGTATACTCTGCTGCTTGAGGATATATGTCCTAGCACCTTTGCAAGAAACAGGCCAGAGGACCTGCCCATTCTATACTCCAGTAGGAGCTGAAGAAGACTTTTCATATGCTGCTTTAATAATGTTACTATTCTTTCTTCTCATTTTGACATTCCTATTTAAAAATGAAGGGAACTGCCTACAAAAATAAGCTAGAATGTTAAAAGCCTTACTGAAAGGCAATGTGATATAGGAGTTGCTACACAGAACTGTGACTCCAGAGTAGAGGATTCCCTTCTACTTCTTTGTGATTTTTTTTCCACATGACTAAGTAGCTGTAGGCTTGAATGCTTCCCAACTGCACCAGCACAGAGGGAACTGTATCTCTTCTGCACTGCTCTCTGAGAAATGTTCAGCAGTCTTTCTCATGCAAACTTTTAAGTGAGCATTTACAGGCTAAGTGGCATGTAACTTAAATGAATATTGAATTTAAGAAAGAAGATGTGATAGCATAAACAATACCATACTGTATAATAAACAGAGATGGGGCCAAATCATGTGATTAAAGCCTTAAGGCTGTCATATCCATGTGTTTCAGTATTGAGTCACAGAATTTTAATATTTTATTGAGGTAGTTTCGTATGGATTATCTTCTATGTCTATGCATATGAATGTCTACATGGTACAATGCAGCTAAGATAGTTGTGATCTAGCTTGAAGTGATTGAACATTAACTCAGTGCTTTGTCCCAGCTAATTTACCCTGTTGAGATGCACCATGCTAAAGCAGCTGTTACTCGTTTTGGTTCTGCAGCAAACTCAAGTATCATAGAATCATAGAAGTAGGGTCAGAAGGGACCTAGTAGATATTCAAGTCTGACCCCCAGACTGGGCAGGAGAAAAACTGGGCTCAAATGACTCCAGCCAGGTAGGCATCAAGCCTCTTCTTAAAGGGTAGGAGCCAGCACCACTTCCCTTGGAAGCTGGTTCCAGATCCTAGCTCCCCTAACTGTGAAGTAGTTCTTATGGATGTCTAATCTAAACCTACTCTCCAACAACTTATGGCAGTTATTCCTTGTTATGCCAGGGGGTGCTAGGGGAAACAAGGTCTCTCCCAAGCCCTTCTGGTCCCCGCTAGTGAGTTTATAGACTGTCACCAGGTCCCCCCTCAGCCTTCTCTTGTGAAGGCTGAACAGATTCAGGTCCCTCAGTCTCTCCTTGTAGGGTCTGCCCTGTTGTCCCCTGATCATTCCGGTGGCCCTCCTCTGGACCCTCTCAATGTTGTCCACATCCCTCCTGAAGTGGCGCGCACAAAACTGGACACAGTACTTCAGCTGTGGCCTGACCAGTGTCACGTAGAGTGGGAGGATCATCCCCTTGGCCCTACTTGAGATGCACCTGTGGATGCACAACAAGGTTTGGTTAGACCTGCCAACCGTGACCTCGCATTGTCGGCCCATGTTCATCTTGGAGTCAGTAATGACTCCAAGATCCCTTTCTGCCTCCGTGCTCTCAAAAAGGGAGTTTCCCATCTTATAAGTGTGCTGCTGGTTACTACTCCCCAAGTGCAGCACCCTGCACTTGTCAGTGTTGAAACGCATATTGTTTTTGTTAGCCCACCCCTGTAACCTATCCAGTTTAGCGTGCTCACCTAACCCCAAATTTTGGTATCATCAGCAAATTTAAATGGGTTGCTTTTCATCCCATCGTCCAAATTGCTGATAAAGAAATTGAACAGTACGGGCCCAAGGACCAAGCCCTGGGGGACTCCACTGCCCACTTCTTCCCAGGTCAAATACGACCTGTCCACCACCACCCTCTGAATACAAACCTTCAGCCAATCTGCAATCCATCTGACTGTGTAGGCATCAATGCCACAGTTGCCCAATTTTTTAATGTGGTTGGGGTGGGAGACGGTGTCAAAGGCCTTGCTGAAGTCCAGAAAGACTACGTCCATGGCGACACCTGCATCCAATGCTTTTGTGACCTGATCATAAAAGGCAATCAGGTTGGTCTGACATGACCTGCCCTTAATGAAACAGTGTTGGTCACCCTTGAGCATCATCCCTGAAGCTGGCCCATCACAGATGTGCTCCTTAAGGATCTTCTCAAAGAGTTTCCCTAGGATTGAGGTAAGACTGACAGGCCTATAGTTGCCCGGGTCCTCTCTCTTCCCTTTTTTGAAGATGGGGACCACGATAGCTATCTTCCAATCATCTGGCACTTGGCCTGAGCACCACAAGCACTCGAAAAGCCATGCCAAGGGCCCTGCAATAACCCCTGCTAGCTCCCTCAACACCCTGGGGTGGAGAGCATTTGGACCCGCTGACTTGAACACGTCCAGCCCCTCCAGAAGCTCTCTAACCCGGTCCTCACCAACCTGAGGTCTGGAGGTGTTCCCCTCGAGTCTGTCTTGCATTACGGTGGGGAAGTCCCGGTCCCTGCACAAGAAAACGAAGGTGAAGAAGTGGTTAAAGAGGTCTGCTTTCTCCTCTGGCGCAACCACCAGATTGCCCAGCATATCTTGCAGGGGCCCCACATTTCCTGGGGCCTTCTTCATCCTCCCTATGTATTTGAAAAAGGACTTTTTATTATCTTTGATCTTGGATGCTAGTCCTAGCTCCTGACAGCCCCCCTACAGGCCCAAGCAGAGGAGGTATACTCCTCTTTGGAGATAGTACCCCCCTTCCATCGGGTGTACACCACCTTTTTGGCAATCAGGCATTCCCGTACACCCTGGTGAGCCAGGGGGGCTTTTGGGCACTCTTGCTCCCCTTGCTTCTTGTTGGAATGGTCACCCCTTGGACCCTGAGTATCATCTCCTTAAGGAACAACTACTTATCTTGGGCACTGAGTTCCACTGCCCTCGAGAACCCCAACGCCTCTCTCACTAATCTCAACTCGTTGAAGTTGGCCCTCTTGAAGTCTAGGGCTACCACCTTGCTGCAGGACCTTGACATCCTGCGCTGGATGGTGAATTCCAGCAAGTGATGATCGCTATGACCCAAGTGGTCAAGGACCTGGAGGCCCCTTACCAGGTTGTCGCCTGTGGCCAGGACCAGGTCCAACAGGGCATTTCCTCTGGTGGGACTGTGCACCTCCTGAATTAAGTGGAGGTCCTGTATCTCGGCCAGGAACCTCCTGGAAGTATACGACCTGGCTGACTGTTCCTCCCAGCAGATGGCCAGGTAATTTAAATCACCCATGACAGCTACATCCCTTGCCTTAAGTGCCTCTGCAAGCTGACCCAAAAATTCCTGGTCCAGCTCCTCCCCTTGGTTGGGGGGTCTGTAGTAGACCCCCACCGTTAAATCCCTCTCCCCACGGCCCCCTTGTATCTTGACCCAGAGTATTTCAGCTTGCCCCTCCTCTGACCCCATTCTGCTGGCAGAGGATGTGTATTGCTCCTTGACATAGAGTCCCACACCCCCACCTTTCCTTCCTTCTCTATACCACCCGTAAAGCCTATAGCCCCTAATGCTAACTGCCCAGTCGTGGGATGAATCCCACCACGTTTCTGTAAGCCCTATTATGTCTGGGTTTGAACTGGCTATTCTGAGGGCGAGTTCCTCCTGTTTGTTCCCCATACTACGAGCATTGGTGTATAAACATTTAAGGCCTTACATAGCTGCGTGTGCCACCCCCTGATTTGGAAGACTGTCTGGACCCCTGTTTCTTACCTGGGTACTACTTGCATTTGTCACCTGTCTTGCTCAGGTGGTATCTCCACGTCTTCCTGCAGCCCCCTCCCCTAGTTAGGCTAGTTTAAAGCTCGCCGTACAAGATCAGCCAACCGTGGAAGAGAAGACACGCTTGCCTTTAGGAAAGAGGTGAAGCCCATCCCACCCTTGCAAGTCCCCCACCTGAAAGCACGGGTCATTATCTAGGAACCCAAGACCTGCCTGGTGGCACCAACTGCGTAAGCACTGGTTGACCTCACCAATGCACTCTTCGTTTCGCCATCCCCGCCTACTCACCGGAAGAGAGGAGGATACCACCTGCGCCCCCATCTCCTTAAGCTTGTCCCCCAGAGCCTCAAATTCCTTCATAATGCAGTCAGGGTTGCTCCTGGCCATTTCATTTGTTCCCACATGGATGACAACCATGGGGTACTGGTCTGCAGGTCAGACATAGGATGGAATCCTCTCCGTGATGTCCCTAACCCAAGCCCCAGGCATGACATTGACCTCTCACACCATGGGGTCAGGCCAGCAGATGGGACCTTCCAGTCCTCGTAGGATGGAGTCTCTGATGACGAGGACCCGGCATTTCTTCCTGCTGGTGTTCGCTGTCTGCCCACCATTCCTTGTCATGTGGGAAGTGGCATCATCCCTGCCAGAGGCAATTTCTCTGTCTTTCTCCATCACAGCTGCCAGGGTCTTAAACCTGTTCCCCACCACTCTAGGCCTTGCAGCTCTGGATTTGGACACCTTCTGCCACTCCTGCATTGGATGCATATCCTGTGGGGCTGTACAGTGGGTGACTAGGCCTGCAGAGAACAGAGATAGGCATCAATTTCATCTCTGCATCCCTGATCCCCCTCAGCCTGCTCATCTCAGCCTGCAGCTCCCTCACCTGCTCCTCCTGGGCCCTAAGTCATGCACAGGAGGGACAAGCAAGGGGACCACCAGGGCCCCCCCCGGACCCCACAAGGGCCCCCCACATACAGGGGGGCAAGGGGCCACTGACCCCGCCATGAGCTCCGTCTGGGTGGAGGCCTCAGAAGAGCCCATGGCAGGCGGCAGCACCAGGGCAGGGCCTCTGGCAGCTGCACTGCATGTCTGCACCATGTCTGCAGAGCTGCGCCTACTGCTTTTGCTCGCTGGAGGTGCTGCTCTCGGCAGCTACCTCGTGCCCGCCTTACGTGAATACTGGTGCAAATGCTGGCGTGCCCTTACAGAGCGTGCCCGTTTGTGCGCACTGTTCGCGCGTGCTGCCCGCGCACGGCTCAGGAGTGTGGCTCCCTGTTGGTCAAGCTAAGAGGGCTCCGAAGGGCTTCCCATTCGGATCTGCCTCAGCTGTGCTGTACCCTCTGCCCCACTTACCTTAGGGGGAATCAGCTGTTGCTGCCCCCGCCGCTGTCTCCTCCACAGCTGCTGCCTCTGCTGCCGAGGTAAGGGGGTAAGTGTGTGTGTGGCACACGTGCACCCTGATCCCTCTGCTCCTGCTCCCCAACTGCCCTATCTTACACATCACTGTGTTATGACAGCTGCTGTTGTTTTGACAAGGTCACATAGATTTCCAAATTACTTTTATTAGTGTTCAGATAAACATTTGGCCTTGGGATGATCAGCTTTAGTTTTTGTTGCACCAGGTTCTGTCTTCAGGCAACACGTATTAGAGCAGGGGTTCCTAAGAAGCAGAAGGGTTTGCTTTCTGCCTGGGATTCTGATTAGAGTGAATTCTTAAGTAAATTTATTCTGGAAATCAGGCATTGATGCTATTGAGATCCGTGAAATAAGAGATTGCTTGCATACCATTTTAGCCATCTCTGTTGGTTTGAATAAGAAAATAAAGCCAAGTAAATACACAGTATACCCAGACTTCATGTTGCTGATCTCACTGCATCTGATTAAATGAACTTGAGTTCACAAAAGATTGCACTCTATATATCTATCTTATTTAGTTAGTCTATAAAGTTGAATATCCACCTTACCTTCTGACTGAGTTCTCCTCACATGGGGAAGCCAATCTGCAAAGTGAGGGATCTCTGCACCATGTGACACAAGTAGAGAATATGGCAATGTGTAGAAATATAAACAAATTTGGGTCCATAGTTTTTCTGAGTTATTTGATCATTACAAATGGCATTCATTTTTATGACCAGGCACAGGATAAAAGAAAATGATGTCATGAAGTATTTGAGGTACCTTGTGTAGGCTATATCCAGTGAGCTGTGAATTTATTATATTCATGCATTTCAGTTTCAAGGGTTGCCACTTTTACTAGTACTGAAAATGCAGATAAAAAGCACTTATTCCAGTTCCAGAATCACTGTGAGTGTGTAAGGTGATTTTAGCCTCTTCCCACCTCTTGTACTCGCCTGCCATGACTTGGACTGAATAGGAAAAAAGAAGGAGGTCAGTGAGCTTTGATGTTTTTGACTGGTAAATACCACCCAGGTGTTAAACGCCCAAGTAAGGGTTTATTTTCCACAATAACAAATACAATCACAAAAACCTTGCCAATTACTTCATTGGAGAGGACATTCTGAGTTACAGATAACGGAAAACTCTGGCTTGTTAGTTGAAAGATATGTTGTAACTAAATTGCATCCACTACCAATTACTTCATTGGTGGAGCACATTTCTCTGCATCTTTTGTTCTCTGCTTGCGGCTTGTACCTAGAGCAGCCCCCTGCTGCTCTCACACTGTTCATTCTGCTATCTTCTTAGCAGACGCTGCCCTGACAGGGTCAGAGATTTGTCCTGATTTCTGTTTCCATGTGAATTGTCTGGGTGACACAGTCTGTCATTCAGCTCAAGGCAGAGCTGCTTCCCAGTGCCTCAGTGCTTTCCCGCACTCACCGCATGTAGTCCAATTCCCTGAACCATCACCTGTCTTGTGTCCGACCTGTTCTCTAGTGTTCCTAGTTCATGGTGCTCTCTGGGACCACAAGTAAGAATCCTTTCCCATTTTCTTCATGTTGCAGGACACTAGGGTGCCCTGCTCCTCTAAAAAGCTGAAACTGCTAGGGGAAGAGCCCTATCAGTGAGTTGGAAGCCCCAGCTATTGATTACCAGGGGAGCCAGAATAAGCTAGTGGCCCACACCTGTCAGCAGTCAGCTGACCAGAAGGGGCAGGGCCTGGCTCATATATAAACCCCGGGGATTAGGCCAGGAAGACAGTTCCCTGCCAGCAGCCAAGGGGGAGGGAGCTCTCCCAAAGCAAGCAAAAGGGGAGAGACCTGTCTGCTGGAACTGCTTCCAAGACTGTTAAGGGACGGAGCATTCCCCAGTAGGGTTTGAATGATGTTATAGCTGGGCAGCTTGAATTTATGTTATAGCCCAGGGGCTTGTGTTTTGTTTGCTTTATAACACCAGTGGTTTGGGTGAGGCTATTAGGGGAAGGAGGAGGCCTCATAGGGGACCCACGGCAGCATGGGGACCCCAGAACCAGAGAGGGTGCAGCATTGGGGGTGCACTGACCCTGGCGCCAGAGATGGCGCAGCATTGGGGGTGCACCAACCCCAGCACCAGAGAGGGCACAGTACTTTGCAGGGCTGTGGAAAGCCCAGGTGCCAGTGAGGCGCAGTGTGAGACAGGGCCATGGAGAGCCCGAGTGCCAGTGAAGGCGCGGAGTGAGACAGGTCCACTGAAAGCCCAAGCGTCAGTGATGACGCAGAGCGAGACTGGGCCACAGAGGGCCCAGGGAGGACAAGGGGGCCAAATACAACAAGGTGAAGACCAAACAATGTTGGTACCATCTGTGAGGCTTGGGGAGTGGTAAAGGGGTGGTTGGAGCCATGCATAGCCCATAACGCTAGGGTGCTCTGAAACACCTGTTATGCCATCTGTCTTGGAGCAAGACCCACCAGGGGTCCGGGAGTCCATGGGGTCAGAGTGTACAGCAAACCATGTCCAAGAGGGCATAAAGGCAGCCTCCCATATATATTTTCCATCAAAGACATGGCAGGCGAGACTCAAGGGTGCCCATTGGGCCAACTTGGCATGGTAAGGGGGCCTTGGGGAGATCATCGCCATCCTGTAGGACCCTGTCCCATGACACTTCATCTTCCTGGGGTCTTGATTACCCCTGTGTTTGTCCTCCAGTGTCCAAAGACAATCATTGAATGTCCCACTGCCAGTTTTATCTCCATGTTTTGAGGGCTAATTATCTAATCTTCCCCCAGGTGTGCAATCCTCTCCACCTGGCATGGGGCATTCAGGGATCACTCCTCCCAGAACTAACTTAAGACAGGCTCCTGTCTGAGTCCCTGTTACAATCACTAATAGCTATAGCAGTCTTTCCTGTTACCCATGACTGAAACTTCTATCATCTCTAAACACTAGAATCAATTGTTAAGTGATCCTGCTGCACATAGGAAAAAGGAAAAGTCCCTTTCCTTGACTAGGGACAGACAGTACACATCAACCAGTTTAAGTGATCAGAAACTTGTTTAAACTTGTAACAGAACAGACATTCAGTGCACATAACTCAGTTTGAAAAGACTGAAACCGGCTTGAGATAAACCTGGTTGAATGTAGTATCAGACTAAAATGATCTGGCTCAAACCAGTTTATGTAATTTCTGTCCCAGGAATAAGATAAGCCAGACACCCCCAGCAGCTCAGCATGGTCTCTAGGCTGTGCAGGGTTCTGTACTCCACAGTAGGGCCCCTCCCCTCTGCTCCCTGCCTGGAGCTCCAGTAGGGACTTGAAGGCACAGTAATGTCTGCCTGGCTTCAGCCTGCCCTACTCCCCACCCTCTGACTGCTCACTGCTCAAGCAGGAAATCCCACCTCCTCGCTGTTCTGTTCCATTTTGTCGAAATGGTTTTGCTGTTTCAATGCTGTTTTGAGGTTTCGCCCATAGGCCATAATGGGGAAGCATGAAACAGCCTATAACTTTGTCATTTCTTGCCTGATTCCAATTAAACTTGCAGGGGTCATAGCCCCTTCTGACATTATGAAGCCTGCCAAGTTTCAAGGAGATCAGTGCAGGGGTTTCTAGAAAACTGCACTTCAGACCAGGTTGGAGGAAGTGCTTCCCCCAGCCCGGCTGAGTTCCCACCGCCTCACAGCACTTTCCAAGCCCTCACCTCAGAGTGCTAGCAGGGGTCTGGGGTCTGGCAACACTCCTGCCCCTTGAGCAGTGAGCAGGGAAAAGCCTAGGATGGTGCAGACAGACCCCCCAATCAGAACGTCCTGTTGGGGCCTGCCCATGCCCCAACTCAGCTCAGTACTGTGCAAGGGAAGGGAGAGCTACTTTAGCACTCTCCAGGCATGTGCCTGAATTTCCTCAGTCCAGAGAGAATGTCTGTGCAGTTAGAAACCAGTTCAGCCTAGCCAGGCTAGACTAACCCGCAAAGATTGAATCAATTCAGACTCAGGTTTTTTGAATGTTTGTCCCTAGCCTTTGTGATTAGCTGCTCCTGCTGCTGTCGGATGGGTAAGAGGCATAGTGATGTGGTTAGCCATGTTGGTCTGAAGTCAAGCAGAAGAAAGTGTAAATGAACAGTGTCAGGAGGCAGGCAGGCAGGCATGTTCCCAGCTGGCCCTGGTTGCCTTTGTAAGACTGACTATATATATAAACATCAGTTTTTGCAGTGGTCTGTGGACTTGCAACAATATAGGTATCCCTTTTGTTTCGTTTCAGTGCTCCCAGGTCTGAGGTCCAAGTCTTTCCCCTATCTCATGGCCCTCAGCTCTTAAACTCCTCTGTCCAGTGAGCTTTATGATCTCTGATCCTGCACATCTGGGTCATGCTTGTGAAAATTACCAAAATGTAAAATGTTTGTATAGATTCTACAAAATTAGTGTTGAAGTGGGAAGCCTATTAAAATTAGCCATAGGTGAAGCCAATCAGAGTAAACAATAGGTGAAACTAATTTACTAAAAGTATATTTCTTAAAATTACAATGATAATAAGCTTTCTTGAGAGATGTCATATACTGTAGCTTGTGGTTGAACTGCTGGATTTAATTATATTTGTAGCTTCAGGGGCCTTTCAGAAGTAATTAGGTGTTTAAATTGTTTTGGTAACTATGGGCACCATTTTGTCATTCCACATTATTTCACTTGAAGGAAGGTGAAAAAAACAAAAATTCATAAACCATTAGTGAACTATTCTGAAGATGATTTAAAAAAAAACTAGTATTTGGAGGCAAAAATACTACTGTAAAGAGAAGTGTAGGTTGTAGCCATGTTGGTCTAAGGACATAGGCTGACAAGGTTCTTTGGGGGAATCTGATATCTTTTATTAGACCATCTTAAATAGCTGGAAATTATTAAGCAAGCTTTCGGGTTCAAAAACCCTTCATCAGGCTAAGGTAGTTTCAGCAGTTGGTGTGTGCTCTTCCTGGATGGAATGAAAAGTAAAGAAGCCAGAGGCTGGGCTGGTATGCATACAAGACAGGTAGACAGATACCACCCCCACAATTTCTACACCCCACAACAGAGCCATCAGCATTCCTGGATCTTACAGCTGCACCTCCAGAAATGTAATATATCTCATCCAATGCACCAAATGCCCTGATGGAAAATACGTAGGAGAGACCAAACAACAACTGCACACCAGAATGAATGCACGCTCGAAATCTATCAAAGACAGGAATACCCAGTTACCGGTGGGGACACATTTCTCACAAGAAAACCATGCTCTCTCCAGTCTCTCAGGCTGATCCTCAAAGGAAACTTACAAAACACTTCCCAGAGACCACCCTATGAACTCCACTTCATCAACCTCCTGGATCATGGACTAAATATAGACATTGGATTTATGACACATTATAACCTGCCTGACATCTGACCCCATAGGTATCTTTCCACTATTCATCCCCCTTCTCTCTCTTCCCCCACTCCCCCTCCCAGCCCATCTCTCACCCAGTGACTGCTCAGTCTACATTTTCACTGACTGCCTATCTTGCATGCATATCAGCCCAGTCTCTGGTGGCTTTACTTTTCATTACATCCAGGAAGAGCACACACCAACTACTGAAACTTCCTTAGCCTGATGAAGGGTTTTTGAACCCAAAAGCTTGCTTAATAATTGTTTTCCAGCTATTTAAGTTGGTCTAATAAAATACATCAGATTCACCCAAAGAACCTTGTCTGACTGTAAAGAGAATGCACTTTAAAGTTCAGGGACTGTAAAACAGTTCACTATTGCACAACTCAAAAAAATTATCAAGCTTATGTCTATTCTAATAAAGACATACTCAAACATACATTATGCTTATTATTAAAGATAAAGAATAATACTTAGTTAATTCAAACAAACACACCAATATTTCAGACATTGCACTAGTGGCTTATACACCTTTTCTGCATGAATACATAGTTTCATTTAAAATATATTTTTTGCATGTCTAGCTTTCCAGACTTCTATTTTGGGAGCAGCATTCTGTATACTTCAGTCTGAATTTGTGTGTATGAAAAATTTGAGTAAAATGCTTCAGCCATTTACTAGTTGTGACAGAATGGCAAGAATTTTTTTTTCAGCTTTCAAAGCTTTAAGCATAATTTTGATATTGGATAGGAGGAGGAAATTCACAGTATTAACCTACTACATTAATAAACTCACTCTCCACCAGTAATGTTACTATATTTGTTTTTTCATATTATCAGTAATGAAAGAGTAATGGTAAATACTGAGAGCTGACCATTTCCAGTGTCAAACAAAAACAAAAGCTTTGATAGGCTTTAAAGCAGTTGTTCTCGACCTTTTGGCGTCAGAGTACCCCTACATATTTTTTTTAAATTTGGCTGCACCCTGGTTGATAATCTCTGTTGTTCTGCCTCAATTTACTTGTTAACTCCTTATTCAATAACAAGTGTGCCAAACCCTTAATTTTGTTCTTTTCCTACAAAAGCACAAGACAGCAGTAGTGCAGCTGTTGGCTTCTGTTCACACTTGTGTTAAAAAACAATACTTTCCCCTAACAGGTTTGGGTTTTTTTGTCACTTGCATAAGGAATTCTCAGTGGGTTGCAGTGCAATTACTCCTGATTTACACCATGTTAACTGAGATAAGAATGAAGCCTAGACAGCAGAATAAAGTGCCTTTCTACTTTTTCTCTTTTTAAGAGACTCCTGTTCATGTGAATGGGGTTGTTGTGAGTGGAATAAGGATAGAATACTGAAATACATTCATTCAAATTGATTTGTCCTAGCTTATGTAACACATTTGTCTTAACTTAGATTTATATACAATAAGAGATTGTAAACTATTTAAAAAGGCAAACTGTGACTGAGGCTTGCAATAATAAGTACTGATTTTTTCTGGTTTTGTTACATAACCATACAAATGCCATGTGCTCTCTTAGCATGTCAGTGACTTCTCTTGTCTTTAGGGCAGTGACTCTCAACTGAGAGATGCCACTACAGTCAGGTGGAGCTGTGCTGTGCACCTCCTGCAGAGCCAGATCAGGAAGTGGCTGTGGCAGGAATAGCAGCCTGACTTGCAGCACCCCTGAAAGGATCTTGTGGCACCCTGGAGTGCTACAGCACTTCAGCTGAGAACCACTGTTTTACAGAAACACTTTGTTCATATGAAATAGGCAATTTATGGTGCTTAATGAAACTCTTGTCACATGATCTTTCTGTTTCTATGCTCCTGATACTGTTTGGAATCAATCACTTGGGTAGGTACCGTCCTCCCCCTGGCCATAAGCACTATGTTCTGTTAAATGAAAACTTAAATTCTGCAGAAACTCATGGGACAATCAGGGAGTTCCTGGTTTGGCGTATCACTACAAAGAGTCCTTTTGAGTGCCTTCCGGTACAGCAAAGAAAAAAAAAAGGATGAAGATTCTATGCAAAAATGTGGTTTGGATCTATTCCTAATATAAACAAATGTTTTAGCTTAGTCTGGGAAAATATTTTAAATGAAGACTTTAAATGTGAATGGAAGTTTCCCATCCCCTTGCCATATCACTGAACATTTTCCTGACCCAGAAGCCTGAGACAGATTGTTTCAGATGGACACTTAAAAAGAAAGGAATAGCAATCCTAAAATCTTTTTTAATATCTGAAAGAGGCAAAAACTGTAGGCTTCCCTATATATACATCCTGTGATATTCAGGTTCTCTATTTATGTGTTCACTGCATTCTACAGTAGTCTGGAAACCTAAGTTTGACATGTTATGTACAATAAATTTCAATGTTTTTCCTGGGGAACACATCATCAAAACACTAAACACACATGCGCACTCACGCTCACACACACACACACACGTGTGTGTGTAATGTGTATCATACATACATACATAATAATGTGTGTGTGTGTGTGTGTGTGTGTGTGTACTAAAGCCCTATCAGACTTGTCTTACGGGTCTACAAATGGAAGAAAATGTCCATTTTTTTCTACACACTTCCTTTTTTTCCAATGGTATCATTTCAGAGCCTAACTGTGACCATTTATGTTGAATGAATAAACCTGATAAGAAAGAAGCTAGTTGGAGTTTTACAGTGTTTTTCAAGTTATCAACAACAAAATGTTCAGAAACAGGAACTGTGACTATCCCACATTAGTTCATTTTTCAAAATCAATCATGAAAAGTAAAAAGACCTCTTTAGACTTGCCAAGGTTGCCCAAATGGACTCTGAAAAGTTTTCTGATATCACCAGATAAATGTATAGTTGCTGTTATTTCACTTTAAGTAATAGATAACAAAAGTCTATGTGAAAGTGCAAAGTAAAGCTGACACACTAGCAAATTATTCTGCAATAGCTTCTATGGGTTTTATTTTAGTGAATTTAGTATTTAAAAGGGTGAGAATTTTTTTACTGTGATTTGCATAACAGATAGTTCCAGTGCACAGGGTTACTCTGTAGCTGCATCTGGCGTGTTGGTTTACACACATGCGTATGGTCTGGTACCTTCAAACCAACCCCACACTGGATCCAGCACATGGACCAAACCTGCCCGTGGGATCTGGCCTGTAGACCAGCCTCATGCCATTCATTCAGCCTGTGGGGCTTGAAGGTTGAGCACCCCTGGCTTAAACTAGAAGTTGGATCAGAATCAATGACACAAAGCTAAATGCACCCAAGATGTATCAACTTTAATAATATTTGCAATAGGATGCAAGTCAACAAAGGTAAATGCAAGGTGCTTCACCTAGGGAGGAGCCCCCAGCACACCTATAGGTTGGGGGATGACTTCCTCAGCAGCTCAGTGGCGGAGAGGGATCTTAGAGTCATAGTTGACTCCTAGAGGAACGTGAGCCAGCAGTGTAATGAAGCCATCAACAAGGCCAATTGCACCTTGTTATGTATTAGTAGATGCATGACCTACAGATTGAGAGAGGTGATGCTTCCCCTCTATGTGGCATTGGTCAGGCTATAGTTGGAGTACTGTGTCCAGTTTTGGGTGCTGCGATTCAAGAGGGACACGGAGAATCTGGAGAGAGTTCAGAGGAGGGCCACTCACATGATTAGTGGCCTCTGTGAAAGATCCTACGAGGGGAGGTTGAGGGATCTGGATCTCTTCAGCCTTCACAAGAGACTTCTGAGGGAAGACCTTGTAGCCACCTATAAGTTTATCAGGGGAGGACAACAGGGATTTGGAGATGTGCTATTTACCAGAGCACCCCTAGGAGTAACTAGGAATAATGGATGCAAACCAGTGGAGTGTAGATTCGGGTTAGACATTAAGAAGAAATTTTTTACAGTAAGGGTGGCCAGAGTCTGGAATGGGCTTCCAAGACAGGTTCTACTATCACCTAACTTGGAGGTCTTCAAGAGGAGGCTTGATAGACACCTGACTGGGGTCATCTGACCTCAGTCCTCTTTCCTGGCAGGGGCAGGGGGTTGGACATGATGATCCTTTGTGGTCCCTTCTGACTCTACAATCTATGAATCTATGAATCAGTGATAATATTAACTCACATATCCAAATGGCGAGTTAGATAGCTAAAGGAAAATTTGAACAAGCATTACGATAACTGCACGTCTGCACTAGCAACAATTGTGTGTGCACACTGAACAGATATGTTTTGTACATACAATAGCCCCCAAGGCAGTCTCAGAATTGGGGCCTTTAGAAGCCTGACAACAAAGGGCATGTTGATACTGTGTTCCAACTGAGTGAAGGACCTGCTGTAGAGGAAGAGGCATGCTTTGTTCCACATGCTCTACAGTCTGAAACGGATATAATGTAGCTGTCTTAGGGAGCACTACATGCATGCCAATAAACATGCCCAAGACATGCAAGCTTCAATGCAGCACACTAATGTGGCCCACAGATAGCATAAACATGTCTTCTGTTTAATGTTATCAGTTTTGGTCAGTGCATCTCTCCTAAATGTTTATAATTTCCTGGAAGAAAAGATGTAGCATCCATTGTTGCATCAAGAAACAAGTTACTTCAGTCCCACATTATTATACTAGAAGAAAGACTTAGCAGGGATTAAGATGTTGTGTTTAAAACTAGTTTTGTTACAGGTGACGCTGGTAAAATATGTTGGAGAAAAACACTGTAAAACTGGCAATAGTATTCTTTTTATTTATGTATATTACAGCCGTCCCTAGAGGCCCCAGACTCTAGTTGTCATTGTATTAGTCACAGGACACACATAATAAGAGACAGTCTCTGCCTGTAAGAGTGCATAATCTAACTATTCAAGACAGCTGAAGGCTAGGAAAAAGGAAGGATTATTTCCATTTTAGCCATATAAATGAGGCCCAGTGTGGCAAAGGGGGTTTACAAGATCACCCAACAAGTCTGAGGCAGTTGAAATTTAATACATATCTGATTCCCTATCTAGTGTGTTAACCACAAGTTAGTCTTGGATCAATGAAATGCCCTAGCTCTGAAAAACATCTGGGATAATACCCATCTAGACAGAGACCTGGCGGGCATGATATAACTGGAAATGCTCCTACTTTGAGATGACCTTCTGAAGTCCCTTCCAACCCTCATTTTCTATGATTCTGTGATTATATCTATGTACATTCATTGCACAGTAGTTATAATGCACATCATATGAAATGTACATCACACTGTACAGTATTGTTCACTGCTCTTGTTGCACAGAATCTCAATATGGAATTGCTGTAATGCTGGCAATGGTTGATCAACCCAAACCGAAGGTGTCCAAGTAGTATGACCTCATAACAAAAAGTTCACTGAAATGCCAATACATGCCTATTCCAAGGCAGGGAAGAGACCTGTGAGCAAGGGATTCATTTCTAATGGATGCTCAATGCTAGGATTTTGAATGGAAGAGAATAAAAAAGACCACACAGCTGACTAGTTGGGACTGGGAATAAATATTGACTAAAGTGGTGATACTACTATAACCAAAGTTGTGATGGGGTTTGTTTTATTACATTCTGTAAACCTCTGTTAACAGAGTTTGTTTTCCCTTTGATTCTTCTAAGCCAAGGATTGGCATCCTATAGCTTGTGGGCCAGATCTGACCTGCAGATCTGTTAGATCTGGCCTATGGATGTGGGTCTTTGGTGGTGTTCAGTATAAGGGGCTTCAGCTGCCACTGTAGGGAGAAATCCTCACTGTGAGTGGGTCCTAGCACCTGCCTGCCCACCTTTGACTTCAGGTGGGTCACTCTGGCCTGCAGCCAGAAAAGGTTGTTTATTGCTACTCTGAGCTGTATGATAAGACAAAGTTTGAAAAGGGGAGTGAGACAAAAAATATGAAGAAAAGGAAAGAGCCACACTGTTTTCACAGTTAATTCCTTGGGAGCTTTAGTGTCTGAAGCAGAAATAATTTTTGCTGTTATTTAGCAGGCTATGTATTTTGTGGTTTATTGTTGCAATTTGAATTACTTACATTCAATGTTTTAATTGATGTTATTCAAGTTAAAAGATCCAGCCAGGACACTGTGTATATAGTGTACTTTTGTTCCACCTTTAACTGTGAGCATTTTGAGCTCCTGACTAACTTGCTGTTATTTGATGGTATGGAACCAAGTGCAAGGAACCCATTTTTAGAGGTGCCGCAGTACTGTAGTATTGTATTGTATCAGTGTTATCAATTAATAATACTCCTAACACTCCTTTATTTGTTCCCATGGGACAATATCAGTGCCTACTTTATTTATCTGTAAAAAATCCAGCATACCTTGGACACTGAACAAATAAGCAGTGATTCATAAAAATACTTGCAAACTATTTAAGAAATTCCAATGGCAGAAAGTATATAGATCCAGGACTAATGGATAGCTGTGTTTCAAAGCAAGAACATGCATTGTGACCACTTTCAACCTACAGTAGAGATTTTCTTAAAGATTTTGTAACCTGGCAGTGACAGTCACCTACTTTTAATTTTTTTATTTGCATTTTGATATATGAATAAGTGATTTTAAACATCTATAACAATCTTACCTACTAAAACATTGAACAGTTGCATTTTCCTTCAGTGAACAACAGCAGCATTTTAAGTAGCTTAATCTTCCAAACTCCGCAGCTGATTGGCTTTCCGTGTTTTCCACCAGGGATGAATTCAGCTTAGTACTTAGGTGTTACCTTACTCAAATGACAAGCAGTGTAATGAAATTATTGACTGGCTCTGCTGGTCATTTTAAAATATAGACAAGCAGATAATTAAACTTTAGTTATTTTCTCAGTTTAAAAAATAAAGCTGCCTGTCTATCCTGAGCTATTAACTCCCACACAGTGAACTAATGTAATTTTCTTAGAAGTCATACGATTGCTAATATCTTTGGCTAACACCTTGGAAAATTACAAACATGTTTCCAATGTTTTAAATTGAAATTCATGATAGTTTTTAGTACATCTCCAGCCTGCTCTTACACACCTTATGCAAATATTCTCATAAAATTCAGTTATGTAAGTAATGACTGCCAACATAAAAAAGTATTGGAGCAGTAGGACATAGTACAAGTAGTTTGCAAGTCATCTTATCCACTTCCTTCAGGCTTACATGCTGCTGGTCATTGGGATTCTCATTAGCATTGGTTGGATTTCTGAATGAGCATCAGGAGCAATGAATGACCCAAAGATTAATGTGTGCATCACCTTGTTCTTATCTGTGCAAAGGAGTAGCATTTCTTACTGCTAATTCTCTTCTCTTAGTTGTGCAGTTTTAAATACATGAGCATCAATAAACAGTTTTGACATATTTAGATTGTGGTGAAGAGAAATCTCCTTGAAATTATAACTCATATAAGGGTTCATGATAAAGTTTTGAGACCTATCTACCTCCTGGATATCTTAACTTTTCAGACTTCTACAGTGCTCAATGGTAGGGAACTGGCCTTTGATATTGTGACAGGTACATACTAGCACAAATGTGATACCTAGAGAAGGTCAGAAGGGCATGGAGATTCCACTTTTTAAGAAACATATGAAGGTTTCTATCATCTCAGTTTCATGACTGAGGACATACTAGCATTACATTAATTGACAGCAAGAACCCGTGAAATAACTGGAAAGGTACAAAGGGCAGAGGTCATTTTTGTCTACCATGGAATGAATCACATACTTTGAAATCAGGGAGGTTTTCAAAGCTTTCTTAGCTTGTGTTTGTACTGGCATTCTTATTAATGCAGTTTTAATATTTTTCCTATTTAACTAGTGATTTTCTAAGAGTAAGAAGGGTACAGGAAACTCGGTATTGTTTATTCAGCAATTTGAGTAAATTGAATAGGACTCTGTAAGAAAAAAGAAGTCATTTGCTCTTGTTTATCATCTAAAAATTACTGACAGCAGCAGTTTTGAAATCATCATTCCAGTTGCATTTAGTTAAATATTTAAGTTATGTGATTGAATGTGGCACTATATATTGCAGGGTAAGATAGTGAATTGTGGCATGAAAGTTATTAATGCCTTCTTTGGTTTCTCTTATTGCTTTTTTGTTATAATTAAACCACTAGAATGTAATATTGGGGACATCTTACTAATATACTCCACAGTGTATACCCTATTTATTATTTAAAGAGAGTTTGTAGCCTTGGGGAGCTTTTTCTAAAGTAGTGCCATTGTGTCCATAAACTGCAGGGTTTAAAGCAAAGCTCTGAGAGTTCATTTGGGAGTCTTTCAAATTGACTTCAGTGGCTTCTGTGCTAAGCTCATGTAGAGAAGAATATCTAAAACTTTGGAGCAAAAGACAAAGACTCAGAACATCAGGTTCTATTGCCAGCACTTCCACTGGCGTACTAGATGAGAAAGGCAATTCCACTTTCCTTTTTTTCCACTTTCTTGTCATCTGTAAAACTGTGTTAATTACATCTGCTTTGTTAAGTGTTTTGAGATCTATTAATGTATTATTGGGTTTTTATTAGCCTTTATTCAAGATTTCTCCAGTAGTAGTATGTCCGGGGGTTCTCATGGTAGGATACAGACAAATATAACAATTATACTGATACCAAGTGATACCAATATGGGCCGTTAAAATGAAACTGTTACATCTCCAATTTTCTGTAGTAACATAAGTGTAGCAAAGCCATTGCAACTAACTATGTTCCATTCAGGATTAGAGTTCCAGTGATTTAGCTCACTTGTTTCACTACACAAACTCCAAGGTAGCAACACCTCTTTCCCATTTAAAGAGGTTACAAAGTACGTTTGTCCATAGCCATGAAGTGCCCAAAACCTTAGATTTAGGTTGTCATGACCACTGTTGTCATCAAGATCTCCATTCCATTTGTTTATGAGTAGTTTTGCTTGACTTCAGTACAGAGAAACAGTTATTGTTGGTATGACTTTATTTTTAGGATTACATATTTCAGTAAGCCCACTGAACTGTCAACACTTTTTATTCAAATAGAAGTGTTTATATATTATGCCCTGCTGAAGCTTTGAAATTGGCATAATCTAGAATTAAAACAAATTATGGGCAAACTGCTCCCTGTTTTAAGGCTCCACAAATGTTCATTTGTTTGCTTGTTCAGAAGAGTTGGAAGCTTTTGCTATTTTAGGCTGGCAGTGAAACAATGCTTGCTGAAGTAAGGCTACTGTAATTGTTTTAATTGCTGTTATTGTGCTATTTAGGCTTATTGTTTAGCTGGGTTATACTTGGAAATGGGTTTTAAGCTTAATTAACCTGTTCTGTTAACAAATAAATAACTTCAGTCATGTAAGTAATGTAGAAAACTGTTCAGACTTCTTATACCTGTTGTTTCACCTTGTGCTTAAACTAAGCTGATGTCTCTCCATTAGTTACACTTTAGTCATGTCTCAAACTTTGTTTGAAAGTGTGTGGACAAGGCACTTTGAAAGATGGGATTTTGACACTGTCATGACTCCAGGAGCTGAGGATTCAGCCTGGACCTGTTACAACTCATGTACCTCTATCTGTCTGTGGATATATATTCTCATACTCACAGAGAACATACCTGCACAGATGAATCTATGCAAAGAATGTATTGTTATGTGCAATAATAAAATATGAATACAGGTCTAGGTATCATTCCTCTAAGTTAGATTAATACATTTGATTAATGTCATCTGTATTCATTTAATACCTGACCAATGAACTTAGAAAGGTTTTTTCTGTTTTGCTGGTGAGAGGTCTTCAATTTAATTAGTTTCATTTTGTTAAAAGTTTTCTCTGTGCTGGCTACAAATTGACACAAGACACAGGCAAAAGCTTTCAAGATGCCTTTTTATGTGAATAGCTGGCTTGCCAGCAAGTGATGTTCAGCTAAAATATTTTGTGTGATCCTTTGGAGTTTTATTACTATCTACGTAATTAATCACCTGCATGTGATTAATTGTTTTTGACAAACATTAATTTTATATACAACTATTAAGTGTTTAAAAAATCACTGCCTCTTCTAGATTCATGTAGCTCTTTTAAAACCACTTGGACAAAAAGCTGATGGGGTAGCTTGCAACCCAGAGTTGTGTGTCTCTGAGAGTTATGGTGCTTACATTCTCTGGAGAGAAGATCATGAATAGATCATATGCTGGCTGTCTTTGGAGATGATGTGAGGCATTATAAACACAGACTTATGGGGAAGGAATTGCTGCAAAATCATGTGTCATGAACGGATGTGACAAGTGAACTGATGTATAACATGGAAATAGTCACATCAGAAAATCCATTAATGCAAGAATGAGAAGAGAGCTAAGAATAAAGTGGAGATTTTTGGAAATCATCTAAGAACACAGTGGGAAGAACTGTCACAATGGTTACCACTGGGCTCTTGCAGAAGATGAGATTTAATTCAGAACCACTCATTTATGAAGTTCCCCAACTCATCTGGCTTTCTCTCTGGATAGTGTGGCAGGAGTGGAGCTAAATCTGGCCTGGAATCATTGATACAACTGAGAAACATTTCTTCCATCTAAGCAAGCTAGTCCTTACCTCACCTTTGTTTGACTACACCAGTGCCACTGTTCATGGCCTCTTTCCTCCCCATCAACAGGTTGTGCCAATCCTACATTTTCACTTGTAATCAGGCCCTGGAGATAAAGATAGGGATTGTTCCTTAATTCAGTTACATCTTGCAGGCACGGTGGCAAGTTTAAATCTGGAGATCAAAGCTGTTTGGCTAATTAGCTGGCCTTGAGAACAGGTCAATAACATAACAAAGGATTTAGAAGATGATAAAATTAGGAGTGCCCTTCACTGCCAAACACTGACCGACCCATTCCTCTCTGAAATTAATTGAAAGAGATGGTGCAGAAAAAAATTTCATTGCCCACTATTGGACACAGCTCTGCAGACTGCCATTCAGTTACCAAACAAAGGTCGCTGAAAGGCTTGCAAGCTGATAGGCTGGCAAATCAAAACGCAGCTGAAGCACACTTAGGGTACAGTACATGCAGACATTACACTTAGATCAATCTAACTGGGGTTAGCTCAATCTAAGTGCTGAACTATACATACACTCAGGGAGTTTAGCGCAGGCAAGAAATGGCTGGCTGAATCTAACTTAGCTCACCTAAGGAGGTATACTATATACACTGGGCTAACCCATGCCCCATATAACCAAATGTGTGTACATGTTTATCTAGCCCTGGGGCTGCACTGTCCAACCCTGATTGAAATGTTTTTAGACCTCCACCCCCTGCCACTCCTGGATGGAGAACCCTCTGCAGACCCACAAAGTCCCCCAGAGCCACCCCCCATGGGCCTACTAGCACTGCCCCCATCCCACCCACCCCTCCCCCCACACCAATTTATTTAGATGGCTTTCATGGTGCAGCTCCAGGCACTGGAGAATATGTGCACAAGGAGGGACCCAATCTATGACTGTACAACTTAAAGTAAGCTGCATGATCATAGATCGGGTCCCGTGAACATGTACACTGCCCTTAGCAGAAAGCAGGGGAACATATTAAGGTAAATAAGAATTCTGAGGGGTGTCTAGTACCTGGATTTCCCACTTCCTTGGTGACTTCCCGCATAAGAGAATGTCCTGCCTCCTCTAACATTTAACACCCACTAATCATGGGGTTTTGGTGGGTACAGTTCTGTGACATGAACTCACCCAAGACAGGTACATACAGAGGTGCAAATATGCCTGGGTAGTGCACAGCTTTCTGATGTGCTTATGCAAACATGCTGCATGTGCAATTGGATTGCAAAATGTGTGTAAGTGCCAAAAATGTCACCAGATCACTGCCATTGAAGTGCATACAGTGAAATAGGATTATGTCCTTCATTTCTACAGCAGCCAACAGTAGCATGATCCATGATTGGGAAATCAGGGACCAATGTACCTTGTTCACAACTTGGATGAATGCATGAGGCATGTTGCCCCTGGAAGAGTAGAACCTTAATAGGTTGCTTAGGCAAATAATTGAAACTGAGCGTCAATGTACAGTTTTTGTGGCAGGAGTATGTGAGGAAAACAGGTTTGCTTGATCAGAAGGCTAGGTCTGAAAAGTGAATTTCAAAGAAAAGAAAAACAAATCATATTGTTTATGTTGCTTCTTTATCAAGTAGAAATAAATATAACTCCAGAGGTTATTTTTTCATTCTGCTCCCTGCTAGCCCTGCCTCTAACCTATCTGTCCCTTTTTTTTGTAGGAGAAGCTTAGCAAGATATTTCAAATACAAAATTGGTGATGGAATATTGCACGAGCTGCAGCTCAGGCCTCTGCTCCAATTAAAAAAAAAAAGCAATGGGGATTCTGGTCCTCAAGCTAACATGCCTGTACATATTCTCCAAGGATCTGTAGCAAAGAGAGAAAAATGAAGACTGAATATATTAGATTTTTTTGTTCACATTTATGAAGTATTCTTTATTCTAATGGAAGAGTAAAACCAATGTCTGTTTTTCACTTCACTGTTCTCTTCTGACTTTTCAAGGTGCCTTTTGCTGGGTGCTTTGAGGACAGCACAGAATCCATTGTGCTAGCTGCAATGTGCTAAGAAAAAAGGTTTTATTATTTATATAATTTTTTTTTATTTAAAAAAAATAATATCATTCAGAGCTCATAGCTTTTATGGGCTGTGAAGGAGTCAAGCCATGATCAGCTTAGGATCACCTGCCAAGTTCTGTGCATCTCTAAATACCTGTCCTGGGTAGTGTGCTGGCTGGCTGGCAAACAAAGCTTACCTTATTGCTGCCTTAAATGTTGGATGCAAAGCTGTGTGAATTTTCTGCTTCAATAAAGCAACTTTTTGTAAAATATGTTTGTATTTTAACTGGAGGGGGCCCCAAGCATTAGATATGAAAGCATGCATGTGCACACAGACACATACACATGCATGCACACCCACACAAAATATGGCTAGAATTGATTTAGAACTCTAATCTAAATCTTATGGCTGACCCATCCACCTAAAGAGTCAAAATCAACTCTTTGCCCCCAAGCCTCTGACTTTTGCGAAATACATAATTATAGGAACATTCCGGATCTGTTTCAGTGATGTGCACCTTTAAAACCTTTAGTTGTCTCTCCTGGCTGGCACGTGTTTCAAACTGTTGCCAAAGCAACAAGCCCACTACTGTCTGATGGAAGCTACTTTTTGTTCTTTCTTTGTTTACTTTCTTCTCTTAATTTAAAATGAAACATTTGGACTTCTTCTTGAGTACACAAAACATAAAGAGGGCATGAAGTGTATCATTCAGTAATTAGGACATTTTCAAATTGGGTCATGCTCTCCTTTCTCTGTACACTTACTCATACAGCAGGGTTTTCAAAAACACTTTGAACTGGCCTAGCTCTGCTCCCACCGAAACTAACAGCAGTTGAAACCCCCTACTTATAGTGCTTCGAGGTTTGCATAACATATTCTCAGCAATTGCTTTAGTTTTTAATAACAAGCGTTATTAAACTTACTGAGTTTGGTGTAAAGGGGCTATGTAATTAGAAAAAGAGAAAAAGAGAGAGAGCATTTTGGAGGAATCATAGGAAACTGGGCTGAAAGGGACTTTACGGGGTTATCTAATCCAGCCCCCTACTTAAGCCAGTATTGTCTCTGATTAAGCCAAGTATCTGTCTAACCTCCTCTTGAAACTTTCCATGGATGGAGAGTGTACATTTTCTCTAGGTAGTCTTTTCTACTGTTAACCACCCTGGACACATCCAGATGAGTGCACATGTGCAGTTTGTGGTACCTCGAAGCTGTTTCAGGTGTCATAAACTGCATATGGTGCACATGCACCAATCCACTGTGCTGTTAATTTGCAGCACAGTGCCAAAATTTGACATCAGGAGGTCCCAGTGTCAAAAAAAAAACATATTAAAAAAGCAGTGTGGTACACACAGCAGCAGCATATCCTGCCAGAAATGGAGCCTGTCCATCCAGAGCCATGCTCTGGCTGCTGGCCAAGCTACGAGTGACCACATCAGCACTGTTGCTGCCTAAGAAGGCCCCCAAGACCCCAGATAAGGCTGCTGGGGCCAGCACAAGTATGTGCCGCTGCTGTTTGTGCCATAGAAAATGTACATTCCTGCACGTGTGCACTCATCTGGATGTTCCCCCTTAGTCAGAAAGTTCCTCCTAATTCCCAACCTAAATTTCCTCTTCTACAGGTCAAATCTTCTGAAGGGCCAACTTCTATAAGCTAAGAAGGTTAGTAGTAGAGGCACTGGCTTCTTGGAACTTCAGTAAGATAGGAGTCCAAGACAGGTGGTTGTTCCTCAAGGAGACAATCCTCTGAGCTCAAAGGGAGTCAGTCCCAATGTGCACCAAGCAGGGCAGGCTAAGAAGCCCCCATGGCTTGGCAAAGGCATCCAGGGATGCCTGAGGGCAAAAAAGGAGGTGTACAAACAGTGGAAGCAAGGGGCTAGCACCAAGGAGAATTACACCTCCGTTACTTGGGACTGCAGGGAGGCTGTTAGGAAGGCCAAGGCAGAGATGGAGCTAGGGCTAGCAACCAGAATCAGGGATAATAAAATGTCCTTTTTCAAATACATAGGAAGTAAGAAGAAGGCCCCTAGGGGTCCCCATGTAGAGGTGACATGAGGGCCCTACAGGATAGGCTTGGCAATCTGGTGATTACGGCAAATGAAAAAGCTCACCTCTTCAGTGAATTTTTTGCCTCTGTATTCCGGAACAGGGACCGGAACATCTCCTCCACTAGAATTGCAGATGAACTCAGGGAAGGCACTGCCATGCCTAGGGTTAGGGACAACATAGTTAGGGAAGTTTTTGGAGGGGCTGGACATGTTTAAATCAGTAGGTCCAGATGCTCTCCATCCAAGGGTGCTGTGAGAATTGGCAGGGGACATACCAGGGCCCCTGTCATGGCTCTGTGAGTGCTCATTGGGCACTGTCTAGGTACCAGAGGATTGGGAAAAGGCCAATATGGTCCCCATTTACAAGGGGAGAAAGGAGGACCCTGGCAATTATAGGCCAGTCAGTCTTACCTCGGTTCTTGGGAAGACCTTTGAGAAAATTATCAAGGAGCATATCTGCAAGGGCCCAGCAGGGGGGGTAATGCTCAGATGGGTGGCAAATTGGCTAGATGGTTGCTCCTAGAGAGTGGTGATGGATGGGTCATTTTCGACCTGGAGGGATATGGGCAATGGAGTCCCCCCAGGGCTCAGCAACACACCTGTAAGCTGGGGAACACCCTTCTTGTCAACACAGTGGCAGAAAGGGATCTTGGAGTCATTGCTGATTCCAGGATGAACGTGAGCCATCAATGTGAGAAAGTGGTAAGTAAGGCTAACTGCACCTTGTCATGCATGTACAGATGCATTACAAGCAAGTCCAGGGAGGTGATCCTTCCCCTCTATGTGGCATTGGTCAGACTGCAGTTGGAGTACTGCATCCAGTTCTGGGCACCACACTTCAAGAGGGATGTGGCTAGCACTGAGAGGGTCCAGAGGAGGGCCACTCACATGGTCAAGGGGCAGCGGGTTAGGTCCTACGAAGAGAGGCTAAAGGGCCTGAACCTATTCAGCCTCCACAAGAGAAGGCTTAGAGGAGATCTGAGGGTGGTGGTTTAGAAACTCACTGGGGGGACCTGTGGAAATTGGAGGAGGCTCTGTTCCCCCGGGCATGACCCAGGGTTACTAGGGATAATGGCCACAAATTGTTAGAGAGAAGGTTCATGCTGGACATCAGGAGACATTACTTTACAGTTAGGGCTGCCAGGCCCTGAAATAGGCTTCCAAGGGAGGTGGTGCTCTCTCCTACCTTGGGGGTCTTCAAGAGGAGGCTGGACAGATATTTGGCTGGGATGATATAACCCCAGCACCCGTTCCTGCCCAGGGCAGGGGGTCAGACCTGATGATCTATTTAGGTACCTTCTGACCCTAAACACTATGTTATTATGATCTATTGCTCCTATGGCCACAGAGAAAAGTCCATATCCATCTTCTCTATAATCATCACCCTTCAGGTATTTGAAGACTGTAATCAAACTCACACTTCCCTTGGCCAAAGTAAACAGCCCTAGTTCTTTCTGCCTCCTTTCCTCATAAGTAATGCTTCTCAGGCCTCTAATAATCTTTGTTTCTCTGTGCTCAACTTTCTTCAATCTGTCCACATCCTGCTTGAAGTGTAAGGCCCGAACCTGGACACAGTAATCTGGGTTAGGCCTCAACAGTGCTCAGTAGAGTGAAAAAAATCACTTCTTTTGCTTTGTAGGGGACACGTCTGTTAATACAACCTAGTATGCTGTTGGTCCTTTTTACAACAAGAGCACACTGTTGACTCATATTTGGTTTATGGTCCACTTTATCCCCCAGCTTCTTTTTTGCAGTATTGCAGCCTAGCCAGTAATTTACCAGTCTGTATTTGTGCATCCAATTATTTTGTCCCAAGTGTAGGACTTTGCACTTGTCCTTGCTGAATTTCATCTGATTCATTGCAGACCATTTTTGTCATCTATACAGGTCATTTTGGATTCTAGCCCTGCCCTACAAAGTGTCTGCTACTCCACCCAACTTGGTATCATCGACAAATATGCTAAACATGCACTCAATCCCATCACTGAAATAATTAAAGAAGATAGTGAGCAATACCAGACCCAGGCAGACCTCTAAGGAACCCCACTTTATACCTCCACCCAACTGGCCATCGATGATTACTCATGAAGCCTGATAATCCAACCAGTTATGTGTCCACCATACAGTACTTTCTTCTAGCCTTCCCTAGCTTGTTAATGAGAATGTCATGGGTGACAGTGTCTAAAATCAAGGTTTATCCCATCCACTGCTCTCCCCTCATCCACAGAGCCTGTGACCTTACCATAGAAAGAAATCAGGTTGGTCAGAAATGATATGCTCTTGCTAAATCCATGTTGGCTGCTCCTGATCACTGTCTCCTCTAGTTGCTTTATAGTGGATTCCTTGAAGACTTGCTCCAGGCTCTTTCCAGTTATAGAGGTCAGGCTGACTGGGATCTAATTCCTACTTTTTTCCCTTTCTTAAGGATTGGCACTATATTTGCTTTTTTCTAGTCATCTAGACCCTCACCTGATTTCTTTTAATTCTCAAAGAGGCTAGCTAATGGCTCTGAAATTACTTCAGCCAATTCCTTCAGTATCCTAGGGTTGTATAGCATCCAGTCCTGTTGAATTGAAAGTGTCTAACTTCTCTAAGTAATCTCTGACCTGTTCTGTCATTACTCCAGGTTGTTTGTCTCCTTTCCTATCTTTGCTGCCAATTGCACTTGTCATCATGTAGCTGCCCATATGCGCGAAAACTGAAGTAAAAAAGACATTTCTGTATCATCTGTAACTAGATTGCCTTTGGAATTCAGCAAAGTTTTTATGGTTTCTCTAGTCTTCCTCTTATTATTGACATACTTATAGAATCCCCTTTTTATTGTCCTTTATGTCCCTTGTCAGCTGTATCTCAAATTGTGCCTTGAATTTCCTGATTTTATCTCTGCACATGGTGTGATACTCTTAAACTCTTCCCTATTACTATAACCAAGTTTCCACTTTTGTAGACTTCTTTTTTGATTTTTAACTTATGGAAGACAATACTGGCCTCCTGTTGCACTTCTCAATCTTTCATTGCAGAGGGATAGCTTGTTTCTACACTCTTAAAAGGGTCTTATTAAAGTACAGCCAGATTTGCTGGAGACCTTTTCCCTTCAGCCTTGCCTCCTAGGAGATTCTGCCCATCAGTTCCCTGAGTTTTAGTTTTTATTCCGCTGCTCTCCTTCATTATTCCCCTTAGGATCTTCTGGTCACTGACACCCAAATTGCCTTCCACCTTCACATTCTCAATCAATTCACCTTTGTTTGCGATCAGCAAGTTGAGAAGAGCTTCCCCCTACTTGGCCTCTCTCATCTATCTCAAAAACATATACCCATCACACCCTCAGAATATTCTGGATTGTTTGTGTACTGTTGTGTTCCCCTTCCAGCAGATATCCCAATAATTAAAGTCCTTATGAACCAGACCCTGCAATTTGGAAGTTCCCATCCTAAAGAAGGCCTTGTTTACCTCTTCCTCCTGATTTGGTGGTCTATCATTCCCCCTGCTACCCTCTGTTCTGACCTTTACCCAGAAGCTTTCAACATGCTTACCTTCTACTTCATACTGAACCTCAGAACACATGTACATTGCCTTTATATATAGGACAATACCTCCTTTTCCCCCCCTGTCTATCCTTCCTGAAAAAGCTATACTCATCTATGACTGTACTCCAGTCATTTGAACTATCCCACCACATCTCTGTGATCCCAATTACATCATAATTCTCTGACTGTACTAGTACCTCAAATTCTTTCTGTTTGTTCCCTCTGTGCCTTTTATGTTAATACATAAACACTTTGGGCATGTCCAGATGAGCGTGCACGTGCAGTTTGCAGTGCCTCAAAGCTGTTTGACCAGGCTCTGGCTGCTGGCCATGTCCAAACAGCCAGATTGGCACTGCTACTTCCTCAGGAGGACCCCCAGTAAGGTAAGGTAAGGCTGGTCCCAGGTGCTGGCCCCAGCATTCCCTACCCCACCTGGGTCAATTTGTTGTGCAGCACATTCAGGGACATGCCCTTGGTCAAAAAGCAGTGGCACAAGTATGTGCTGTTGCTTTTTGATCTGTGGGAAACACACACCCCCGCACATGTGTATTCATCTGGATGCACCCTTTGAGTGTGTCCACACCAGCACTTATGTGCCTCTTGCTCTGCTGCAAACCCCTTTGAGGTGGTGCAACAGGCACATGTGGGAACAAAAAAAGGTTCATGTGTGGATGCCCTTTGGGTGCATCCACACATGCAAGCACGTGAGTTTGCAGTGGCTCAAATAGAAGCGGTGCAAATTTGAGCCAGAGCTTTTTGCCCCAGCACACATGCTCAGACATGCAATTTGTTGAGGAGGAAATTGTGGCACTTGGGGCAAAATAACCCTGCCTGGCTTCTCCTGGATCTTCAGCCAGGAGGAGCTAAACCCTGAGGCCAGCACCTGTGCTGTCCCCAGCAATATAAAATGCTGCCCTGTCCTGGCCCCAGCAGTACAAAAAGTTGCTCTAGCAAATAGCTCAGGGCTACTTGCCCTCAGGAGCTTCTGGGGCCCAGCCAATTGGTACCTGGGGACACTACCTCTTGTGCCAGCTGGATTGCTGAAGCAGCCCTGAGAGTTCCCTGCACCCTCTACTCACTGCAGCAGTCTGGCAGTGGGGGCTGCTGCCTGGTTGTGACCTGCTGCACACATGCCAGACTGGGATGAGGCATCTGCCCCTCTGGGCCAGCTGCCAGTAGGTTGTGGCTGCAGGGTTGGCCTCTGTGTGGTACTACTGTTATGTGTGCCCCCTGCCTTGCCACCTGAGCATCTATCACCTGGAAGATGTTCCGGGTGTGGTGGGCTGCTTTGAGCTGTCAAAGCATGTCCTCTGACCCCTTACTCACCAGCTTTGGAGCCCTGGTGCTGAAGCACTCTGGCAGCCAGAGCATCTTCCTGGAGGACCCAGCCTCCGGTTTCCTCAGGGCTCCACTTTTTTAAACTTCAGTTCTTTTAGACCCCTCAATTATTCTAGTCTGCTCTGATGTGCTGGATTTCCAGTGCATCACAGCAGGCTCTGTGCATGTGTATAGGAGCCCTAAGAGTACATCAGAATGTGGTGCTTTGCAGAAATTGCCTGAGCTAGCTGTGAATGAAGCGCCTCATGTATGAAAGTCTACATAGTGATTTCTTATGACAGAGATTATTGTTTAAAAAATAAATTCTAAGCTGTTCATGTTCTATCATTTAAATTCAATAAAATCTACTAAGAAAAGTGCTTTCTGTCCTTCCAGCATGATGATGCAATCTATCCACGTAAAGTTCCAGTCACCCATCCAGGTTGAAATAGTTGCTTTAATAAAACCATTTCACACTTTTCCAGAGAAGTGCATTTTGTGTTTGCCTGTAGGAACATAAACTTCTGTACAGAGCTATAAAATGAAAAGAAAAAGGTATCAGAAAAAACATTTGTAAATGTATTTTCTTTACTGTTTGTGGCAGTTTAAATTACACAAGAAGTGAGTCCTTAACAACCGAGAGAACACCAGTTTAGAAAAATAGTCAGTGAGCCTTGTAATGAGGTAGGTTGAAAAGAAAAGAAAAGAAAAGAAAAGAAAAGAAAAGAATAGTAAAGAAAAATCTAAGAAACTCTCAAGCAACAAATCAGCTTAAAAGGAAAATTTACAGTAACTTTTACCTTGTGTCTTCAAACCTCAGAAATACAAGGCTGTGGAAAAGTAATTAGTTTTTAAATGTGTATATCATTTACAATTATGAACTGTTCAAAAGTCTTTGCTGCTAACAGAAACCAAGTTCACCAGCAAGGAAAGATAATAATTTTGATGTTAAGATACTAAAATGAGACTTGAAAAATCTGGTTGGCAAATAAAGATGGATCAGACATTGCCAAATGAAACAGATAAAGTGTGGCAGGACACATCCCACCATAAGTAATCTGCTTTATTGGGTTAAATGCACATGGCCTCATTATCCTGCATCAGGCAGGAGCCAAGTTCCAGACAACAGACAACATATTCCCTTTGCTGAGAAATCCCCTGTGCCCTTTTCTTTCTCGTGCCTCCTTAAAGAACCTGTGCTGGGACTTGTACTGACCCAGGTGTATGTATGAAGCATGGGTTGATGTAGGGGCTAGCAAGGAGCTGGGGGTAGCACAGGACCTAGGGAATTCCTGGAGCCCTGTACCTCAGTGCCGGGGCCTGTACTGACCCATGTTTCAGGCAGAGGCACAGGACAATGCCGCCCCTGGCATGGAGGCACAGGGTGCTGGGAATTTCCTGGGTTCTGAGTAGCCCTTGCTGGTGCCTGCAGAGTGGGTCCCAGAGTGGATTCCCTGGGTCCTGTATCTCCATGCCTGGACTCTCATGGGATTTCTCCACTTATAGAGGTCCACTCCTGGAAATCCTGGGGTGGATTTCCATAAGCGGGGAACCCCAACTTTTCTCACTTACAGAGGGGTGCCCCAAGATTTCCCGGGGCAAGTGCGGAAACTGGGCAGGTGCTCCCAGGGCTTGAGGAGCCTGACCCTGCATGGTAATTCCTGGTGCACAGGACCGGGCCCCTCAAGCCTCCAGAGCAGATATTAGGAAGAACTTTCTCACCAAGAGGGTAGCAAAGCACTGGAACAGATTACCCAGAGGGGTTGTGGAATCTCCATCCTTGGGGGTTTTTAAGACCCGGCTAGACAAAGCCTAGGCTGGGATGATCTAGTTGGGGATGGTCCTGCTTTGAGCAGGGCGTTGGACTAGATGACCTCCCAAGGTCACTTCCAAGCGTAATTTTCTATGATTCAATGAAATAGATGTCTGCTGCAACAAAGCAGCACTGTTAACATTACTTTTGTCACAGCCACTGATTTGGCATAATGAAGGTTAAGGATGGCTATTTGCTCACCATGTGCCCTGCCATAAAAGTATTTTTGGTGGCACAGATATGGTATCAGGCAATGTCTGTTTCTACCTTTAGAAACTTCCTTTATGAACTTCTTCAAGTGTTAATTCTTGCTGTGTCCCAATACTTTTATTTGTAAAAGGGACAAAGTCACACTGCATCTACCTGTTGTATGGCATGAACTGTTTCTTAGAATGAGTTCATATTGCACTTGTCCTAATCTGGTGGGTTCTCTGGCCCCTGTGTAGTCTGAATAATAATAAAATGGCTGTAGCTCTACTACTGGGAAAAGAAAAGGATGGAGCTGAGAATGGACCGCACTCCTTGCAACCAGGAATTGGGTTCTGAGTGTGACTAACTATAATATGAAGAGAAAAATAAAGAGCATAGTTTTAAGGCAGTAGAGTACCAATTGGTACTTTGAGAGTTATCTGACTTCCTTCAAAGTGGAATGCAAACTATATTGAGACTGACACGCAGAAAACCAGACCCTCACCATTCATCCATCACCTGTAAAAACAAAGGAAATTAATTTTTCTGATTTGTTTTAGAGCCCCTCCTGGGTTTTTATAGAGATCAAAGAGCTAATACATGTTTCTTTTATAGACTGTTTTTGTTTTTACCTTTTAAGATCTGCTATAGTTTGATATTTAAGTGAAGCTGCCCAAAAGAACACAGTACTCTTTCCCTACTCCAGTTTCTATCTTGCTAGTAAATCACAAAAGAGGCCTAGGGAAATTTTCTCTTTAGGGCTGCTTGCAAATTTGTTTTTTTTAATTATTTACATATGGGAAATGCAGTTTTTGGTAAATTTTTTTTTTCTGTATGAAAACCTTGATTTTTGAAAATAAAAACCCCATTGGAAGAACGAGAATCTTTCATTTGTTTGGATTGACCTAAAATGTTTCATTTAAACCCTGTTCAATAAATCATTAAACCGGATTTTACTTTTAGGATATTACTTTGAGGACGCTGTAGTACAGGTCTCCATTTTTTCCAGTAGGACTACATCTCTTGTAAGCCAATATAGATTTTGTTCTGACCACCCTTTGTGAATCATGGGAGTCCCTTCAGTTTGGTTTGGGTATACTAAGGAATATTGTAGTCCAGTCCTAGAGCCTGGCCTATGAGGGAAAATGGAGACAGCAGGTTCCCAAAATGCAGTTTCCATGGGGCAATGAGCCTGAAAAAACACAGTTTAATGTTGAAATCAAAACAAAACATTTCAACATTCACAGAATCCCATATTCCTGAATTTTTCTATATATAAAAATTTAATGGTTTATCCCAAATTTGGCTGAAAACAAACTTAAACTCCTATGGAATGGAAATTACAAATTTGCTCAGCTGTATTCAGCTTAACATTTTGTGAAAACACACAGATCTTGGTAGAGCGATTAGTGATTTAGGACACTTTGATTTATGGGTGTCTATCCAGATACACTATACAGGGGCCCAAATCACATTTGAAAAACTAACCCCACAGACAGTTGTACACTTGAAATGCTTCAAATTCCATTTCTCTGTGGAGTGCTTTAAATTCAGACCCCTTCAAGGCCATGGGTAGATGGGCAGCCCCCAATTGTACCATCCCCCTCCCCTCAATATAGCGCTTCACAATTACTGTTTTGGCATGCAGTACTGTGGTCTTTCATAGATTTAATAGATTTCATAGATTTCATAGACATTAGGGCTGGAAGGGACCTCGGGAGATCATCCAGTCCAGCCCCCTGCCCAAAGGGCAGGAAGTCAGCTGGGGTCATAGGATCCCAGCAAGATAAGCATCCAATTTACTCTTGAAGGTGTTCAATGTAGGCGCTTGAACCACCACCGCTGGCAGACTGTTCCAGACCTTGGGGGCTCGGACAGTAAAGAAATTCTTCCTTATGTCCAGCCTGAAACGGTCTTGCAGGAGTTTGTGACCGTTCGACCTCGTCATCCCATGGGGCGCTCTGGTGAACAGATGTTCCCCCAGATCCTGGTGGTCACCCCTGATAAACTTATAGGTGGCCATCAGATCACCCCTGAGCCTGCGCTTTTCCAGGCTAAAGAGTCCCATGGCTCTCAGCCTGTCATCATAAGATCTGTTTTCCTGACCTCTGATCATGCGCATGGCTCTCCTCTGGACTCTCTCAAGCTTCTCCACATCCTTTTTGAATTGTGGAGCCCAAAACTGGATGCAGTACTCCAGCTGCGGCCTCACTAAGGCCGAGTACAAGGGGAGAATGACGTCCCGGGATTTGCTCGAGAAGCATCTAGGGATGCACGCCAGCATTTTGGTCGCTTTATTAGCCGCAGCATTGCATTGGAGGCTCATGTTCATCTTGTGGTCAATGATGACCCCCAAATCTTTTTCTTCTGTAGTGCTAACCAACGTAGCACTGCCGAGCCTATAAGGGTGCTGCAGGTTTTTCCTCCCAAGGTGGAGAACCTTGCATTTTTCGGTGTTAAACACCATGAGGTTCTCGTCTGCCCATTTGCTGAGCTTGTCCAGGTCAGCCTGGATCACCTGCCTATCTTCTGGCGTGGATGCTTTGCCCCAAAGTTTGGTGTCATCGGCAAACTTGGCCAGTCCACTCCTGACTCCAATGTCCACATCGTTAATGAAGATGTTGAACAGTATGGGTCCCAGGACAGGGCCTTGAGGGACCCCACTGGTCACAGGGCACCACGATGAGAGACTGCCATCAATCACAACCCTCTGGGTCCGACCACGAAGCCAATTTCCCAGCCAGCGGATCGTGGTGGAGCCAAAGCCACAACCGGCCAGTTTGGCCAAGAGGTGATCATGGGATACCAGATCAAAAGCTTTTTTGAAGTCAAGATATATGACATCAATCTCTTCTCCCTTGTCCAGGTGATAGGTCACCTGGTCATAGAAGGAAATGAGATTGGTCAAACAAGACCTACCCGCAACAAATCCGTGCTGGCTATCCCTTAGGATGTTAGCCTGGGCCAGTCCATCAAGGATGGCCTCCTTAATAAACTTTTCTAAGATCTTCCCCAGGATAGAAGTCAGGCTAATGGGCCTGTAGTTAGCCGGATCCACTCTCCTCCCTTTCTTGAAGATCGGCACCACATTGGCCTTCTTCCAGTCTTCGGGCACTACACCAGAGTGCCAGGAGTTTTCAAAGATCTGTGCCAGGGGCTGGGCTATGACGCTCGCCAGCTCCTTGAGTACCCTGGGGTGCAGGTTGTCAGGGCCAGCTGACTTGAAGGTATCCAGCTTCTCAAGGTGTTCCTTCATGAGGTCAGCATTGATGGAGGGTAGGGGATCCCCCTTACCCAGATTTCCCTGTCCCATAGCAGGCATGGGCATCCCGTGTGACTGATGAAAGACTGATGCAAAGTACCTATTTAAAAGGTTGGCTTTTTCCTGGGCGTCAGTTGTCAGTTGCCCCATCTGGTTTAGCAGGGGTCCAACATTGCCCTTGCTTTTCCTCCGGCTCCCCACATATCTGAAAAAGGACTTTTTGTTGTCCTTGATGCCTGAAGCTAGTTGGAGTTCAGTTGCAGCCTTGGCTTTCCTGGTTTGCTCCCTGCAGGACCGGACCAGCACGGAGTAATCCTCCTTGGAGGCGAATCCCGTCCTCCATCCTTTGTAGGCTTTCCTTTTTAGCCACAGTACGTCCGCTAGGTCCCTGGAGAGCCAGGGGGGCTGCTGTGCCTTCTTGCTGCCTTTCCTCCGTGTTGGAATAGATTTAGCTTGTGCACTGAGGATCGCTTCCTTGAGAAGCAACCACTCTTCTTGAACTCCCAACTCCCTGGGGTCATGGTCCCTGAGGGCCTGACTGACTAGCCTCTTGAGCTTGTCAAAGTCGGCTTTTCTGAAGTCAAGGACTTCTGTGTTGCTGACTGACTTGCCAGCTTTACGGCGGATGGTGAAGGTGATCAGCTCGTGGTCGCTGTCACCCAACTTCCCATCAATCACTAGGTCGCCGATTAGGTCGTCCCCCGTAGCCAGTACCAGGTCAAGCAGCGCTTTGCCTCTCGTTGGCCCATAGACTTCTTGAGTCAGGTAGAGGTCATCCACGCACGAGAGAAAGCTTTGCGCCCGCTCAGATTTAGCTGAGTGATCTTCCCACGAGATGTCCGGGTAATTGAAGTCACCCATGACAACCAAGGTCCTGGAGCAAGCGGCCTCAGTCAGTTCCTGGGCGAACTCCTGGTCAAGCTCAGGACTTTGAGTGGGAGGTCTGTAGTAGACTCCCACCGTTGTGTCCCCTGTGCCGAATTCCCCACGAATTTTTACCCAGAGGGTCTCTAGCTGTCCATGCCGGTCGCCAACATCAGCTTGCAGGGACATGTAGCTTTCCTTCACATAGAGAGCTACACCCCCGCCCCTTTTTTTCAACATGATCCCTCCTGTACACGGTATAGCCCTCTATCCCCGTGGTCCAGTCATGGGTGGAGTCCCACCAGGTCTCCGTTATCCCAATGACATCATATTTCTTTGCGCTGAGCAGGAGGACGAGCTCGTCCTGCTTGTTGCCCAGGCTCCTGGCATTAGTGTACAGGTGGGCAAGTGTGCCCTTGGGGGCTCTTGCCTTGCCCACAGATTGTACCAGGGCTGGGGCAGGGGTGGGCTCCCTTAAGTGCCCCTTTAAGTGCCTTGGTCCGCTGGCTTTGCAAGGGCCATTCAGCGGGCCAGCAGGGGCAGTAGTCCCCCCCATCCCCCAGTGGGCTTAGTTTAAAGCCCGGTGGAGCAGGTCAGCCAGCCTGGCTGAGAAGAGCCTCCTCCCCAGGGGAGAGAGGTGGAGGCCATCTCTTCCCAGCAGCTCACTGCCTCTCTCTCCAAACAGCGGGCTGTGGTCATGGAAGCCAAAGCCTTCCCGATAACACCAGCGCCTCAGTCTTTGGTTCACCGCATGGATCCTCCTCTCCCTCCTCAGCCCATAGCCCGAGACTGGGAGGATCGACAAAAACACCACCTGAGCTCCCAGACCCCTAAGCCCCGCTCCCAACTCCCTGTAGTGCCTCATGACCTGGCTGGGGGTGCTCCGAGCCGTGTCATTGATGCCCACATGAATCAGGAGCATGGGGTAGTGGTCTGTAGGCCGGAGGAGCTGTGGGATCCTCTCTGCAATGTCTCGGATGCGGGCCCCCGGGAAGCAGCAGACTTCCCGGGCTAAGGGGTCGGGGCGGCAGATTGCCCCCTCAGTGCCCTGCAGGATGGAGTCTCCCACAACAAACACCTTTCGCTTTGTCTTGGGGAGAATGGGGCCAGTAGCTGCGGTCGAGCCTGGGTTGCCTGCGGGAGCTGGCAACTGCGTGGGCTCTGCTGCAAGAGGGGCTGCAAGAGGTGCGAACCTTGGTCCATGCCCCTGACTGGGCAGAGCGGGAGGTCCCAGAGTCCTCCTTAGTTGCGGAGGGAGACGGAGCTCTCCCCTGCAGCTCCCGGGGGAGAAGGGCCTGGCAGTAGGAGTCTATCTCCTGCTCGCAGTCCCTGATGGCATGCAGTCTCTGGACTGTGGCCTGGAGCTCCTCCAGCTGGCGCGCCAGAGACCCCAGTAGGGAGCAGACCCTGCAAGGGGAGGTGGCCATGCTCCCGGGCCCCAGAGCCTGAAAAAGGGACAGGCAGCCCCCGCAGCCAAGAGCCAGGGGCTCCGTCTGCATGGAGCCCAGAACCATGGGCTCCTTCTGGGTGGCCGTCTCTGAGGCGCCCAATGGGGGGGCTGCAGAGCCCGAGGGGACCCTCGGGGTGCGGCGCGTGCCCATCCGTGTCATGCCTCTGGTAGGCTGGCTATGGCTGGGGCTGACTACTCTGGGGAGGTCGCAGGCAGGGTCTCGTGCCCTCCCACGCCCTCCCCTGTGCAAACTCCGCGCTAACTCAAGCACCTGTTTATGCAGCCTGTTCGCGCGGCTCCGGTCGCGGGGCTCCCTGGGGGGCTGGGCCAAGTAGGGGCCTGGGCGGGGGCTTGACCTGGCCCGGCACCAGGCAGCAGCCTCCTCCGAGCAAGCGAGGAGTTAACCCCTTCCCACCACGAGCCCGCTTACCTCTGGCTGTGCTGGGGGTCGGCAGGGGGCTCGGCGGCTGCTGAGGGGGTGTATGGGGGGCTTCGGGGGAGTGGGGGCGCAGTGGGCTTCACCTGCGCGTCTCTCACCGCTCCAGAGCCTACCTGAGTGTGGGTTTTTTGTTTTTTGTTTTTTTTTTTCTTCAAGCAGGCAGGAGCCATGATACAGGATAGCTCAGTCCTATGGCTCTGCTCCCCCTGGGCCTGGAAAGACTAATTCCTTGCATGGCTCTTGGCCTCCCAAAATTGCCAAAGATACTTGAGTACACCAGAAATTACTTATTTGGGCTCTGCCCTGCTCTCCTTACTCCCCAGGTTGGGTGAGTGGGAAAACAGTATAGGATGCCAGAGGACTGCAAGATCTCTTCTCATAGTCCATGAAGTCCCATCACTAGAAGTACATTCAGGATGAAGCACTTCAAAGAAGTTGCTGTGTCTAAACCAGGCAATTTTTGGAGTTCTTTAGCCATTTTTAGGGTCCTTCATAAGGTGTGTATTGCTGTCTGCTTGCCTTTTGCAGCACTTCAAATGTAATGTCTGTACAGGACCTAAAACATACTGCTTGGCATATGCCAGTGACCTTTTGGTGCATCCACTTGTTTTTATTTAGTATTAGTGGCTTACAGGTACCATGGCACACACTGGCACAGGGTGGGAACTGTGCAGGTATCTAACAGGAGTCAGACTTAACAGAAACATGGGTAAAGACTATTTAGGCTCACTCAGGTTAAGGCATTGAAGCTGGTCTCATGTGCTGAATTGTTGATACAATAGTTAATAAAAGTCTTTTACTGAAACCTGAGCAATTTGCTTTCTCAAAAATTTGATAAAATACATGACTGCAATTTTATATAGAAATATAAAGTGCTTCTCTGCCCTGCCTTCTGCATGACTCAAATCTGTCATTCTGATTCTTTCTTTATCGTGTTTATGATAATAAAGAAACACTACTCTGAAAAAAGCAATTTCAAACAGATTGTGTTGGTAATTAGACAGCTCAGGTTATATGACAGGATAAAAGGATGATGAAAAATCCAAGATTTTAAATACACGCCATTTACTGCTTCAATTATTTTCAAGTAACAATCATTTTATTTGTTGGTAAGTTTTTGTTTTGGTGAAGCCATTGTGTGACAAACTTGTTACTACCAAAAATATTAGTCTATGAAATCCCTCTATTTTACTCTCTTTTCACATTAATTCTGATGCTCTTACAATGGGTAAACACTACTTCACTTGTACTCCCATTGAAACCAATGGGACTACCCATGAAAAAAGTGCTACTCGGTATAAATAAAGTGACAGAGATTAGGTATAAATCCCTAGTTTCTAAGCCCAGCAGCCAGAATAGTTAAAGGAGGGTCTCTTTCCTTAGTTTAGTCATAGTATACTGTACAGTTATAGGTAATAACATACTTTATTCTAGCTTCCCATATAGCATAGGTATATGATAACCTTCACTTGACTAGTCCTTCATGATGTATTAAAGGGCTGGAGCAATATTTCAGGGTGGAAACACATCGCCTGTGTGGTGCCCCTGAGCTGCCTTAAAACTTTTGAAGGTGGCACAGAGACCACCCCTTCCCTCTGTCCCGTGCAAGACGGTAATGCAGTGGGCCAGAAGTACTGCCTGCATTGCTATGATTGGTGTAGGGGCTCCAGACAGCTAAGCCCACTCCCCCCTTCCCACCGTCAAGAGAGTGCAGCCCGCCTGGCACTGTGAGAGCCTGCTTTACCTAACTCAACTGTGGCTAGGCACTGGGGAAAGTTCCAGTTGTTGTTAGTTGCTATTCATTGAATTTTTCCCATATTCCTGAACCCAAGTTCAAGCCCTGCACCTGGAGATTTCAGAGCCCTCGGGGAGAAACCTGGGCCCTGATCACTGAGAGTCGTTGTTCCCCCAGGGCAACTTGAGTTGGGAGAGCCAGCTAAACCCCCTCCACAGCAGTTTTTTGGAGAGAGCCTGTGCTCAAGGCAAAAGTTGCAAGGATTGGATCAGTGGGGGGCAGCCAAGCCACTTGGAGTCTGCCATTCAGCTGGCCTTGGCTCAGGGGATCTCTGCAGCCCAGCCCTCTTCTCTCCCACCAGCATACTCCAGGAATGGAACGTCAGGTCTGTGGATAGCTGGCTGAGCTCTGAGGCAGCAGGGCCCCCAACCCTATACCCCACAGGGAACACAAGGGGTCATGGAGGAAAGCTATGAAATCGTGATTTGGCTGCCTTGAGGGAAAGCAGTCCCCCTGGATCTCTCCCCAACCCAAGACCTGACCCCACCCAAGCCTCACCCCCAACTCCAGTTGTCATCGATTCCCTCCCTCCCACACTACACAGGCACCTTAAAAGCCCCTCCATCACCCCACCAGATTACACAGTTTGATGGGACACCATACTTTATTACAAACAAAATAAGTGCTTTTTGGCAACAAACATGGAGGACTGAAAGATGTGCAGAGTCTTGGGGTCTTTGATTTCTGTGTCATGGAGCTGCTTCCTGCACCTTGCACTGTGATAAACTCAATCTGGGACGGGGATTAGAGTGGCAGGAGAAATACAAAGGAAATTGAGGCACTGTTACTTCTCCCATATTACAACAATTTTGCTACCGCCACCCAGTTAAAATTTTGCCACCCACCACTTTGAATAACCAACAAGCACATGGACACAATCACAGGTAGCCAAGACTGGCTCTGGCCATAGACTACCTGTTCTCTCAGGCAGTCTGCTGGTGAACAGGTGTGATATACCCAGCTACTTTGTAAACTACTTTAAAAATGCAAGGTGTGCTTACTACTGGGGTGTTATTTCTTTACTGTGAGACATTGTGGCACAACCTGAGCTCCCACAGCTGCAACATCTGTTTCTAGCCAAAGGGTCTTAAAATCACTTTTAGAGGTACAATCTCATTCCAGCTATAACAAGGAGGAGAGAAGGACTTTTATACTAGTGTGCATTCTCAAATGTATCAGCCTGAGACACAAATAATTGTATTTTTTCAGGCTTACCAGAAACTGAATATCCCATTCAGATTCCTAGATATTTATCCTGTGGTGTATTTTCCTTTGATGAGTCATGCCCTTTATTCAACAGATAAATAAACTATTTGAGATAAAGAACTTCATGCTTAACTGAACTTTAAGTTCATGATACATTTAATCTGACAAAGTTCATGAAAAAGTAATAAAATGCTGGATGCAACACTTTTAACTATAAAAAACAGGCTTTCGTTGTAATAGTTTAAACTCCTAAGGACTGCATGATCAAATATCTAATATAAAAAAGATCAAGTACTCTGGGGCATAATAAAAAATGTAGAATTTGAGCCATCAAAAGCTTCTGTGCAGTTTTAAAAAATTACTGTTTGCAATGGGGAACATTCCATTATAATGTCATTTGCCTGGAATGATGGTCTTTTCCTACAGTTAACAACAATTAAAAGCATCCAGTATTAATTTGATGGGTGGCAATCTGTCAAAATGAGACTAAGATAGCATAACTTCTTAATGCAAGTGAGAATTTGAGCACTTATTTTCTGCATCATTGATCCTGGGAACAAAATTGTGTAGAACAGTATGCCCATTTTCACAGGATTACAATCATTTGCTTTTGGAAAATTACAAAAGCCTGTAAGATGCATCATAAATGAAGCTCTGGCCAGATTCTGGAATGCTATTGTAATGAGAACACCGATAGGATTCTAATGCAGTTTTAGCATTAAAATGATTTTTGTGTGTGCCCCATAGGTAATTCAAGATTAAAATGATAAGTGAAATGGTCATAACCAGAGAATACTTCTCCACTTTTGAGTGCTGAAAATCTATGTCATACCAAGTTTGTAGATCTTATTTAATCAAATGTTTCTTTGTTGTACTGTATTGTACTTAATAGCCTTTTCTTTTTGGGTCTTCCAACACTATAATTTTGGCAGTTTTACTATTTGATTGAGATACCCTGACAGTGCAGGATTAAGTCCACAGTGAAGAGAAAGTGGTTTCTAAATTCATATCCAATGTTTTCATTAGGAATGTTCTTTAACATACCTGCACTTAAACACCCCAGCCATTAGTCTTCATATGAGCAATATATACATTTCACTGGGATTTTAGTTTCAATATATTACAACCTTAAAAATCCAATTCTGCCCTTAGATAAGTAGACACAACCCTCCTGAGCTAAATACAGTAATGACATTACTTAGGCTAGTTCAACCTACAGTGAAATTGATGGGTAGAAAGGATGCAACTGTGGGTAAAACCAGTCCATTAACTGGAACAGGAGTTAGAAGCCCTGTTACAAGTCCAAGGGCTGAATCAAATTGAATGTCTGTGATCATAGTGGAAGGAAGAACTGGATAAGGGCAGTTTAGCCTCCTGCATTTTATACCATTAGCTTCCTGCATTTTAGTCTTATTTAATACTCAGGTGCAGATTCTGGCACCGTTCCTCATGCTGAGTTGTGACTTACTCTGCAAGTAATCATGTAATGCAAGATATGGCATAAGCTAATATTGAGTATAACATGGGCAGAATCTGGCGTTCAATGTGTTTGAGGAAGGCTGGGGATGGGGGTGGGGAAAGGTAGAAATCCATAGAAAACCTGAGACTAGCTATCCTAGTGAGTTTACAGTCTGGACCCACAGTTTTTTAAATCTCCAAGGAGGTCAGTAGGATTTAGTACATTGCCAAAGGAAACTGATAACCTGGACAATGTCTTAAACTTTTCCACTGGCATGAAAAACATTCATATCTGGTACCTACAAAATGAGCATAGACTTGTTTTTCAGGACATCATTTATAGTTTTTAAAAGACTGCTATCCCAGTAGCATTGCAGTCTCCAAATACAACTGGGAACTGCTTGCTTATTACAGTGTGAAATGTAAATATGAATCCCCTTCAACTGCTTTCTCTGTTGGTGTAGCTACCCAGAGGGCAAGCTTGGCAGCTGCATAACCTAGATACCAAGCTCTGGAAGATTTTCCAAGTATAGCATCTGCATCTTGGTTCCTCGTTGAAAAATACCAGCATTTTTTGCTACCTAAATTTTAATTGAACTGTTGCCTGAAGGCCTTTAATCATCATCGTCATCTGATGATTTGCTTGTGAGCATATGCAGCCACAAATTGTTATTCCAAGAGGAGAGGAAACTCTGCATGGATTTAAACATTTTCCATTGACAGGATATATTATACATTGATACTATGCAAAATTCAACAAAAAGATATTCCAGTTCTGATCAAAATGTATAAGGATATACCACATCTTAATGCCAACCATGGCTGCATACACACATTGAAATGGTCTGGGAGAATTCTCCCAGGTTTATTTTCTCGGTAAAAAAACTTATCTGGAGATGCCTGAACAGACATTTGAGGGCTGAGCCCTGGAAAAGTAAGAGAGCTCGCAGTACTGATCCTGCACAGCCAGGCCCCCCACCCCCCATGCACACAGGCTCAGCCTGTTCTGCGGAGTCCCCTAGTTTGCCTAGAGGAGTTGTCGGCAGTGCACAGGGCAGCCCTGACTGGCTAACCCAGACTGCCCAGGTGAGTCTGTGTCTCCATGCAGCACTGTGTAGGATTGTGCAGGGGCTGTCTCTCTCTGCTTGGCTGGAGCAGCAAAGTCCAGCAAAATAACATACTGTCTTCCTGAGAAGCAGTGGGTGGGGGGAGGAGGAATGGGAGCAAAGCTCCCTGGGATGTTGGAGAATTGTTTTGTGGCTTTCCTCAAAGGGTAATGTTTGCAGGCATTCACTCTCCTGGGAGTGATTTAACCCTAGTTTTTCCCAGGTTATTTTTGTCCTGGAGTAGCTATTTTAGCTTTGGGAGAATCCTGAATATCTGTACACTCATGATTTCTCCTAGGAGAGCAACAACTTTCCCAAGAGAAACTGAATGTCTCTATGAGGCCTGTGTTTTTTAAAATGGTCTCTGGCAGCAATGATGATGATTCTACTGGCATGTAATTTACTGAAACTGTGGTATTCTCTGTAGTGTTCATGATGTTAGCTTTGATGGCACTTGGGGAACCCTAAAACTGCAGTGATAAGACCTGGATCCTGAACTAAGTCAGATTTACTGACTGAATCTACACACTGGCCAAACTATCTTTCTTGTCTGGTTATTTGTTGGGACAACTGGCCTGTCGCAGTTGGGAAGGATTTCTCTTTTAATACATATGTAAACAAGTACAAGAAAGGTCACCATTGGCATGGATCATTTGTTGTGACAGGCCTAGAAATTTACAGTCATGTAGCACTTTAGTTATTTACTACAGGTAACTTATATTCTTAAGCAGGAAGCAAGCACGGAGTGTTAAAAAGAGGTTGTATAACAGTATTTTTTGAAGTTCGACAGATTTCATATATTTGTCATTTACTAAAAGGTACTACAAATATTCCTTTTAGTATAACATGAAGGCACTAAGGTGTACATTGCCTTTCACTTGGTTAGAGAAGGGTAAAGATTTGTAGATTGTGAAGATTTCATCTCACTGATACCACTGACTAAAACAGATGGAATTGAGTGATCCAGTAAGACCACAACAGCTTACGTGGCTGATCCAGAGCAATATAAACCTTGTCATCCAGCAGGTCACAGCAAGAGTTACAAAGAACTCAGAGCAGCCCAAAAGGAAATTGGAAACAATCTACTGTTCTAAAATAAAGAACATACAATTGTATTGTTGTGTATCCATTTGACAATAGGATAAACTATATCTTATATTTCAATCCATTAGTGAAATTATGAAAAATGTGTAAATGTGTTTTGTAATATTCAATAAAGGCAGTTTGGAAAATAAGTCAGATCAAATGCTGGAAAATTGAAGTGAAATTATTTGATCTTGCATTATGGATGCATCTTCTTCGTTTGGGCTAAATTGGGACTTATGCTACCTGCCTGAACTAAGTAGGGGATCATATTTAAAATTATTCATATTTTAAATTAAAAATAAATTCTAAGAAAATGTAGCTATTTTTAATACGAAGGTATCAATAGAACCATAAAGACTCCCATGTCAGCTCAGCAGCAAGCAGTGATATAAAACTGTAAGGTAGGCATTTAGCCCTGAATCAGAGCACTCAATAGCTAAAACCAAGACATCTCTCCAGGAGAACTATTAGCTTGATAATCAATAGTGGAGCACAGAGAATTGTATAAAACATGGAGACAGTCAGCTTTAGTTAGAAGAGACTCATCTGCCAAAGAACCTTGAAATTTTCTGAACTGAAAAAAGGATGAGATTTTGGAGGAAAGTATATTGCTCAGATCCACTTTTGACAGAAAATCTCTGAGCCTGATAATGAACTTGACTGTTTTTAGAATGCTGAGACAGGATGAAATTGTTGTAGAGGTTTTGAACAGTGAGGATGCCAAAAGCGTTTTAAAATAATTGGACAGGCTCTTGTACACCAAAACCCACTGTCTCTTATATCACTAAATGCATTATCTTTCTAACTATATCTTAGATCTGGAGATTTTAGAGAATTCCTTTGTGCAGTGACCCTTACAGAGAGAGAACTCAGACCTATCTACTACTACAAAGCAAAAATATTCAAGGAAGATTAAATCAAACTGTGGCAGTTTGATTTAAAATGAAATATCCAAGGGGAGACAGAAATATATAATGTAGAGACGGAAAATACCTATTGGGTCACCTACTCAGTACTCCAAGTACAGATAATAAGACAGAAGTTATTAGATAGCACTGCAGATCATTATCATAGAATCACAGAATCACTGAGTGGGAAGGGACCTAGACAGATCATCTAGTCCGCCCCCCTGCCATGGGCAGGAAGGAGCACTGGGGGTGGCAGGGGTCATAAGACCCCAGCCAGGTGCCTGTCCAGTCTCCTATTAAAGATTTCCAGGGAAGGTGAGAGCACCACCTCTCTGGGAAGCCTATTCCAGGCTCTGGTCACCCTTACAGTGAAGTAGTTCTTCCTAATATCTAACCTAACCCTATCCTCCCTCAGCTTGTGGCCATTGCTCCTGGTGACTCCAAGGGGGGTCCTGGTGAACAGACTTTCCCTGAGTTCCTGCTGGTGGCCCCTGATAAGGTTGTAGGCAGCCACAAGATCCCCCCTCAGTCTCCTCTTGCAGATACTGAAAAGATTCATACGAGTGGCCCTCCTCTGGACCTTCTCCAGGTTCTCCACGTCCCTCTTGAAGTGCGGTGCCCAGAACTGGACACAGTACTCCAGCTGCGGCCTGACCAGTGCCGCATAGAGGGGGAGCAAGACCTCTCTGGACCTGTTAGTGATGCCCCTGTTGATGCATGACAGGGTGCGGTTGGCTCTGCCTATTGCTTCATTGCATTGGCAACTCATATTCTTCCTGGAGTCAATCATGACTCCAAGATCCCCTCTGCCTCTGTGCTGCTGAGAGGGTCAGTCCCTAACCTATAATCATAATGCTGGTTCCCTCTCCCCAGGTGCAGCACTGAGGGTGCACTATATGCCATCTTCCAGGTTATTGATGAAGACATTGAACAAAACCCGCTCCAGAGCTGACCCCAGGGTCACTCCACTTGACACCAGCTGCCAGCTAGACAATGAACCACTGATTATTTCTCCCTGAGGTGCAGTAGTCTGGGAGCTGACCTTCCCTATGAAGACTGAGGCTTTGAATACTTCAGCCTTATCTGTATCTGTCACTAGATTTCCTCCCCATTCAGTAAGGAACCCACACTTACCCTGATCTTCCTCTTGTTATTGACATATTTATAGAAACTCTTCTTGTTACCTTTCACATCCCTTGCTAGCTGAAACTCCAATTGCGTTTTGGCCTTCCTGACTTCATCTCTGCATGCCCAAGCAATACTCGTATATTCCTCTCTAGTTGTTTGTCCCAGTTTCTTGTAACCTTCCTTTTTGTGATTTAGCTTACTGAAAAATTCCCTGCTAAGCCAAGCTGGTCTTCTGCCATACTTGCTAGTCTTCCTGCTCATCAGGATGGTTTGTTCCTGCACTCCCAGTAAGGCTTCTTTAAAGTACAGCCAGCTCTCCTGGGCTCCTTTCCACCTCAGACTGGCTTCCCTGCCGATGAGTTCCCTGAGTCCAAGTCTGCTTTTCTGAGGTTGGGTCCTTACTCTGCTGCTCTCCATCCTTCATTTCCTCAGGATCCTGAACATAATCATCTCATGGTCACTGCTGCCAAAGTTGTCATGTACTAGTAAATTCCCCATGAATTTTTCCCTATTTATGAGCAGCAGATCAAGAAGAGCACAGCCCCTTGTTGACTGCTCCAGCACTTGCACGAGGAAGTTGTCCCCTCTATTCGCCAAAAACTTCCTGGATTCTCTGTGCACTGCTGTATTGCCCTCCCAGCAGATGTTGGGATGATTGAAATCTCCTATGACAACCAGGGCCTGTGACTGGGAAAGTTCAGCTAGCTGTTTGAAAAACTGTCACCCCCTGACGCCTCCATTTCCATTTTTACTGACTGGCTTTCTTGCCTGCATTGCATGCCAGCCTCTGACTTCTTTATTCCTTCCACCCTGGAACAGCACACACACACCCCCAACTGCAGGTGCTTCCTCAGCCTGACAAAGGGCTTTTCAACCTGAAAACTTGCTAAGATATATTTCGCTAACTATTCAGTTGGTCTGCTAAAACATACAAGATTAGACTGACCCAAAGGAAAGGACCTTGTCTGCCAGTGCCATGTCCTTATACCAACACCCCTAGCATCTTACCAGGAGGATGCAGGGCTCTGGGCACATCCAAGCCCCAGGGCTGGGCCTGGTAGGGAGAGTTCTCTGGCTGCTACTAGAGAAGAAGTTCCTGTAGGAAAGGAAAGAAAGTCTCTGTCAGGTTGACTGCCTGTGATGCTGCTGGTTCTACTGTGCTGCTGCTCACTAAGTTATTATTTTATCTGTTGTCATTAAAGTGGTAGACTGAGCTGGGGCTGTAGGGGAGGAAGAGACCTCATTTGGGCCCCAGCACCAGTGAGGGCACACCTTAATATACACACAGAGTCACAAAGTAAGGGTGAACCTTAACACCCACACTGGAGAAGAAGCTCCTGCAGAAGTCGAAAGAAAGGCTCTGTCACAGTTTGGCTGCTGGAGATGCTGCTGGTGCTACTATGCTAGTGCTCACTAAGTTGTTTTATTACCTGTTGTTATTTAAAGTGGTGGACCAGCCCGAGGCAGTGGGGGAGGAGGAGTCCCTATTGGGGCCCACTACCATGTCATGTAGAGGCCCCAGCACCAGTGAGGGTGTGCCTCAACACACACAAAGTGTCACCCATGTCACAAGTTTAGCTTGTTAGCAGCCTGAGGTGCAGTTTCCCAGAAACCCCTGCACCTGTCTCCTTGAAACTTGCCAGGCATAATGCTTCAGAAGGGGCTACTATTCCTGCAAATTTCATCTGAATCAGGCAAGAAATGACAATGTTATAGGCCGTTTTGTGCTTCCCTGTTATAGCCTATGGGCGAAATGTTGGAACAGTGTCAAAACAGTTTTAACGAAATGAAACAGAATAGTGTTTTGAAATGAAACTTGAAATGAAACACTGTCCCATCAAAACACTGAACTGGAAGTTGAAACAGAATGGTGCTGTTTTGCACAGCCCTAACAGCTACTTTCAGATAGTGATACCCATAAATGTATTAAACAACAATTCTGAAAAGTTTCAGTAGAAATGTGTAGTATCTTCATATTACATTTAGCTGGTCAGTGAACTCTGTTTCCATCTTGCATTTCCTTTGGGTGAGGGTAATGTCGTCCAGTAGCCATGGTACAGTACTGTGGGTAGAGATGTAGAATCAACCAGAAGATTCCACCTCCTTGTAATGACATTCCTAATTTGACTTTGGACTCTTCCTTCAGTTCCATATAAATATATCCACACAGACAAGTTATTTTATAACTGGCTACTGCAGTAGGCAATTATAGAATAATATGTCTTCAGGGAATATTCCTTTCTAATTGCCATGAATTAAAAACTACACAGGGGCCTGATGAATGGGGCATGGGGAGGTGGTTATATCACTTCTAGCACATGGTTATTTTTCACAGTTTGTTATTTGTTACAGTTGAATATTCCAATGTGTAAAGGCTTTATAAAACAATCAGAAATTTTCAAAATGGTCTTTAAAATACAGGGCCATGCAGGAAACATGGAGCCATACTTTGTCAGCAAGGTACATCTGCCCCCCAAGGTATGAGTTAGTTAAAGCCTATGGCCTAAGGGGCCTGCTCCAAGAGGGAGCAAGGCAGCATAAGTTGTCGACATATGAAAGAGACCCTATGAGAGAGGGTGCATTGTCACCTGGATGCCATCTGCGAGGCTTGGGCTGTGGTGTAGGGGAGGAACGGAGCTGCAGATAGCACCCCCTGGCATTGGGGCAAAAATGGGCAACCTCCCGCCTTAATTAACAACTTAATTAATTAACAACAAGGCATGGCAGGGAAGACAGGTGGGTGGCATGCCCACAAGGTAGGTGGGGAAACTAGCACTGTGGCTGGGCAGGGACCCCCACTTCTCCATAACATGCCTCTTGCTGTGTCTCAGACCCCTTTGAGACATGGCAAGAGGCACGTGTGGGAATGAAAAAATGTTCCCCATGCTGCAAGTTAGCAGTACAGGGACAAAATTAGACCCCTGGATATGTAGGGGTAAAAAAGAAAACACTCTGCAGAACAGCAGGTCAAGGCACAGTCCCAGGCTGTGCCTCGAGCAAACGCAGGAGTTAGTCCTCCAGAAGAGATGCTTTGGTTTCAGCAAGAACATCTCTGTGGTGTGCCTGCTGCCCCCCCAGCACTGTCTAAGGTAAGTTAGGGAATGGGGTGGGGAGGTTTATGGGTGTGGGTAGGTGTGAGTGTATGTGAGGGGTGGCAGTGGGATGTCGGGGGGTGTTGGGAGTGGACAGGGTTCTTGGGGACTATGAGGAGTGGGGGGGCATGTCCCAGTGGGGGATGTGGAGGGGCTCGAATGGGGGCTGTCACACACCTGCCCCCCCAACCTGCCCCTGTGGTGGCAGTGGCAGCAGGCAGCCTGGCTGTGGCTCTGTTGCAGGCACAGTGGGCAGTGTTGCAGTGCTGTGTGACCCCGGCTCCTACATGCTGAATGGACCTGGCCTGGTCCACTAGTGCATGGCCTTGGATGGGCCAGGCTGGGTCCATTCAGCATGCAGGAGTCTGGGTTACACAGTGCCGTGTCACTGCCCACCTATGCCTGCATCAGACCCACAGCCAGGCTGCCTGCTGCTGCCAGTACTGCTGGGGTGAGGTGGGGGGTCAGGCATGTGGCAGGTCCACAGGGTGGCGAGGGCACATGGGGGGAGAAGTTGCCAGATCTGGTGGTGCGTGGCAGGACCTGGCATGGCCCAGCACCATGAGACTCGCTTAGTCTGGCTTTGCGCCGTTGTGGGTTGCGTGGCTCCTGTGCAAAGTCACACACACACAAGCTGCACAGACTGGGCCAGATTGGGCCAGCGGGGCTCATTGGAAAATGCACCCCACCAGCCCAATCTGGCCCAGGCCATGCAGCTGCTATGCTTTTGCACTGGAGCCACATGAGCCACTCTGGTGCAAAGTCAGACTAGCAAATCATGCGGTGCTGGGCTGGGTCCTACCACATGCCACCTCCCCACCCGCACAGTAGGGCAGTCAGCACTGCTGCCAAAGGCTGGACCTGGCACAGTGCACAGGGATCACGCACTGAGTGATGTTGGGTCCTGCTGGCACTGGGGCCACTCACGCTGCCAGGCTGGCCCAGTCCCTGGGAAGGCCTGGCTGCATGAGGGCCCCAATGCTGACGGGAGCCGGCACAGCTTGGTGTGCAGTCTCTGCGTGCTGTGTGAGGTCCTGCTCTCATGGGACCGGGCCAGCCTGGCTGAGTGAGTCCCTGCAGCTGCGCGGTCCCTGCTGCAGAAGGTAAGTTATGGGCCTTGCACAGGTGGACTGTGGCCCTGCAGGGTGCCTGGGACCCTGCCCAAGGTGGGCTGTGGGCCTGCAGGGGGAGCTGGGGCCCTGCGGGGGGGGGGGGCAGTTCATGTGCTTTGGTGGGGGCTGCACCCTTTGGGGACCAAGGGACCCACTCCTCCTAAACAGAGCCCTCCGCCAGGTCCCCCCACACCCATAGTCACCCTATACCCACACATCCACCTGCCTCCCCCACACACCTTCCCAGCCCCTTTCTGCAAACCCCACATCACACACCCAACATGTTCAAAGAAAGCCAAAAGCACTCATTCACACATATAGATATTTAGAATTAATTTTATTATAATGATAGAGACACTGGTAGGCTTCCAAACTGCTTTACCATTGTAAATATACCAATAAAGCATTGCTTAACTGATCGATCTCTGTCTCTATATGTGTGTGTGTGTGTTCACTGGTCTTTTGTTCTAATTGTGGAAGAATATTGATTTTGGAGTATTTTAAAAAATGGATTTGGGATGCTGCTGCAGCAGTCCAGCTCGCACAAGGGATAGTGTCCCTAGATACCAATTGGCCAGGCCCCAGAAGCTCCTGAGATAGAATAGCCCTGAGCTGCTTGCTAGGGCAGCTTGTTATACTGCCGGGGCCAGCACAGGTGCTGGTCCCAGGCTCTAGCTCCTCCTGGCTGCAGATTCAGGAGGAGCCAGGCAGGGTTATTTTGCCCCAAGTTGTACAATTTGCTCCACAGCAAAGTGCACGTCCAAGCACGTTCACTGAGGCAAAAAGCCCCGGCTCAAATTTGCACTGCTTCTATTTGAACTGCTGCAAGCACATGTATGATGTGCCATGTGAAGATGAGACAAGTGCCCACAACTGAAGCCATCAGATGGCTTATTTCCTTGGTTAATTTTTATCTCCCCCATGTTAGCACCAGAACAATCAGTCATTTCTGATTAGCTTTGGTTAAGATTTACAAGAACCCTAGAGCTAGACCTCATTTAAGCATGTAAAAAGTAACAACTTTGACAAAAGGGACTGCCAGCATCCTCTGCATGTGCTCCTTAGAATAATCTGTTATCTTTACAGATAGAACATGGCCCTGGGGAGTAGAAAAGGTGTGTAAAAATCTTTTCTGGCAGAAGGAACTGGACACTGGTTTCCCACTTTCTAAACTGTCTAGCCACCGAGATGTTGGTTAAAAAAATGGATATCAGCACGTGTTTTAAAATAAAGCAGGCACCTAAGTCCAGAAGAACATCAAGATCTAACACAAATTCCTCTCCTCAGTATTATTTATCAGCTACTTTCAGCAGCTCTACACTCAACACATTGATTTTTTAGATTACATTCTTCAGCATCTACACTTCCCATGTGTTCCCTCAAGCATTAACTTGGATGCCACAGATTCCACTGAGCACCAGATCACTTCTAAGATTGGCACAGTATGATACCTAATCGTCACATGTACAAGCACCCTTAACCCCCCTGTGAATCTAGTCTTTGAAGGCTATGTATTAATATAAGCAAAAAGAGATGTAATGCATTCATGACCAAACTGGTGAGCATAGCTGTTTAAACAAAATTACTTAGCCAATTTGTATTTTATGTTGTTGGTATCTCATGACTAAATATGAAAATATTTTAATGGAATATGCACCAATGAGCAGAAGCAACTATTTCCAATGATACTAGGATATAGTCAAGTATCACAGATTAAAATTTAAGCTAAGTATCAGGGAAAAAAGTACCTGGCAATGGCAGCTATTACTCCCTAGGAAATGGTGGGGATTTATTACTCTGGACATCTAAAACTATATAGATGTCTATGTACTAGAGTCCATCAGCAGTTGGATTGGCTAATAGGCCCTTTCCATTTTTCACTTCTATGATTTTCTGACAAAGGCTTTAGTTTTCTTTCTTTAGTAAAACCAGTTAGAATAACCTCAGTTTTCACCTCTGGAAATTCTTCTTGATAAGAATAAAATAAATGGTCTTTGAGTTTCTAATAGTCTAATATTAATGAAAAAGATTTTGCTGAAAAAAAGCCATCAGTTACATAATGTCCAAGCTAAGGAAGATGTATGTAGCTAATAACGAATTCTACCAATATCTTGTGAAGGAAAACATTATTCCTTTGAAAACTGAAGCATAAAAACCACAAACTTCTCAGAAATAGAAAGTCTTTAGCATAAATTAATTTATCCTTACTACATATACAAATGAAAAGACTGCAAATTACATATGTTTTCCCCATCTTTTCTTGAGTTTTCACAGAATTATATTTCATATGTTTCTAGAAGCTAACCAGATTACATGACATGGCTATTCAATCAAGGTAGATATCATATTTATTCTGTACAAAGATAAATATTGGGCCATATCCTTTGTGTTACATTGGTAAATTCAGAGTAAATTGATTGAACTCACTGACTGACAAGAAAAATTGCCCCATGAGACAGAATACTCTGTATCTTTTTTTCTTTCCTTTTGGAAGAATGGCTAGGTTCATGATATTAACAAGGTTACTCTGCTTTGCATCATTAATCCAGCTGCATCCTTGTTGGTAACTAGATATCACTCATGCACACATATGAGATAATATATTATTAGTGAGGCCTATTTATTAAGCATGCCAATTTGTTTATAATTAACTTGAAAAATTTATGGCTTTGGAAAAACAATTACAGTAGCTGATATAAACACATTAGGTAATGATAGCAATGCCAAGTTTAATTGCTTCGAAGAAGAATTACTAATATTAATACCATAATCATCACTATTCATGTTTGACAGCATTATGTAAATGTAGCAATTATTAGTTTTATGCTCCAACTTTTAAGACTACTTTAAATATCCAGTTGTAGACTATTAACTTATTTTTGTAAATGTCACTGCAAGCCATTCCCTGGCTATAGGACTTTGTAGCATAAAATGTAAGAGCCCCATACCACATAATGAAGGAAATCTCTCTGAAATTTCCACCATGGTCCAATCAAAGAGAAACATTTGCATGTATCTTGCCTATGTACATTTTTTACATTATTATGCATTTAGACTTTGGGTGGAGAAATTTTCTTGTGAAATAATTCATCCGATTAAATAGAGAAAACTAAAAAAGAGGATAGCTTGGTTAAAATGTGTGAAAGCAGCTCTTGAATATGAATATATATTGGAATAGTTTGTTGTAATTGTCTCATTAAATAAGCATATCTTATTTTTTTAAAACTCAAAGATAGCAGGTTTGTGACCTTTCACTGCTGAATTATATAAGAAGGACATTTCAAGAAAGTATTACATTTCTGCCTATGCTTTATTTTTACTAAATAACTACACTTCCCCAAGTTAGTCTCCAATTATTCATATTACTAGCTTTTGTCATTTTTAAAACCACCCTGTGTCAACCGCTAGTATTTTAATCATTTTTTTCAAAGGCCACTACTTAGAAGTCAATTAAGTTCACATTTCAAGATAACAATAACCTTTAGATAAGAAAAATGGCAATTGATGACAATATTTTCCTAAACTCTAAAAAATACTGGAACATGGGTAGAAAAATATCTTAATGTGAATCACCAAGTTTTTACTTCCCTCATTAGTCTTCACAGATGTGAAAATATAGCATTACGGTGAATGTTGATTTGTTAGCGACTTAAAACGTGTTGATAACTGCTCTCTAATTTATGGTCATATGCCAAAAACATATGTAAATTGTACCTGTTTAATTTTTTTGGTCTGATTTTCGTCGAAGGTGTTGAGTACCTGCTGTTGCAATTGTGGAGCATACAGTTGATTAGCACTTTTTAAAATCAGGTGTTTGAATATAAGACTAATACAGTTAATTAGTATTGGAGGAAATGGTTTGAGTCACTCTAATGCAATAAGGACAGTTTGTAGTAGAAAGAATTGGCAGAGAAAATAAAAGCTTTCAAAATATGATTCTGATCATTTCCCCTCTACACCCAAAACCTGGTTACTAGACATGCTGACATCTAGATGTGTTCATGCTGGACAACTACCTTCATTGTGGTTTGATTTTTCAGTTGCTGAAAACTTAGGTCCCATTGAAACCAATAGAGCTTAGAACCCTTATAAATCAAGCTTCTTGATCAAGGAAAAGCAAGGGCAATGTTGAACCCCTGCTAAACCAGATGGGGCAACTGACAACTGACGCCCAGGAAAAAGCCAACCTATTAAATAGGTACTTTGCATCAGTCTTTCATCAGTCCCATGGGACACCCATGCCTGCTATGGGACAGGGAGATCCGGGTGATGGGGATCCCCTACTCTCCATAAATGCTGACCTCGTGAAGGAACACCTTGAGAAGCTGGATACCTTCAAGTCAGCTGGCCCTGACAACCTGCACCCCAGGGTACTCAAGGAGCTGGCGAGCGTCATAGCCCAGCCCCTGGCACAGATCTTTGAAAACTCCTGGCACTCTGGTGTAGTGCCCGAAGACTGGAAGAAGGCCAATGTGGTGCCGATCTTCAAGAAAGGGAGGAGAGTGGATCCGGCTAACTACAGGCCCATTAGCCTGACTTCCATCCTGGGGAAGATCTTAGAAAAGTTTATTAAGGAGGCCATCCTTGATGGACTGGCCCAGGCTAACATCCTAAGGGATAGCCAGCATGGGTTTGTTGCGGGTAGGTCTTGTTTGACCAATCTCATTTCCTTCTATGACCAGGTGACCTATCACCTGGACAAGGGAGAAGAGATTGATGTCATATATCTTGACTTCAAAAAAGCCTTTGATCTGGTATCCCATGATCACCTCTTGGCCAAACTGGCCAGTTGTGGCCTTGGCTCCACCATGATCCGCTGGCTGGGAAATTGGCTCCGCGGTCAGACCCAGAGGGTTGTGATTGATGGCAGTCACTCATTGTGGTGCCCTGTAACCAGTGGGGTCTCTCAAGGCTCTGTCCTGGAACCCATCCTGTTCAACATCTTCATTAATGATGTAGACATTGGAGTCAGGAGTGGACTGGCCAAGTTTGCCGATGACACCAAACTTTGGGGCAAAGCATCCATGCCAGAAGATAGGCGGGTGATCCAGGCTGACCTGGACAAACTCAGCAAATGGGCGGATGAGAATCTGATGGTGTTTAACACCGAAAAATGCAAGGTTCTCCACCTTGGGAGGAAAAACCTGCAGTTTCCTTATAGACTCGGCAGTGTTACGTTGGATAGCACTACAGAAGAAAGAGACTTGGGGGTCATCATTGACCACAAGATGAACATGAGCCTCCAATGCGATGCTGCGGCTAGTAAAGTGACCGAAACGCTGGCTTGCATCCATAGATGCTTCTTGAGCAAATCCCGGGACGTCATTCTCCCCTTGTACTCGGCCTTAGTGAGGCCGCAGCTGGAGTACTGCGTCCAGTTTTGGGCTCCACAATTCAAAAAGGATGTGGAGAAGCTTGAGAGAGTCCAGAGGAGAGCCACGTGCATAATCAGAGGTCAGGAAAACAGATCTTACGATGACAGGCTGAGAGCCATGGGACTCTTTAGCCTGGAAAAGCGTAGGCTCAGGGGTGATCTGATGGCCACCTATAAGTTTATCAAGGGTGACCACCAGGATCTGGGGGAACGTTTGTTCACCAGAGCGCCCCAAGGGATGACGAGGTCGAACGGTCACAAACTCCTGCAAGACCGTTTCAGGCTGGACATAAGGAAGAATTTCTTTACTGTCCGAGCCCCCAAGGTCTGGAACAGTCTGCCAGCGGAGGTGGTTCAAGCGCCTACATTGAACACCTTCAAGAGTAAATTGGATGCTTATCTTGCTGGGATCCTATGACCCCAGCTGACTTCCTGCTCTTTGGGCAGGGGGCTGGACTGGATGATCTCCCGAGGTCCCTTCCAGCCCTAATGTCTATGAAATCTATGAAATTCTATTTAAGTGATCAGATATGGATTTAGGGCCAGGTGAAGAAGGTACCAAGCTTCAGGGCGGGTACGGTTCTGTTTAAGTGGCTTGCTAGACTAGGGCCTTCAAAAACTGCAAACTTTTGTGGTTCAAAACCCCAAAAAGGAAACTGCTGAACTCTACTTATAACCAAATATCACTACAAAAAATCACGTATCAGCATACAGGGTAGAAGAAATGTCCTCTTCAGTGAATCAATGGTGAATGGATGTTGTGGCTAAAATTTAAGCCCGTACACCAGTCTCTCTATAGATGCAAATGTTACATGTCTGCATACAACAAAAGTACTGTTGTCTAGCATGGAATTATGATGTAAAATTAAAGAACGAATTTTGAAGAATGGCTTGAAAATGTGTCACTACTTAAATCCATTGTTTTTAAGATCTGATTATGTCTTTAAACATAAATTTCATAGGGTGGTGTGTGTGTGTATGTTTTAAGAATGCGTCCACTTTTACAGTATGGATTGTGTGTAATTTGGCTGATACATTTTTTCCAGGGTAGACATGTCACACATCTGATGTTGATTGCCTTGAAAAAGACAAGTGACTGTTGGTCACAACAGTGACTATGTTCAAAAGCAAAATAAATGCTGCCTATTAGTTTTTCCAATTATTTTTAAGCAGATCTTTCATTACAAGAAACCACAACAAAACAGATATTAAGTTAAAAGCAAAATATATTATATGTGCATGTATGCATATATAGTTCAATATTGTCCTAAAAAGTGCATTGAGCTTTTTGAGAACTCAGCATCAGTAAATAAATGTTGGAAAGTCTTCTTCAATTTTTTTGGTCCTCATTTCTCCCATATTTATAGAGATCATCACCACTTCAAGTGGCTGAAGAGATCAAAGACAGTTTTGTGATGTTAAAGGGAAGATTTTCTCAACCTTTTTAGTCCCTGGAATGGTTGTATTCATAGAATCATAGAAGTAGGGTCGGAAGGGACCTTGTAGCTCTTCAAGCCCGACCCCCCGCCTGGGCGGGAGAAAAGACTGGACTCAAATGAGTCCAGCCAGGTAGTCATCAAGCCTCTTCTTAAAGATCCCCAGGGTAGGAGCCAGCACCACTTCCCTAGGAAGTTGGTTCCAGCTCCTAGCCGCCCTAACTGTGAAGTAGTTCCTGCGGCTGTCTAATCTAAATCTACTCTCGAATAACTTGTGTCCATCGTTCCTTGTCATGCCAGGGGGCACTAGGGGAAACCCTAAACCCTTCTGGTCCCCCCTAGTGAGTTTATAGACAGTCATTAGCCTTCTCTTGTGAAGGCTGAACAGGTTCAGGTCCCGCAGTCTTTCATTGTAGGTTCTGCCCTGTAGTCCCTGGATCATGCGGGTGGCCCTCCTCTGGACCCTTTCAATGTTGTCCACATGGGGCGCCCAGAACTGGACGCAGTACTCTAGCTGTGGCCTGACCAGCGTCGCATAGACGGGGAGGATCGCCTCCCTGGCTTTACCTGAGATGCACCTGTGGATGCACAACAAGGTCTGGTTAGCCCTGCCACCGTGACCTCACATTGTCGGCCCATGTTCGTCTTGGAGTCAATAATGACTCCAAGATCCCTTTCTGCCTCCGTGCTCTCAAGAAGGGAGTTTCCCATTCTATAAGTGTGCTGCTGGTTTCTACTGCCTACGTGCAGCACCCTGCACTTGTCAGTATTGAAACGCATCCTGTTTATGTCAGCCCACTCCTGTAACCTATCCAGGTCTTGTTGCAGTCTTTCCCTCCCTGCTAGTGTGCTCACCTCACCCCAAATTTTGGTATCATCAGCGAATTTAAACAGGTTGCAATTCACCCCGTCGTCCAAATCACTGATGAAGAAATTGAACAGCGCAGGCCCCAGGACCGAGCCTTGGGGGACTCCGCTGCCCTCTGTTCATGGTAGCCTCAGATTCCCCCACTGGGGACACTTTGCTGCTCTGAAAATACCTCCTTTTGTGTTCTTCTTCTCCTCTAATGAGTCTTCATCTCCAGGTATCATTGATTGATTTCCTTGTGGTCATCATACTGTCTTGTGGTCATCATACTGTCTGTGTTCTGTACTGTCAGCATATTCATTTGTTCCAACAAACCCATCACATGCACACATCTTAATTTGGTCATTTACCAGTATCTTAATTTGGTCCACCCACCAAAACTGGAAATCCAAGTGTCTCTACAGTTGGGCACTGTGACCTACCCAACGCAGCATGGTCCCTTATCTCATTATATGGAACAGCGTGGTACATGTCTTCAGTTTCCCAGCCTGCATGTGCCCACTTGTCCATTGGCCTCAGACAGGGTGTCTGCTGGTTCCAGACACAGTGAGTCTTGAAGGAAAAATTGTCACAAACAGGCTTTTAGAAACCAAGTATCCCTTGTCATTCCCTTGGACCATTGTTCTAATGCAATATCTACCTTACCTATGAGCCAATTCCTAAAAAGCGGATCTTTAAATATCATTTTTTAGCCATCAGTCCTGGATTAGATATATTTGCATAGTTGTCCTATTTGACCTTATATAGTCATCATAAGGCAATGGGTTATTCTGGCCTAATGCCTCCTCCTTCCTCATTTACCTTCATAGGGACTGTGGTGGGAGAAAAAGGCATAACTGGGAAATTTCTCCTGGTACAAATTGGGAAATCTAAGTGTACTGAGTAAATTTTGGTTCATTTTCTGAAGCTGTTGTTATGAAAATGACTCAACATCCACACAAAGGTAGCAGAAATAAAGTAGTCTGAGCCTGTATCCACCAGGTCTAGGACAATAGACAGTCATCCACCTGAAGTAACTGTACTCTGAAGAAATTTGGTATTTGGTAAGGAGGCTGGCTAATTTTGGGACAAACTATTGTAATGTGAATGTAATGCATATAAGAACAGGAGGAACCAGGGGGCAATCTGCAGGGTTGTGTCTAGCGTTAATTTGGACTGCAGCTCCCAGAAACCCCAGGGCCCTGAGGGGCAAGGGAAAAAGGAATAGAAAGCTTGAGGCTGGAGTAAAGGGAAGAGAGAGCAGCAGGCATGTGGAAACTCATCAGCCCTACACAGAGAAGTGCAGTGAAGCTGGAGATCTTACTGGCTCGGTCAGCCATGAGGACCTCAACTCAGGCTTAGGGACAGCTGCAGGCTGCTGTTTGAGCACTCTAGGGACTAAAGGCTTGTTTGGGGACACTTCTGGGGATATGGGGAGGAAATTAATGTGCTGGGTGTTACCACAGTGTTGATACTTCTTTACTTTTTACCCATTTCCTCCCTGTTGGCTTGTGACCCTAACACCTGTGATTTTCTGTATTAAAGTGGGAAGTCCCCCTTACTTCTTGTGCCAGTTTATGGGATGGCAGGGTCAGGATATTGTTTCCTTCAACGAATGCGGGGGGGATGGAGAAAGAATTTCAGATAAAGGGACAGAGGTATAAAGGCAGGGGATTAAAAGCAAAATAATGTTTAAGAAAAACAAATGACAAAGGCTTTTGAGACTCATGAATTTTGGAAAAGAGAAGAGGAGATTGGCATGGTTTCAGAAGAGAGGGCACCCTGCTAAACTGAGGAACTAGGGAAGAACAGGGTAGCACTTAGGACAAGAAAGATATCAAGGCCCAGTTGACTGGGATCCAGCAAAGCAAACTGATGAGTGTCTCTAGCTATGGAGGCTCTGACATCTGTGCTGCATTGTCCCAATGTGAAGCTTTAGTTCACCAATTTTGTTAGCTATCAGCTGTTCTAACTTGCTATTGGGAACTAGTCACACATTGATAGATGCAGGAACAGAAGACAAAGATTAATATCATTCCATTTTTTAACATCTTGCATACTACCTTTCCTTAGGTGGTGTGCTTTTTGTCTGTAGCTAAAAATATTTGTTACTGCCACTACCTTTAAATTTTGAAAAGTAATAATTACAGCAAGGATCACTTTGCATCAGAGTCACTTGTAAGCAGTTTTCTGGATTCATTTCAATGTCTCAAGGGTGCAAAAGATACACCTGAGTTTGTCACTAAGTTATTTTTTACAGGGGAAGCAGCAATATTACCTGGTACTTTTTTTATAATCACTGATTCTTTCGCAGAAGAGATTCATTTATTTCAAAGTAAGGATGGCATGACTCACTCTGGCATTGCTGTATTTTATTTACAGCGGTAGGTCAAACTAATGTAGATTGCCTTGTATTATGATGCACACCTGTTGTTTTTGTTATGCAAAGGAGATTAAAGAAATGCTTCCTTCCTGTACTGCGTCTTTTTGTTTAATTTTTTTAAAGTTAAGGAATACAACAGCACAGATAACAGTAATGCAGTAGTGACACATTATTGCTTGTACTGCACTCTCCTCTCCACAGCCTAATAGCTCCTCTTCAAATCACTCAGATTACATTAGAGGGTTGTTCTAGTTACTGTAGGAGACATACGTGTATTTTTTGTGTGAAATGTGCTTTTTAGATAATAGTTTTTACTGTCCATTATCATAAAAATGTGTCTGATAGTAAGAACTAGATGGCATTGTTGCAGTAAATTTTCTGCTACTTACTGACGTGAGGGTATTTAGATTAGATTTCTGTGCACTCTTTGAATGGCTACATGCAGATAGTTTCAGCTTAGGAAAGTACTCAAGCACATGGTTAAAGTTAAGCATGTGCTTGTGTCCTTTTGACTTTGAATGGACTGAAATACCTGCTTAATTTTAGCAAGTGCTTAAATGCTAGACCATATAGGCATGTTTCCTGTATATGTTCTGTTGAAGTATAGTGAATGTGACCTGTTATTATGAAGTTATCTTATTTGGCTGTCTCCATGAATTGAATAACTACAGTTTAAAGGAACTTCAAAATCTATGAAGATTCATGGCATCTAAGACTTTTTTTTACATCCTGAAAATTGGCGTAATGGTAGTTCTCCGTTTTCCTGCAGTTGTTGAAGAATAATGTATTTCCTTGGTAGTGGTAGAGTGATGTTGTAGCCATGATGGTCCAGGAATAATGCAAGAGGCAAGTATTTCTTAGGGTAATATCTGTTATACAACCAACTGCATGGTTGGAATAGAGTTAGACAAGCTTTTGAATTCAAGACATTCTTCTTCAGCCTAATATATTTGCTTCTCATTTAATACATAGGAAAGCATTCCTCAACCTAGCCGAACCTCAGCAAAGCTCTCATTAGTCTCCCCTGTTTGGGAAGGTCCTTCCTGATAGAGCAACCGTTTAATATTTCTGTATATTTCGGTATTACAGATAAGTTTATGCAACGCAGTTTCTGTTTTTACTGGGCAACCAGATTGCCTGGGCCCTTGAATATCGCATGTATTCTCCTTCATCCACACAAGGTTTTTCCTCTACTGGGACCAACTCAATTAACATATAAATAGCTCCTATTTTTTTCAGCCTAAATTAACATTCTCCCCTTTTCCAGAGTATGAGCATGCTCCAATTTTGTTGTTCAGTCAGTAGGTCAGTCCTTTTCAATTACAGTCTGAAAATTACAATGATTACTTTTGCTTAATACTTCCATATTTTCTAATCTATGGTCAATACAATTTGGTTTCAAAGGAGTGTCAGTCAGTCACAGTTGGTTATGTCCTCTTATCTCAGTGGAATTGTAAGAAGGCCAGTTGTCACAGGAGTCATCGTAAGAAAACAAGATATGACAGAGATATGGCTTACACCCAAGTTTGAAACTGGGTAATGGTGTACCCAGTGTCTGTGGGGCTACTTTTGGGAATTTCTTGTCTCCTGCCCATTGGTGCCACTCTGGTGCTCTCATCTTCATAGTCCCTGAAGTTTGAATTAGTGCATTGAGCTCTCATTTTATTTTTTTTAAGTTCTAAGATCCATCAGGCCTATAATTTAACATACAGGTAGCATTATCTCTCAGGTGACAGATTATTGGCAGACTTAAATTTAAATCAGTATATAAAATCTGAGATATCATACATTTTAATTTTAATGGGATATTTACAAATGTTCTACAGAGACGTGCATGAGGTATAACTCATTAAGCAGATTATTCCAAGATCTGAAAGGTATAGTATTTTGTCAGACAGTTTTGCAATTGATTGTAATTGTTGTTACTTGTTAAGCAAAGGATAATAGACAATATCACTTATCATAGCAAAGCAAACATCCCAGAAGCAAACTGGAAAATAGCACTGGAGCAGGTGAATATATGGTGGAACTAGATTCTTGGTCTCATTTACACCACTCTGGCAACAGGCAGGTGCGAGCTATGAGTTTAACTATACTTGCATTGGACTGGAAGACTTCATGAATGCGTTCAAACAAGCACGCATGTGCAGTTTGCAGCACCCCAAACCTATTTGAGAAACCGCACACATCATATGTGCACCCATTCACTGCATTGCTAATTTGCAGCAAGGTGCCACAATTTGACACTGGGAGATCCTGGTGTAAAAAAAAAAAATGCCACAAGAAAAGGTGGTGAACACATGAAAAGCACTGTATGCTCCAGAATTGGAGCCTGGCCATCCAGAGCCATGCTCTGGCTGCCATCCAGGCTCCATGCAGTCATATCAGGGCTGCAGCTACTCCTGGAGGCCCCCAGGACTCCAGGTAATGCTTCTGGCGCCAGCACAGGTTGTCCTGTGCTGGCCTCACCTCACCTGGGACAATTTGGTGTATGTCAGAGAGCACATGTTGGGGTGTGCCCTGGGGCCCAAAGCAGCAGCACAAATATACGCTGCTGCTTTTTGTTCCAGTGCAAACTCATGCCCTTGCAAATGAGAACACACCCCCTGATGTCCCTTCCAGCCCTACTTTCTTAGGATCCTATGATGGGTATAACTATTTTATTGTTGATGAGAAGACATTTGACAGTAAACTCTATTGCTTCATGGATACCTATATTGCTCTGCCAAAGTTTTGTTTAATTATTTTTGTAGTAAGACTTGTCTAAAGAGGGATATTACACATTTACCTTTTCTTATTCCTTCAGTCAAGTAGTTTGGACTTAAAAGTCCAGAGTAAGAGAGACCACCATCCTGCAAGCATATACATTGCACAATTATGCATATGCTAACAGGTTCTTAGGATTGGGTCCTAAACTCTTTGTTATGCAAATATTCTCAAGATCATAGCCTTATAAAAGCCCTTATTTAATTGTAAGTATCAAAAGACAAAGAGTGGAGCTGGGTAAATTATTAGTAATGAAAAAACCTTCAGTGTTTCTGTTCATGAATAATATGTGAACAAACTGTAAAATTACCAGATTTATTTCCAATTGAAAATTATTTGTGAAATTGCACCTGGAGAGGTGAATCCAGGCCATCTTTCAGTGTTAAGTGGTTCAGATAATTGAAGAAAAGCCTTTTAATGCAGCAGCCTAATAAATATAGTCCAGCATGAACAATTTATCCTTTTCCTCACAGGCAAAAGCTAAACATTGCTATTTTTTCTCATGACTTCTCAACACGCTGTTCTAACAAATGGTCAAATATTTGTTTACCAACCTGTGGCAGTGTATTATGTAGGAGTGGGGTTGTGTCCCTTTAAATAGGTTGCAAACTCTTTCAATTTCACTATGTTCTATGTTTTAGAAGCTGTCAAAAACAGTCAGATCAACAGCATATGCATAGTTAAGCTGTGCATAAATTAACATGGTTATCTGGAACTGAGCTGTATTGGTTTCTTTACATTGTTGTTATATAAAAGCAAAAGACACAATAGGCAAAAAATGTCAAAATCATGTACTTAAATCAGTTAAGCATCTGAATTCCAGAATAAAAGCACTCTAACTTCCTTCTGAAGCAAAAACAGTTTTATTTAGAGGCTTGTTCCAAAGGCCATGGCAGATGTTACATTTATGGCATGATTAATGTGTTAATTGTACCATAAGTTGTAGCCTTGCCAACTTTCAGGCAATTAATGGTGTGACAAAGCAAAAAACATTACACATGGAACATACATGAATTTTCCATTATATGTGAAACATCTTTTTGATTGGATTCCATTGCATCTTAAACTGAACATATGGCAGACTTAAGTCCTGCCATGAAGTCTGATGTCAGCTTTATGGTGGGGCTTTAAAATTACCAGCCATCTTGCAGATATCTCCAGTCCCCAGCCATCCAATCCCCAGCTGTTTTAACTGCCTGTGGCCTGAGCAGTGCCACGAGCTACCACCATCAACTTTGGGTACCAGTGCATGGGGAGCTCACTAGCCCATCCCTGTGGGCTTCTTCTTATCTACCTGTCATGCAATTAGGATCAAACAAATTTTATTCCAGATTCAACAAGTTGCACATGTGTGGAATGACAGGACACACAAGTTTTGGGATCTGGAATAAAACTGACATATCTTGATTACACAATTAAATGAACATCTGCTGGGGTTTAAGGTCATCAGAAACAGATAACATAAGGCTGTTTAGATGCCATAAGGCTATGATTCATCAAAGGCTCACACAATGGACACAATTGCCTAACATTTATACGGAAGGCTGCAAATGATGGCATGTATTCTCAAACTATATTATCATAAGTAGTTGAGTTAATATTGTTGTGCATCATATTGTAATGAAATGAAGTTTTACACTTCATTTTAAAATCATATTTATCATGAGTAAGTTCCCATGGCATTCGCTAGTATGTCTGGCTCTTATGGACCTCTCGGGTCTTGCCATCTTTTTGGGAACTGGATAGCTTGATGTTAAAGTATTTATCTTGGAAGGCCTTCAGGGGCTTCTTTCCTACCATGTCTTTGATAGAAAATAAGTTTGTTTTCAGGAGTAAGATGTTATATGTCTTGCCTTCCCTGGGACCCTCCTTAACTTTGCTGGTCTGGTTTCCCGATTTGGGGATCCACCTCCTCTATACCCTGCCTTACACCAGCCCTAAGTTGTTATCTTCTGCTTACCACTAGGCTGAGCCATGGTGGTAATTTTTGTCTTGGCCTTTTTGACTTTAGAAAATAGTCAAATGGGCTCCAGGCTGTAGTAGAAATTGATTTATGGTCCTTGCTATCCCCAGGATACCTTGTTTCCAGGGATGTCTCTGCTTCTCAGTTGTGTAATTAATGTAGTCCAGACTCCTGGCTCTCTTTTCCCTCTGCAGGGTCCCTGGCAGTCCAGTCATGTCCAGAGATGACAGGGATCCACAACTCGGCTTTAGGTAAGTACCTTAGCCCTTGCGGGTTTTTCTCTTCTCCAGGTGCCCCCTCCTGGGGCAGCCACCACTGCTCCTCTTTGGAGCTGACTCCTCTTCAGGGCTCTTCTGGCCCCACCAGAAGCCTCACTTCTGGTCCCCCTGGTTCCAATCCTGACCGAGGTTTTATCTCTTCCTTAAGGGACTGGGTGGTGAATCGGCACCAGCATCCTGCCATAAAGTGAGTCCATGCCAGGGTAGAGCCAATCCCAGCTCTTCCTGGACCCATTGTTCTTTTTTTTCCTCTTTTGTTGCCATGGCGTTTTTCCCCACCACAGTTTTACTCCCGCCAGGCTTCTGGTTCTTATCAGCGTCCCGCCAGCTCAAGAGCTCTTTCTTTTGGGGTAAGTTTTCCCTTGGGGTATTGCCTCTATCACAGGTATCAAGCACTAAATTTACTTAAATGGAATCAAAGGTTATGAGCTAATATTTTATAATCTATGCATCATCCAAGAGATTAAATTAATAAAATATTTTAAAACTAATCTTGATGAATGGAAATAAGGAAGCTAATAATACTGATATTTTCTGTGCGTCAGATTAAATTATGTTTCCAATCTTGTATCTCAATTAAAGAAATAAAAACTGTTTCAAATTTTAATTAAAGGGGGTGTCCTGAAGAAGTTTAAATTAATATGAATTAATATGAGAGTAGAGTACAGCAGGTGGTCACAAGGGCAAAAGAGGTTATATATAATGAAAATTGTGTTCCTACAGTTAAACATAACTGCCCAAATACCTTTTTTCTCAATACAGAAAAAGAAAAAAAATACATATTGTACATTTAACAATAAGATCATACATCACTGCAGAAAAATATGTTGTATTTTTAACGTAAATAGTAATGTCAGATTTTTATTTTTATATAACCTTTATTTTAAAGGAAACATTCTGGGACAATATCATATATTTTAAATAGATAATTACATAATCTATTTATTTATAATTCAGATTTTTAAAAATTTTCTTAAAATTACATGATTCCATGAGCTGAACTAAGCAAAATAGCAAATATTATACAATTCATAGTAAAATTGCATGAATTGGACTGCTAAAATGATAACAGCTACACAGGTATGTGGATAATACCTTTCTTCTTGTAAGATCATGGATCACAGAAAGCTGCACAAAGGCCAAAGAGAGAAAGTACTGCATGATTAACACAAAGAGATTTGCTCTGTTTCTTATCTGAAAAAGTAAGAACTGAGAAATATTGTTTTTCTTGTTAAAATACGTGGTCACAATGTGTTCTGCCATATGTCAAGCAATTTCTGCAGATCTAAATGAGTAAGGAAGATATTTGATGGGCATGTCTACATGTCATCATATGACAATGTTGCTGCGGCGCTTTGCTTTAGTACTTCCTTTTGGTAGCATTAAAACATGGAACAGTAATCATCTGTACTGCACCATGCACATAACACACAGTTAGTTTTTGCTGCTACATCACCATAGTAGTGCATTAAAACAGGGGAGCGTGCCACTATGGCAGCATAGCTGCTGATCACATGTAGACGCACCTGATCACTACATCACCATAGTGTGCTGTATGGCAATGTAGCATGTCACTTTATCACCATAGGGTGATGTGTAGATGTGCCCATTATCTTCCACAGAGTTCTCTCATGCTCAGGAAAAAGCCACAATAAAAAAATAGATGAGTTTACATCTTGCCTGCTTATCAGTAACTCCAATGTTCTACTTTATTTTATGTTTTAATTGTGTTAACTTTGTTAGTGAGAGAACCTGAAAATAAAACATACCATTAAAACAAAAATCCTATATGGCCTGATTTTAAAGGTAGTTAAATAATTTTTTATACGATCCTTACTGAAGTAAAATTCTTGTTGACTAGGGAATAAGTAAGCTCCATAAGATTTGGCCAATTGTTGACAATTGTGTTTGCAGTGAAAACAATATTCTTGTCAGCTAACAGAAACATTGCAGACTACTGTGAGTTAAATCCTGGCCCACTGAGGTCAATAGTAAAACTCCCATTGATATCAGTGGGGTTAAAAATGGGGTTTCAGTCAATATATACACTTACAGATATAAGATAGAAAAGCTGATCACTCTGGGCTAGATCCAATAAAAGATTTTTGTCCCTGAAGCAGAACTTCAATGGATTTGAGGTGCCTCGGTCCAAAATTAGAATCCAAACAGCAGGAAAATAAAACCTATTTCACTGCTACCTAAACTCATTAAGCACCTCCATATTTCTCTGCAGAGTTCCCTAGGCTTCACCCACCTAACCTTGATCAAGATACAGGCACTAGGCCTTTTCCCTCACAAGGAGGGACCTAAGTGTGTGTTTTCCTATAACATGCTTATCATGCTCACTTTCTTTTAAAACAGCGGTACCAAAAAAACTATTTATATAATAGCTGACTGTTTAAAGCCCTTGCAGGAGGGAGCTGGACCTGGAATCCATGCTGGTAAGTAGGGGGCATACCATGGGGGACTGGAGGAAGGGAGAGGGGACCATGGGAGGACCCCTGCCTACTCCCCTAACCCTGAGAGCCCCATGACCCCCACCAAGCTCTCTCAGCCCCACCCCCTGCCATGGCTGCCCAGCCTGGCCCCAGCTCTTAGTTGTTTAAATAAAAGTCCCTACTCATTGGGTGCTGCCTGGTGTAGCTCATTGGGTTACTTGCCCCATGCTGCCATGAGCCCCCCCCCCCAGCTTCCGGGCATTTAAAAAAAAAACAGAAAGAAAAACCCCAAACTCACTGGCTGCTGCAATGACCAGGGTTTCTGGGGGCTCGTGGAAGAGCCCCCGCCACCATGCAGCACAGGGCAGTGGGGATCGGCCATTCTCTGTGCACCCAGATCGCTACCATTGCAGCCCTGGGAGGACCCTAGCTAAGGCTGCTGATACCAGCCCAGGCGCTGGCCCCAGCCTCCCCTCCCCCACTCAGGGCAATCTGCTCAGCATCAGAGCATCAGTGCAGGGGCTTTCTGTGGGAACAAGTTTGTTCCTGGGGAAACACATGTGCACACTCACCTGGATGTGCCCTAGGAGGGATGGAAGGTGCCCCCATCGAGGTGTCCTCTATGGCACTTCTCTCGGAGGTGGAAGATATGGATTTGAAATTCCTTAGGCTGAGCCATTGAATTCCGGTCTCCCAGTTCCTGGTTGAGTCCTCTAACATCTAGGCTATTACATAAAAGTTAGACAGCAGCAGATGCATTTTACAAGAAATAAATAAGCCCTTCTCACTCGTTTTTAAGCAAAGTTATGGAGATGCTTACCTGCAGGACAGGATTTTGGGCTATGAATCCCAAGGGGATTAAAATATCCGCCTGTATTCCTGAGTCAGGTACCTAAGCCCTTGAGAAGTGAAAGGTTTAAGACTAACTTTCCTATAGCCTAGCTCTAAGGAGCCACCCTCTTGGAAAGCTGTGGGTGGGTAGGTGGAAGGGGGAATTCATCACCATTTTAAGGCAGACTCTTCCTATAGATTGGATAAGAAACGGAGGTGCCTAACACAAATTCTGGATTCCACTTAGGGGCCAGCTGCCTGAAAATAAGGCTTTGTAGTACCTAACCTGCAGGTGCTAAAACCCTTTAATTACCTAGCCATTCAATCTCAACCCAAGGAATGTTCTCTTTTATTCCAAATCTATGTGGACTATGGTTATGGTAATTAAGTGAACCCACTGGAAATGTTCAGAACTCAAACAAGAAACCAGTCTGGAGGTAAAGATGCACTGGTTTTGAGGACTGATGCTCTTTGAAAATACTAACTGAATTTTTGCCTGAATGTTTTTGCTTCAGTTGACATTTATTTACTATAAGCATTTACAGTGAACCATTTTATTTTACAGTATTATAGGTGTTTTGAAAACCTACATAAATGCTCCAAAGAATTTCATTTGTTAGAACATATAATAAAGGCATGGCATTGTGGCCACAAAATGTCATAACATAATAAAATACTAACATTTTCCAAGTCTTTTAGCAGGAGCTTAGACATGGTAATAATATTTCAAATATATACATTCATAGCAATCCTCCCCCCCCAATTTCCTCTACTTTCAAGATTACACACAGTATGTTCTCTCTTGAAAAGTAAAAGTCCACTTGTAAAGCTTCATTAATTTAAATTACTATCTACTGAAATCAAAAGACAATCATGGGCCCTTTTGTTTTAATGGACAATTTTGTGACATAACAAACTGTCATGAGGCAAAGCACGCTTCAGTCTAAGTGTCTAATTACAGAAGGAAGAAGCATGCTATAGTTTTGATTCTAAATATAGCAGATAAACAGTGCTGATCATTAAGGCAAATTGTTTGCTAAGCCTATAGCACATAGCATACATTTGTTCTGAGATATTTGCAAAGGGAATATTCTTGAGTAACAAATAAACTCCTCACAGGCATAGGATGAAATAAGAATGTGATGGCAGAACAGTTACGATATCTTTATATGACTCCATCGGTGTGAATCGGAGCCCTGGTTTGGATTCATGCCAAAGTCCATTCCCAGTAAACCCAGCTGTAAATGGGGTCCTGATTATTCTGACAGGGCACTTGGACATAATGATAACCTCATCACTGCAAAAACTGGGATGCTTTAGCCATACAGGTTGCTAGGCTTAGGAGGATTTTTGACCTTGACCCAGAGCATCAAATAAGTCAACAGCTAATTTGAAAAACATGAAGGCAGCCTAATGAGCATATTAGCAGGCAATTAAATCCACATTACATAGTGAGGTCAGGAACCAGCAGATATCAAATTTATCTCTGTTGAAAGTCAACCGAAGTCAATACAATTTTACCTTCTTACACAAGGGCTGAATTTATCACCACTAAATAACATTTAAGATTATGTTATTTATTTCGTAAGTGCCAACAACCATCTCAGTACCCTGCAAACACAAAAATAAAGGCAGTCCTTGGCACAAGGAGTTTATGGCCAAGCAAGGAGTTTATAGAAAGAGAAGGTCATCAGCAACTGCACTGGCTGGCTCAGCTGCCTGCCAAGATGCTGTGCTATGCCAAGGCACCCACAGATGTACACCCTAGAAACAACCTCTTATGAAATTACCAGGTAGCAAAGCAGCGTATTCTAGGACATTTTGTACGGTCACAGAATAATAAGCAGCAGGCTAGCAGATGATTGGCACTGCAGTCTGCCATTAAAGCCACAGGCAAGAGCATTTATTATAACAAACAGTGGAAATAATGGAGATAGCAGTCAGAGGTCCAGAAATGCAGAACTGTTAGAAAAGGTGAATAGAGCCCAAAATACACACATCACAAAGGTCTGCTTTGCATTTCTGACTAGCCTGTCTATTCAGGGAACTCCACAAAAGTGTGTTGATGGATACTTACTAAATATCCTCACCGTGTACATTTGTATTTACATTACTGCCCCTTCTGCAGATTGTGTATGCGCTGCATGCAACTTAAATGTAAAGGCACGATTGCCTTGTCTGTTTTTCATTTCTGGTCCAACCCTGAGCCATAACATGAGGTATGATGCAGATTTCTCATTCAGGGATTGAGTCACACTGAAAGTATATATACACAAAAGCACTTGCCACCACATCTCAAAAGGCCTTCTGAAGATCCAGCTGCTACTTAAGTATTTATTCAGCCATACCACCTGGGTAAATAGTGAAAAAATTAACAATGGTTTTAGACAATATTATGGAATTTGTTACATACACCATTCAGTGACTGTTATTCAACAAAGATTTGTGAGGGGTGGTAATATTTTTAACTGGATAGAACATTTTTATTGAATCTTTTATATAACCAGTAAAGATCATGCTTCAGAACGTGATATCATTAAGGCTACCTGCACTGTCCCAAATCTACCGGGTTTGTAGATTTTTCCCGTTGTCTTTGTATTCACTGGATTTTTTCCTGTTTTCTTATATTTACTGCCTCACTAGGATTCATTGTAAACTTGCTCAACAACTCTTACGAGTCCAAATTTAATTGCTTTTCATCTTTGTCCCTCATCTGAATCTGGTAAAAAGTGCTTGAGATTGTGATAAAAACATATGACAGATATAGAATGTTTTAATTTTGAAAACCATTGATCTGTCATACAGTGACAAACAGCATATGTCTATCTAAAAAATGTTACACATTAATCTTGCCTTAGCCTTGCATCCTACCAAATCTATATTGTCCATGCACACTACATCCACACCAATAGATCATCATTCGGTCATTTTGTCAGCCAAAGGGTGCTTTGTCTCTTATTACCTTTCAGCTTAATAGTTAATTACAGTGTCATAGTTCAATGTTATATTTCTGGTGTTTGTGCCTCAGAGAAAATTAGGGGCAAAAGGGCAACAGTCTGAATGTGATGCCTGATCCTGAAAACCCTTACATGCTTGGGTAACCTTACCCACACTACTGAGCCCAATAAGACCAATACCAGTCTGTCCACATAAGTAGTTACGTGCAGAACTGGTTAAGTTTGCCAAGCTGCAGTGCATGCAACCTCACATACAAAACAATGGCTGCTATTTACAAGATATCTTCAATCTTACTTTTCATTTTCATTCCAAATCAGTATCTACAAAAGGATTTTGAAAGTAGATTTCCAAGAAAGGATACCTACCATGTGACATAAATATATAGAAAAATAGATTTACAAAAATATTGCTTAAAATAATTAATAAAAAAATATTTTACCATGCTAGTTACATGGACTAGCCTTTCTTTTTAAGGTAAAATGGGTAAATATGTAAAAACAGGTTTAACAATAAGATCCTACAAAAGCAAAAAGGCTCTCAAAATTCTTATCACAGTATCATAATATAGATACATAACTTTATTTTCATGAGAAAAAAGTGTAATACATCTACGCAATGGTGGCCAAACACAAGGGATTTTTGCATTTTGTTCCCTCGGTAGCCTTAGAGTTGGTGTGCCTCTGACAGGCTGACCTTCCTTCCTCTTCCACAGACTCTGACATTTTCTCTGCCCACTTGTCATAAAGCTGCTAAGCATGCACACACACATTTGCTGCACCAAGAAGTCACCTTCTTAGCACAAGCATCCAACCCATCAGAGCATCAGTTGAGGGGAAGGATTAAGGTATTAAAATCACAGATCCTTCAGGTCTGGCAAAACTGCTCCACACACCTTTCCTGCAACGTATGGGTGCGTCCAGATGAATGTGCACATGTGTTTCCCCAGGGACAAATAGCAGCAGCACGTAGTTGTGCCACTACTATTTGTTCCTGGAGAATGCCTCTGCACGCCTGCTCTGGTACATGGCAATTTGCCCTGGGATGGGTAGAGGAAGCCAGCAGCCTTACCTAAAATAAGGCTGCTCCTTTTGCCTCCCGTGGCTCCAGCAGAGGTGATTTAGGCATCTAAAGCTGGGCATGGGAAGTTTGCCCACAGCGGGACAATGTGTCCCGCAAGAAAGAGTACACGTGCTGCAGCACAAAGCAGCAGCACAAATTTGTGCCGCTATTAACTGGCTGTTGCAAGTGCATGCCCCTGCTCATCTGGATGTAGCCAATGAGGGCAGGTGCGGGAGAAGAGATCAGAGTGATTGAAGGCTGGAGGCACAGTGAGGCCTGGGAAAGAGCATCACAGAGAAAGGAGTAGGATAACCTGGTTGAGCTAGGGTCAGGCACTTTTGTTTTAGAGGACCAAATTACTATTTTTTCCTTCATTTTTGTTAGAGGAGTTTACCCATGGGATTTCCCCTGGGCCAGAGGGGCATAGGAAGCACTGAGGTGGAATTGGAAACACTGATCAGCAAGGCCTGTGGCTACTCTTAACTGTTGCTGCTGCTCCCCAGCTCTTCAGAAGCCAGAAGTACACAGTCCCATCACCTCCACTTTTCTAGTCCATTCTGGGTTCAGGCTGCAGCTCCTGCATGTACTCCAAAAAGTGCAGCCAGAAAGTGTACTTTAAACTTCACTTCCAAGGTCAAGGGAGCCCCAGAAGTAGAAAACTGGAAGGGACTATGGATGGAAAGATGGAAAACACTGGAAGAAAAAGTGGGCGAAAAAAGACTTGGAGATGATATAAAAATGATAGACTGCATCATCCTCAGCTGCCCCAATCCCAGGAATACTTTACTTAGTGTCCTCTGGTCCCAGTGACATTCCCCCAGAATATTTTCCTTCTTCTAGCCCTTTAAATGCAGTATTTCTTAGCAGCAGTAGCCCTCAAGTGCCCATTTTAGGACTAGGAGCTGTTGATTCCTTTCTCCCAGGTAAGACTGTAATACACCTACGATCAGTAACAGGTAAGACCTGAGTATGCTATTACCAGGAAGATGGAAGGAAGCAAGAATTGGCAAGAAGAAACCCCAAAATTTGGACAGTAGCTTTAATGTTCCATTTCCTTCTTCACTTCACTGTATTTCCTCGGCAGATAGTCTGTGCTTCTGTGAATTTCAGGATGGAAGATGACAAAATGCTGCTTAAGCTCTGTTACCACTGACATTATTCATGATATCTAGGAAATAAAAATATGCTGAGGCAGCACATAAAACCTATGAACACTGGGCAAATTGGCCATTATATCAGAATTTTAAAAAGCTGGCCATCTGTGACAGACACAGAATTTAATCCCTGCCAGAATATTATCTCAGGCAGATGGCTTTCATGGCTTTACAATTGGTAAGCTGTGGAAAATCTATTTCAGAATTTATTGCCAAATGCAAGGCATCTCAGGCACCCTCCTCTTGTTTAGAAAACACTGATCCCTTGTATAAGTGGTCAGGATTTGCAGAAGCACTTCCAGGACAGCGTGTGCCTGAAACAGGCATGCTGCCTCCTGAAGGTCCTTGCTAAATCTGTGAGTGCAGCTGCTAATACTCAGTGTAAAGTAATGCAACCTATGTTCCCCTCTAGCCAAGATGAGTCTCACCTTTTCCCTGCCCTCTTCAGAGTGGTTAGGGCTTTTGATTTTTCTAGGAACAGTTCTTAGACAAGCAGGGTTCAAGGAGGAAAAGGAACATCCTCCCCACTTTAATTTAAGAGCTCACACTTCTCAGTGGATCAATTAACTTTAAAAGAAAATGGAAGAAAACATTGCTGCAGTAATTGTGGCAGAGACATAGAGTTTTAAACTGTGTAAAATTTAATATGTGTATAAAATTGTGTCACAATTCTATATTGCTGCTTCTGCATTGGTGCCTTTATGATGCAATAAATTTGAAATTAGAAGTAGGAAACTGTGAGCCACACAAGATAAATAAGAGACAAACTTTTTCTGGAGACTATTATTGTTGTGTCTAATACCACTCATTTTCATTTATGTATGCAACCCACATAACTAGTGCATATTTACTTGTGAGTCAGATGGTTCAGTATTCAGGATGATCAGACAAAGAAAGAGAAAGAGGAGATGCATGTTGTTTGGCTTTTTGTTTGGACATCTTTTTACTTACTTTGTTGTATGCTTTCTTTGCCTTCGTGGCTTTTTAACCATTTGGATCAAGATTTAAGGGGTGAAGTCAAATATGTAACTACCTGACTTTAGCTGAACCATCCAAGGAATGGAGCCTACACTTTCTCTTTTTTTTAAATCTCAGCCTAGGAAAAACAAAAAAAGAAGTGAATCTTCACAAATCAGGAACAGCATAAAGTATGGAAAGTTTATGTTAGATGATATCATGGTTTTTACACCCTGGTCAAAGCCAGGAATTATTAGGAAAGGTGAAAGAAGCCATCACTGAAATATTCATCCCTTGTTTTAGAGTAAATAAATGTGGGTACTTTTCTGAACTTATGAAGCTTACCCATAAGTGGGATAAGATCTAAAGAATGAGGAAAGGGGCTAGAAACTCGGGTTACAACATAAATGTTTTGGGATCTGTTATTACTTTATTTACTTGCATGTCACATTGCCCCAAATAATAATAAACACTCACCTTATTTTGGGGAGGAAGGTTGAAGAATTTTTTTTTTCCAGAATCTTAATAGTCACAGCATGGGCTTAACATGGCTGAATGCTGGCAGGAGGGATAGAGCTCAGTGACTCCATTTCTAGCTGAAGCTTTTAGAACTACAATTCTACTGCTCAGTGGCTGTAACAGGGTTAAAATTAACTGTGACCCTGAAGGGCGCACTTCATCTCTCCCTCCTGGGCTGAGAGAGAAGCCGAGCCCATGGCAGTCCTTGCAGGGAGCTTCAATTCTAGGGTAGAAAAAATAGCTTTCCAACTTGATACATGCAGTCCAATTTTGAAGGGCTGATTTTCAGGACAAAAGGGGAAGGTAATATGCGAGTGAACACAGTGTTTCCAGGTCTGCAGATCTGATTCATTAGCTCAGACAGATGAGACTTACCCTTTTAGATCCAGACAGTTTGTGTTCAGTCTCCACCACTAACCTGCCCAGAGGTCTCGTTCTACTGAGTGTTCATTGCTCCCGCTAACTTAAGTGAGCTGCAGTTTTTAGAAATCTCTGAAAATGCAGACATTTCTTAATATGAAAACAGATTGTCTTTAATGTTTCTCAAATCCCACATCGGAGTGGCCAGCGTGACAGGCTATGTAAAGCCTAAAGCTTAGCTATGAAAGTATCACAAAGACACCCCCAGAAGAGGGGGGCTAACTTACAGGGCTTCATAAAGGAATGTCATGGTTAGTCTTGTGTAGGGCAGCTTTGTGTTTTTAAGAATGTGATGAATGGGAAAAGGTTAAATTCCTGAAGCACTAAAGTAGATAACTAACCTGGAAAATTATTTTGGGGACAGATTTTGGGAGTACCATGGTGATTTCTTCTTAATCCAAGGATTTTGTTTAAAAGAGAAAGTGAAGATTTAATGTAATAACAGTGATATTAATCCCAGGTGCTAATAAGCAATTAAGTAAATTGTTGCCAGATATTCGTCTAGATAGTACTCTTCAGGGCTAGAAATAATTTTTTATGTGTTGTAAGTGAGAACAAAGCCTACCAGGTTGAGCCAAATGAAACACTGTCAGAGGTCAGTGTCTCCTCCACTGGGAAATTCCAGCATGTTTCTGTTGCAATTCATATTCCTAGCATTTATCTTCCTAAATGCCACACTGAATAATTGCTTCTGTGGGACAAATAAAGTGGAAACTGGAGTGGAACAAAGAACCTACTATGCTTGTCTCTATGCTTCTCTGCATGTGTTAGGATACATACAGATATTCTGGCAGGTTAGGGAGAGATTGGATCACATTAAAAATGGCCACCCAATCTAAGGTAAGCCAGGATGGAGGTTTGGTGGGGGGTTAGAGGAATCAGGGGGGCAAGCAGTCTTCAAGAGGGGAATCAGGGGTGTAAGGGGGCACTAGGGAAGCAAATGGGGTCCAAGGAGGAGTTAGTGAGGTCCAGGAGGGTTTGACAGGATTGGGGGGAAAGCAGGGTGCATGGTGGAATGGGAGGGGGGGATCAGAGGGGCTAGCAGGGTCCACAGTGGGGATTGGAAGGGTCCAGGAGGGTTTGGTGAAGATCAAGGGGGCTAAAGGGATTCATGGTGGAATTTGGGCACTAGAAGGGTCCAGGGGGATCAGGGAGGGCACAGGAGAGTTGGTGGGGTCCAGGAGGGCTTGGTTGGATCAGAAAGGATAGCAGGATCTGTGTGTGTGTGTGGGGGGGGGGGGGTTGGGGAGATGCTGGGTTCTCTCCAGGGCTATTTTTAGTCTTCCCCACCATAAGAACAACTCCACCCACAATAAGCCAACACCCCCCCCCATCCTGCCCACCCTTTCCCCACCCGACTTACTTCCTTCACTCCTGGCACTATAAAACGGTGGTAAAACTGGCACCAGGAGTGGCTTGTGGAATAAGGGGGTGGGAGAGTGGGAGAGGAGGGCTCATCCCCCAGGGGAGGATTGTCGGTCTGGGGGAGGGGGTCAAAAATAGCCTGGTGCAATGGGGGGTGGCGGGTAGGGAAAGCTCATGTCAAGGGCTGTGGCCAGTGGCTGAGCTTTCCCGGGCCTGGGGCTGCACTGGGAATGGTACAGAAATTCAGTTAGATTGATCTCAGTGGATCCAATCTAACTTAGACTACCTCCAGGGTACAGTTAACTTTGATCAGGTCAGTCACTTTTAGACCGAGGCAACCTTTCTGAGCTTCCATACAGTTTGCACTTAGATCCACCTAACTAAGAATCTAAGGGTGTGTGCAGATGAAACAGGGGCCCTAAATTGAAGCAGTGGGTTTTTAAAAACCCCACTTCAATTTAGCGCCGATTAAACCCCCATGTCATGCACACACCCACTTACCTACCTCTTCAGCAGCAGGGAGGGGAGGGTGAGCTACCGGCTGGTGGAGTGGTCCCTGGGCTTCATGGGGGGCTGGTGCTTCCCTCTGCGGCTGCAGCAGAGGCAGCCCCCCAGGCAGCACCTGCCTGCAGACACCCAGCTCCTGGGGGGCACCGCAGCCACAAAGGGAAGCATCGGGCCCCTGCGCAGGCAGGTAGGCTGGGGGGTGGGGGGAATCAGGCTCACCACTTTTCTTGGGTGGAGCCTACTTTCCCAGGCTGCTGCCTGCAGGGCTTCTTCGGAGGAGTTTTAATATGTTGTGCCCCAAGTCATTTAAGGCACATTACCCAGCTGAATTTCCTACAGCAGCTGGAATTAATGTTCAATACACTGCTGAGGTGTGAAAACAGCGACACCATTAAAGTTGTGCAAAAGCATTTAGCTCACTTTAAAGTGTTGCGCACACATGCCCCTCATTTTGTCCACACATGGCCTAAGTGTAAGGTCTGCACCTGAGTGAACTAAGTTAAATCGGGTGGCCATTTTTAACGCAGTCTAACCACCCTCTAACTTCTCCAAGTGTCTGCACGTACCTGTTGCTTATAAGGTGCCATCTTGCCTTACTTTCTGTTTATTAAAAAGTGTAGGCTCTTAAAGTTCATAATATTTGAGCAATGAATGCCAGGATGTTATTTTTGATTGGAAATCTGAAAGGGTTATATATGATGCTCACCGTTAAGATGACATTAAGAATCTTACATTTTACATTTTCAGTAGCAAGAAAGTGGTATGTGGTTCTGGTGAAGTGGAATGGGTTTAACATTCCCAGTGTGTCAAGAGTTAGTCAAAACCACAGCATAAAATCTGTGGCTAAAGTAGACTCCTCCTGAGCTCACTGACCTTCATTTTTTGTCAAGGCACATGTTTCCAGTGGTATCCTTAGCCCACCAGATATAGCTTGTGAGATACCTGAACAGAGGCAAAGTGCTGAAATGGTGGTTAAGGAACAAACTTCTGTCATCCTTCTGTCGGACTGATAGCTGTTTCCATTTGGGCTGAGGCTATAGACACAGACAATTGTGAAAGTATCAGCAAAGCCTTCTTTGAACGTGTATATGCCTCTGTGAAGTCATTGAATTGAATGGCTTTCTGGGTTTATGTGAAGGCCCAAACTTCTGCAAAATCCTGTGGTTCAGAACTGCATATTTTATGGCTTCATGTCAAAAGACAGGACTTGGTGATATCACAGGTTTTCTATTTCTTGCTGCTCTGGTGTTAAAATGCAGGCTTCTGTGAAACCATTATTTTCCACCTGCAATTTACAGGCTGATGTCAAAGCACAAAAATCTGTGAGAGAGTTTGCTCAGCCCTGCTGCTTTGATGCGAAAGCACAGATCTCTTGAGAGTTTACTGCTTCTACAGCTGTAGTAGAAACTGAAGTTAGGACTTGGTTACACCAAAACATTATATATTATGCACCCCACAACAGCAGCTGAATTGTACTCCAGGCTTGTTATTGTGCCTACTATGCAGGGTAATACCTCAGTACCTAAATGCTCAGTTAAATTCTATAACTGTACTGCACTTTTTTTATTCATATCACATGGTATATAACTCATATCTCATTTACTACCCACACCTAAGATCTGCAAAGAATACAGATTAGTTGTCAGAAAAAAATTCTCTGTATATATAGAAACTGGGTTCCTCTACGTTACAGTCAAAGATCACCTTTAATGGTGTGAGGTGAAAAAATTCAACCCTCCCCACAACAAGAGTAAAAGTACATGTTCAGCACCAGCAATTTAGATATAACTGAGGAAAGCCACAAAGTTATACTTCCCTCAAGTTCTCATTCATGTGAATAAGACTCATGCAGGGACAGAGGTCCACACTTGTGGCTCAAGCCCTTCAAATATAAGTAGGCCTCTGTCCCTGTATGGACCCTATTGATTGGAGGAGGACCTTGTAAGGGCAAACTAACTTGCAAGACCAAATGATAAAATAATGGGCCAGACCAGTGTGTTTTATTAATTCCCCATTGCTGAATTTATGTTGCTTCAGTCACTCTTCAGACCAGATCCTCATCTTAGCCCCCTACCTCCAAGTCATGCTGTTGACCTTTCCCTATGTCCTTTAGCTTTATTTGTAGACCATTTACAGCCTCTGTATTACAGCTTTGGTATTTTGAGAGAGAGGAGTGGAATCGTAAATTAATTGAAATGAAGAGTATTTGGAAGGCATTTTGAAATGGGGCATAGCATAATGCTCTTTCATTCACCATATGGGACATTATAAAATTGGGTGGTTTTTTTCCTCTAATGAAGACTGTTACTTAACACGGTAGGAGGGTGACAAATGCATGGGGTGAAAGAGACAGAAATAGGAATCCTCCAAAAAAAATTCTGGTTATCTAGAGATTGCTCTGTGAGCTTCACCAGCCTTTAAGGCGGCGGCATGTTTTTCCTCTTCCAGTTCTCCTAGTACTTCATTCTGTTCTATACCTGGCTATTATGGAGTGGGATTGAGCCAACTCCGGCCCTTTTTGGAAAGTTTATGTCAACAGTGAAGCAAGCCTAGTGCAGACCTTGTACAATTCAACCTAGTATTGACTGGCCCTTGTGCAGAGGCAAAAAATGGTGGTGGGAGGGGGGAAACTATTCATGTTCTTTCACCACCTTGTATATTATTACTAGGATGGCCAAAATTCAGCTGCGTGTGAATGATATATGTAGTACCTAAATGATATATGAGTATCTATGTATCTATATACAATTTATGCCATGTTTTCTAAACAAAAATAGTGTAAATTGAAACAATACTAAGATTACAAGTAGGTAGTTAGTTATACTAGTCTGCTAGTCTGCAGTCAGGCAGAAGGCAGAGTAGGGTGGGTCTTAAAGGCTAATTCTTTCAGAACAGCATAAGGCATGGGCAGGCAATTATTTTGAGCGAGAGCCGCTAACCAAGTTTTGGCAAGCTAGCGAGGGCTGCATGGGCAGCTCCACCCCTTGACAGGTGCCCTGCCCCCTGGTCGCCATTTTGGGACTGGAATTCTCTTCCCCTAACCCCTGACCTTTGTCACCAGAAGTCCCTTTGAGCAAGGGGCTTTGCCATCTCGGAGCCAGAAAAATACCAAGTTATATTCTAAAAAGTGAACATCTAAAACATTCATTAATTTGATTTCTAAAAACATTTTTGTCCTGGTTTACATGTGTCGTGTAGTGTACATAGAGGTGATTGTATAAATAGCTTAAAATTAAGTGTTACTCTTGTATATTATGGGGGGTATAGGTTTGGAGGGGGATGAGGGTGTGTGGGTATGTGGGGTGTGGGGAAAGGTGCAGGTGTGTCTGTGGGGGGTGGATAGACATGGGGGTGTGGGGTGAGGGCGCATGTGGGGGTGTGTGTGGCTTTGTGGGTGGGTATGAGGCTTGTGGGGGAGTGTGGCTGGGGGTGTGTGAGGGGGTGTGGGTATGGGGGTTTGCGTGTATGGCAGTGTGGGGGGGTGTTGGTGTATGTGTATGGTGGGGGGGTGTGGGACTCACCCTATGAACATGCACACACACACACACACACACACACACACACACACACATACACACTACCCCCCCAGGGTACAAGCACAGCCCTGTACTCCCGTTCTGGTGATGCAGCCAGGGGCCATGTAATGCTGGAGTAGGGCGGGGGCAGGAAGGCAGAGAAATGGCGGGGGGTGGGGCAGAACTGGACTCCTGTCTCCTGCTGCCAGCTCCCCCTGGGTCCTACTGCCCCTGGCTCTTGTCATCTTTGACAGGCAGCCAGGAGCAGATAAATATTTTCTAAATTTTTGGGGTGTCCTGCAAGCCAAATAGAATGCCCCGGTACACCACATCCAGCCTGCGGGCCATACTTTGCCCACCCCTTGCACAGGATTTTGTAGGCAATAGCCTACTTTGTCAGTTGTTGACTGAGCTAGATTTTAAGTTGCCACCCTGCTTTGCCTTCTACCTAGAATATTACAAAGCCAAGCATTGAAAAGTTGGGAAACAACAGTCTTAATTCTTTCCTCCTGAGTATGCATTTCAAAAGTCTTTGTGGTTAAATGTTATGTTGCTTTGTGAATTATCTCATTTGGTGCACACAATGGACAGTATTCATTGAATGAGAATTGTTCAATATTTTTTATTCAATATTACTTTTTTATTTATATCACTTTGTTTATAAACCATATCTAAGACCTGCACAGAACAAGAATTTTTATTCCTTCTTTATAGGTGCTTCTGTGACATGCAGCATATTATCTGAGTTCTTCCCAGACACTAATGAATTTACCCTCACCGCATACAGTTAGGGCTGGGAGTATAAATGCCCCTGTTTTGCAGATGCTGAACTGAGGCATGAAGAGATGAAGTAGATCCAAAACCAATGCATTGCACAGCTTTACCTCACTCTCTGTTCAGTGTGTGAACTGAATGCATCCTGTGGGAAAAATCTAGCCTGTGCCCATGTAATGAGAGGCTGTATCTTGATACACATACACAATAAGGCAGAGTTAGGGTTGTGGAAGGAATCTTAATAAGGAGTTTTGAGGGCTTTACTTTGCAACCCAAAAGCTCACCTTGTAGAAAATTTCATATATCTCGGTGCTTGTTTTTTCTTCATTTATATGAAGGGTATTTGGAAATAAAATAAATAAAATCATCATATGAAAAGATTTGTGAGGCAGCAATAGTACTCCGTACAGGGTAATAATGTGAAGTCAATGAGACAGATACTTTTGCATCATTTAATGCACTTGGCTATTCAGTCATATTGTTGATTATGCAATATGCCTAAGTCTGTATTCTTTATTCAGGCAAAATTCTGACAAAGTCACAAAACTAAACTTGGTGTTTATTTTCTAAACAAAGAATATAACTAATCACTAGAGGTCTCCTTGTTAGATTGTTATAGTTTATGCACAATGTACAAGACATTCCAGATAACATTGGTGCTAAATAGAAATTTAAGTTTTCTGGGAGGAGGCAAGCACAATCTAATAATTACCTCTCATGATTCTGTATCTCTTGATAATGACATACAGGGAATTGTTTTCTGAGACAGAGGATTTCTTTAGATATTATTATCATACCCGGAAACTGGTAAGGAAAATGGGTATATTTAATCCTTAAAGTAAAGTTTAACCAGATTCCTTGATCCCAATCCTTTTGCTTAGGTGATCAAAGCAAAAGGAGATAAAATGACTTTCTGAAGGTTGCACATTTCAATACCTCACTTTAGATAAGTATCCTGACCTTCCTGACTTCTTTTTCATCTGACGTTAGCAAATCAGGTCCACCATAAGTTACAGGCTGTGGTGCAAGAACTGTTTAATGAAATTCTATGTCATATGTTATGTTGCGTGTTGAATCATGGCACTCCTTTTTGGCATTTAAGATCTGTAAAGTATGATATTTTCCAAAAGATAGATCACCTAGGAAAGGAAGTAGATACCTAGCATAATATTGAGTTGACTTGCCATCTATGTCTTTAGCAGATGCAGCATATGAGAATGAATTGAGTTGAGCATTGTGTGGTTTAAGGAATGCAGGTGGTCCCAAGATGATAACATGCTCATAGGTTGACATGTAAAGGAAATGTAAATATGAGAAGACTTCAAAAAAGAGATTTCTCAGCATGGATGAGTCAGGAAAAAAGTCTTAAACTGACACTGAACATTGTAAAAGGTATAGTGAAAAGTAATCCGTCTCTCTCTTATTTGTCCCCATAATCTGAAAAGAAGATATTTGTTCCTACGTTGTTCCTACATTACATTTTCATCACCGCTTAATTTTTTTATGCAATGTGATGTTATATTTTGCAGTGATATAAAAGTTCTATCTCATGGAGCTTTTGGCTTTGGATTTGTTCTTGTGGCCTCATTAATCACTTTAAAGAGAGGGATACCCACCTCCCCGCCATATGTCACTGAATGGTATATTTGTCTCTTGCTCTGTAGAACATTTCCCCATTCAGTTGCCTGGGCATGTGTGTGTAGAGTCCTGAAATAGTTAAATAAAACGAGAACACTTTTAGTTTTTGTTGTAAATGGCAATGACTTCATCATATGTACTTTTGTCCGAGACAAAATTCTAGTTTTTAGTTTATTTAAGAGAAGTTTTCAGGTATGAATTTGAATCTGGCCATAGCTATCCTATTTTAAGATCATTTAGATTCTTATTCCTGCATTCCTTATTACTTTATTCATATAATTTTTATGTACACATGGCAAATAAAGGGAACAATTTTTGCCTCTCGGGTTAGGGACATAAACCAGTATAAGTAATCAAAAACAGGTTCAAATCTGTAATACAACAGAAGTTCAGTGCATATAAACCACTTTCAAAATGGCCAAAAGCCAGCTTAATATAAATCTGGATGAATGTAGCATCAGACTTAACTGATTTAGGTTAAATGAGTTTATTGAACTTCTGTCCCAGATCCTCTCTAGATTTAAGTTAACTCAGTCCCCAGCATTTCAGGATGCTTTGCACCTCCTTTGCAAACCTCTCCTGGCAGGGTGGATGGTCTAAGATGGCCTAAGATGTCTGCTCCAGCCAAGCAGGGGGTCATGCTCTGGTGCCCCCTAGCTTCTAGCCTGGCCTACTGCAGGCATGTGGCTGCATTTCCAGAATCAGAAGTGAATGTCTGTTTACTTGCTTATCGGTTCAATCTATGGAGCTTAGAGTAACCTGCAAAGATTGAATTGACTTAGCCTGTGCTTTTTGACTATCCATATTTAGTACTTAGTTTCAAGCAGTGAAGCAAACATTTCTGGTGGTATCACTCTGTGAACTTCCACATCCTGAGGAAAGAAGTCCCATCTGTAGGTCTCTTTTTGAGAATGGGACAGGACTGCACACCACCAGGCTGCAAACCACAGGCCCTCCAGGCTATACACCACACAGACAGGTGCACCACATGCCAGCACCTCCTGCACCAGTCTTGGGAGAGGAGGGTCAGCGCAGCACAGTGTGGGGAGCTAAGCATGAAGGGCTGCTCAATGCAGTGGTTGGGTGTGGGTGGTTGCTGGTGTATGGTGCACCATGGGGTGTCTGCGTAGGGTACAGCCATGAAAGCCTGTGGCTTGCCCCAGTGCCATCTTTAGCAGTAGGGATAAGGTAATTCAGTCCCTATTAATTTAATCCTTTTAGACTGAATCTTCCAACCAAAGTACTTGCTAATTAGTTGCAAAGTTTATGAGACTGAAATAATCCTGTAAATAATAGTACTGTAGTCAGTTGATACTACTTTCCCACCGCTGCTTACGAGTTCAGAGATTTTTCACGGGCATATGACATGTTTTTTTGCCACTGATTTCATAAGCAAAGAATCTTGGATGAGGTTTATTTCCTCCAAATATTCATTTGGATTAATATGCAAAAGGAAGAATTAAATACTATATAATTCATGGCAGATCTTAAAAACAATAGCAAAGCATGTTCTTTCCTGAGTCAAGATGCTGCAAGGGGATATTTGAATAATTGTGCTTCTTTGCCACCTTCAGAGAATAAGTCAATGTAATCAATATACATTATACAATAATAGACAAATACATAATTTCCATGAGAGAGCACAGTATATGTGACTCCCTCAGAAACAGCAGCTATCTTGATCTTCTTAGGGATCTACCCAAACTTTTAGATAATTTAGATAAAGCATGGCACTCAACAATCATAACCATTGCTTACCAGCCGACATATGCAGAACTTTTCCAAAACAAATCCATAGAAATAGCATTACAAAAAAACTTGCAAATGGACTCCAATTATTTTGTGGTAGCTAGATGTCACTCTCCAAATGACAACATTATTTTAATTCCTTCAGTATTCCAAAATCCTCTTTCCTGGAGGACTGAGATTTGAAAAAGAGAGCATACTGACAATTATTTAAGGAAATGTTCTTTTAAAATATTTTTAAATGAAAGCCACTTAATGTCATAGCTCCTATTGTTGTTTTGATTAGCCCCACTTTGCAAAGAAATTTCTAAGATTTGAATATTTTATCTGTATTTTTTTTTCCAAGTTATTCTTGACTTCCATGTTAAAGAGCTTAGTTCTATGAATATCATTAACAGAAGCCTGCTTTCCTCTTAACCCCTTGTGGGAATAGATCATGAGTAATTAAGCACAAGAAAGGAAGAGTAAAGTGAAAAGTCTTTCTCTTTAGTTTGATTGACAATGCAGGTGCTGGGAGCTGAGTCTGCTGTAAGTTTCCCATTGAGAGACCATCACAAAACCATAAAAATGCAACATTAGAGTTTTTGCTCTGAGCAGCTAGGATATGGGTAATGTCTGATGTGAAAGCATAAAAGCAGAAGAGTGCTTTTCCTCTTTCCCCCTCTTCCTCTTTCATTAGTTCCTAAATAATGTTTACAGTATAGCCTCTCAGTACCTGGTAAGATTTGTAGGTTGAGTTTTAGTAAAAGTAAATTAGTCCGCAGTCTTGGCTTATTGCACTGATTTCTAAATGACACCTGGATATGACTATCTCACTGCTCTTAGATATGAGTGCTGCAGCAGAGAATTTGCTTTTTTGTGTTGGCCACAGCCAGCTCGACTGGTCCATTGTTACTCTGAATTTGACAGAGTGTGCAGAGGGAGCTTTCACTATCAGCAGCTGCAGGTTTTGGAAGCAGGTAGGCAGGGTAAAAAACAAAATTAAATGCTGTGGACAGTGTTAACCTTCCATTTTCTCCCAAAGTCAGAATTATCTAAAGTTTGGGGAGATCCCTAAGAAGATCTATGCCAGGTTTTGACTTTGGCTAGCTGAAAAGGAATTTGTTTTTGCAAAATATTATTTCAAATAAAAAACGTATTTTGTTGTGTCTTGAAACAAAAATGAAACCCTTGGTTGATGAACATAGAAATAAACTCTGTATAGCCATGGAGTTAATAGAGGATTTTAGAAAAAATGACATTGTGGACTTCAGAAACTTTTTCAACAACATTTGGTTAAAACTCATGTTTGGTTTTGCCAAAGGAACATTTTTGATGGGAAGGCTTGTGTGGAGTAGGGGGAGAAGAGTTGTTGAGAGAAGTTTCAATCTGCTTCAGGTGACCCTGCAAACCTTAGCATTTACTCTCAAGAGTAGCCTCACTGAAGTCAATGCGCCTTCAATACAAAACCCACTCATGTATGTAGGAGCCCATAGGACTTGCTTTTTAATATTTTGGGTACAGTAGCAAGTGAATGACATAAGCTCTGATGTGAATATGACAGCAGAGAAGAGCCAGTGCAATGGCAATTGCGGCTGTCAAGATGAGAAAGTAGCCAAGATCACTGTGATGCATATCCCAGTGCTGTTAGTGGGAAGAGCTATGAGAAGCCTCATGGCCATCCTGATTGCTGGATAAAGGAAGAGAGACAAAAACTAAGATGTAAGTAGGGAAAATGGTGAAGAACAAGGAGAGAGAAGAGAGGATGAAGCAGGAAGAGAAGGGGTGAGGATCTTCTAGAGCAGGGCTGTCCAACTTTGGTGCAGCTGGGGGCCACAGGTGGTGCCAGCATGTGGTCCCTCAAGCTGTATACCACATGGGCCACATGCTAAGGGGGTACTCCCACTCCAAATTTTCCCCGTGCAGCAGCATGCACCCTCCCTATCCACATGGCACAACAGCACACAGCCCCCCACCTCTGCTGTGAGAGATACACAGGTAGCATGCAGACCCTCAGGTCCTCCCCCACCCCACAGCAACCACCGGGGCCTGCAGGCCATATGTTGGACAGTCCCATCAAAGATTTACTTAGTAAAGGATGGCTGCTTTTTCCTATTGTTTAAAGGAAGCTAACCTGCCTCAAGTCAAAATGGGCACTCCTTTTTTCCTGCCAACCAATCAGTTCGTACTGAGCAGGGAAACGAGGAAAAATGAATTTAGAGGGTTGAAACCATTAAAGTGGCTGTTTTTACACATTTGGGTTTGGAGCCGAGAGGCTTCTCATAGTTTTGAATCTGATTGTGAAAGCAGTGACAGCAACAGGTAGGAGTGATCTCTGAATTTGGACCCATCCTGTCCACCAAACACCACTTCTTGAAATTTAGTAGGAAAAGGAGTCTGATCAGAACCTCAAATCTCTGAAATAAAATGGTATTTACAAGCCTTAACTACTTAACTATGGTAGCTGCCATCAGTTCTCTATATCGTGTAGCTTTTTGTAAATGATTGCTCTTGTTTTTTAACTTCCTAATAGTTTGGAGTTTGACAGATCTCTGAAAGTCTATTTTCATAAAATTCAGCTGAGTCAACCAAGCAGCTATTATACTTATCTGTGTGCTGTTTAACCATGCTTTAAGGGTGTTAATCAAAGAAAAACCAGGATAATATGACACATTTCCTTTAATACTGATAAAATTGTAATTCAAATAGCTGGATAAATGATTATTCTTTTGACAGCCATCCAAAAGGTAGCACAAAGGTTTTATATATGGATATTTAAAGAGGGATATGGAAATTGGAACCTTTTTGATTAATTTATACAAAAAAACCCCAATTTATTTGGCACTTTTTTTTTGATTTCCCCTGATTATAATTTAGGCAGTTGTGGTGAGAATAAATACTTTCTGCCTCATAGCTCACATCCTCCTACCTTTGCAGATTCACGAACTGAAGTCACAATCTGCTGGTGGGGCTCCTTCTTGCAAGTGTGCCAACAGGAGTTGTAAAAGCATCTGTGAGCTGCTGGTTAAATGGCTGTACTTTGTAATACATGACCCAAGAGAGAAAGAATTAGACTAAGGGGTGTGAGCGAGGCAGGCTGGATGGCATGTACACTGAATCCTGCTTTCCTAGTGAAACCCAAGATGTAATGACTGTCTCAACAAGTTTTTTTACCCTGCGTCCATTGATTGCCTGTAAACTGGAAGGAGTTAATTTGTCTGTGAACATAGTTTATCTGTGAACCTAGTTTTTCTGTGATAAACTAAACTAAGTTCCTCTGTGATAACCTAATTTATCTGTGAAACATCTGTAAGCCATAGTTTAGAAAAATCCCAAATTTTGAGCTATGTTGCCATGGTAAGTTCCTGGGTTGGGGACTAAACCACTGAAGATGGGACTTGAACATGAGGATACTGAATGAGGAAAAAAAAACCTGGTATGTGGTCTTACAATTCATGTGCACAGTGGGGATGAAATAAGATTTCGGGTCATCCTGAAACTTAGTGTTCCCTAAGTTGTTAACCTTTTTTGATCAGTTTTAAATATCTATATGTTACATTGGTCAGGTAGCGATGAATCAACAGCCGGGCACTCTTGTAGGTTAAATATTAGATAAAAAACCAAAAGTCATGTAATTATTCTACTGACGGAGCTAAGGAAAGGTGTAGAGGGAACCCCCCCGCAGAAGTCTGAGCCAAAGGCCACTGAAGTGAATAGAAATATTCACTGATTTGAGTGGGTACTGAAATATACCCTACAGAGGCAAACTCTCCCTGCAGCAACTGTGGAGCTTAGTTGCATAGACACTGGAGTATTAAAGAGATTATTGGAAAAAACTTGTTTTAATATGATATGGTTGGCTACTTGGTTGCATCTTCCATGGCCTTCCACTTCATGTTTAATCTGCGCTGTTTAATTTCCTATCCTTGAATGCAGGACATGACATGTATTCATTTCCTAAAATCAAACCCCCGGTTCATTTCCTCCAGTGCACAACACCACTTTTGTTTGATCTACGTTGTTTGCTATACCTTTCAGGTTGATCACAGCTGAATTCACATCCGTTGAGACGTATCAGCTATTCAGCATGTAAGAATATACATTATGTTTTTACTTGTTTGTTTCAATTTAGCTGATGTGTAGAATGATCAAAGATACTTTTAAAGTTTTAGACCTAGGCTTGAACAAGCAAGAAGTTTCACTGTTTGAAATCGGACAGGTCCAGCACTTTCCCAAGAAGTTCACTGACAACAACTGAAAAACTATTGCCTTGGGTTCCTGAACCTACTGAAGTTAAGTTAGGCTGACAGTGACTTCAATGAACCGTTAGATTAGGCTTTTTCAATATTTTTTCTTAACCTGGTACAAACATCAATCTAAAAATGATCTCTAAGTATCTACCTGTGTCAATACTGCTTTTATTTTAAAAAGTCACAACTTGTATTATCTCATTATGCATTGTATACAGCATGTAACACCACTTACCACATTAATGATAAATTACTGTGAGTCAGAGGGAGGAAAAAAAGAAGTATGTAGGAAAATGAAAATACCGATCAGGGAACAAGAAATGTACTAAACCCGTGTGCTTGTTTTGCCACCTTTTGTTCCTGTTTTGCAGATATTGAGGTTTGCTAGTCTTTCTTTACAATCAATAATAACATGTACACTGAATGTGCATTATTTATAATATAGTTGCTAGAAGCATTCTTAAAAGCAGAAATACCACTTAGTTCACTTGTGCTTAATCTGTGCCTCGTGTTTTGAAGGCAGAGAAGTACAACTGAATATGTAGTATGACACCAGGCATTGATCAGAAAAAATAACATGTAGGTGTTTGGGAAAAGTTCAGAGACCTTCAGTTCATCTGGAGCAGGTATGCACTGCCCTTTTGGTTAATCTGAACCACTGGCTGAATCTGGCCTGGCGAAGTGTGTGCAGAGATGGAGTCAGAAGATGTTTTGTGTAATAACTAGCAGAAGATAAATAAAGATGTACCCACAAGTATTTCGATTAGCAACATTACTGAGAAAAGGTCAGAACTGACTGTCAGCTATGCTTGTGAGACTCTGGAGGATGTAAAAGGAAGCAACATTACATTTCATCATGTTCTGCATCCTGCTGTTGCTATGTTACTTCTGTTTTCTATTTATTGGCATCTTCATCTGTGAAACAAATAACTATACACCTCATGAGGATTCTTTTAAATCTAGAATGAGACAGACCCAGATAAATGCTAGGTGTTATTTTTACTGTTTTTTTCTGTTTTAGTACACCACAGTACACTAAAAATAGAGGCTAACATTTCCCCAAACTCCTCAGATGTCCTTTATCTGACCACCCCACAGGGCAGCACTGAACAGATTATTCATAATTCTTAACTGTGTTTAAAACGTTTTGGAATGACTTTACTGCAAGGTGAAATAAATGGAAATAAAGTACCACTGTGCAGCACTTGGAGCATTTAGTAGCTTCACTGAAAGTAGTGTCTGCTTAAAATCAAATGAAATGGGAATATAAATAATCCAAAATGATATGTAATCTATCATGAGCATAATCTTCACTTTCTGATGAGATATTTTACTTTCTCTGGTTCTTCAAAAATCTGTATTGAAATCTCTCACTCCTGTAATGTTTCTATAACTTAAATCTACCTATCTTGGTTCATAGAGAGTGTCCATCACAGCAGTGTCTGGGACAACTGATTTTATAACCCTAGTTATGAGGTAGGAAATGTAATTTACAGATTAAGTATTGAGGCACAGTGATTTGATTTACCCACAGTCCCACAGAGACTCTATAACAAAGGGTATAAACATTCACCAAATGAAGAGGTTCAGCTATGATGGGTTTTGTCCTAGCACAGGTGATCCATTTCATTGGGCAAAACAGACATTGCCCCTCATCCCAGAGGACCAGGGCCCTGCCACTCCTGGGAGTGGCTGGGGCCTGATCCTAAGGGACAACACTTGCGACACCCCTTTGCAAATGAGGGACCCCCCAAGATTTTCTTGCTAGCAGAGGAGTGGCTGGGGAATCCCTGAGTGCTTCTCTGCTAGCAAGGAAACCCATGGTTTCCTCACTTATAAAGATGCATGCCCAGGGAGTCCCACATGGGGGAACCCAGGCAGCTGCTCCTGGAGCTTTAGGGACCCTATGGAAATTTCTGGGGAGCTCAGTAATGAGCCTCTGAAGCTCCAGGAGTGCCTGCCTAGGGCAGCTGGAGAGTGCCAGCAGCTCCAGGCTGCCTGCCATCTCCCACCTTAAGGCAAATATACACTGGCCACAAAATATCAGTCTAAGATCATGCCATCTATATCATGGATACAAATTTTGAGCACTTGTGGAGCATGGATGTCAGTTTGCTTGGCTTTTTTTTGCCCCCGTAACATTTATGGTGGCACAAAGGTGACAAGAAGTGAATCCTATAACTACAGAGAACTTCTGGAACTTCAGTAAGCATTGGCTTTGAGAAACAAGGGGCTGGAGATGATGAGTAGTTAAGGAATGAATTCTTGCATTCAAATCAGTCAAAGCAAATGGCATGGGGCTGCTCCAGCGTGGGGCTAGCCGGCAGGAAGCCCTCGCACTTAAGCACACTTGTTCCCTAGCCAGCTGCATCAACATCTACACATGTGTGCTGCAGAGTAAAAAACTCCACAGCAGGGTAGTACTTGTAAATATCTGTACTTGTAAGTACTTGTAAATCAGGTATATACTTGTAAATACAGATATATACTTGTAAATACAAGTACTCCAGTATTGTACAAGTATTTACAAGTACTACCATGCTGCAGAGTTTATTGATTTGCCCTGCTGCAAAGTTTATTAGTTTCCTGCAGCCAAATAGAGGGTCACTTACTGTGGAGGTAATTATTCTGCTCCACAGTAAATGTGTCATGTAGACACACCCTGTGAGACTAAACCAGTGGCAGATCAAAGCTGATTTCATAGGCAGGTCTGATGGAACTGGTAGACGAGCTGAATTCTGAAATGACTTCACAGTATTCTGTAAGCAAAACTGAAATCATTACCTGGACCAAGTAAATGCCTGCGAGTCTGAAACCAGGTGTCTTGAAACTACTACAGATGAGGAAAAGACAGTAATCCCTATGCCCTTGACTACCACTGAGGCTACCACTGGATGTCCTTATCTCCATAAATTGGATATTTATTATACTGTAGTTGGATTATCCAAACTCCCAATATGTTAGTTTGGTTTACTCCATTTCTTTTATGACATTATATACATAATAATAATCTCTCTCACACACACACCTTAATTCTTCTCTATACTCTTTTTAATTTTTCTCCCTTCTGTCATTCCCGCAACCTCCTCCTGCACAACTCCCTCCTTGTAAAAGGGTACTTGTTTTTCTTGTATCCACAAGATTTACTGATTGCATGTGAGTGCAGGGGAGAAGTTTCCAAAGACATTTTGCTTCATGACAGAAATTAAAATACACTTCTGGGTGGAGTTTTTAGCCACATTGTCATTTATTTTAAGGAAGGACCTGTAGGCAGAATGAACTTGGCCTTTGTTGCTGCCAAGATTTTCATGCACATGATACAGTGGGACATGATATTCACAGAATTTCCAAAACTCAGCAGCAATGTGAGACCTAAAGTCATCATTAACCCATGGTCTCAACACAAAAAAACCCTCATTGCCTGTTTGTTCTGAGTATTTAGCTCTTATGTTGACAAGTGTCCGTTTTCTCTTAATCTGATTCAAAGTCCAATAAAGTCAGCAAAAAATTACTCTGGGCTTTGGATCAGGCCCTGGAGAAGCAGTGTCAGAAGTTTCTAATTCCTGTAAGAAATGCATTCATCTTCTCCAAATGAAAAGTCTGACCTCTTAGGCATGTTCACTGTGATTACCCTTTCCTGCATGTAAGTCCTGATGGCTGTACTGTCTGGCACAGTTAGTACTGTTAATGGAGTAGCCAGCTTGACATGGTAACAAATAAGTGCCATTGTATCCATAATAAGCAGCCTTTTTAAGAATGAATCCATAGATTGTTTTCCCCGAAGGTCAAGCATTTTTTCAGCTTTCATTTGCACATCCTTCTTCCTCTAATTCCAGCTTAAACAACTAGCATCATTTTTCTCTTCCTTGAGCAGATGTTTTTGGTATGTCTATGTACAATAGCAAGCACAGATGTTTGCAGGAGCTAGGGTCAGCAAGCTAAGTGAGCGGCCACTTGGGGCATTGAACAAGTTGAGTGCCTTAGTGCACATCTGGGTAACATTTCTGGCTGGCAGTGACATAGGTTGTGTCCACTTTAAGGAACTTTCTCTCTGATCTCCTTGTTGTGAGTCATAGCCAAATGGCAGTAACACAGCAGGTCCCTGACTGAAGTTTTCAGCCAGCTTTGCGATGTGAAATGGTGTCAATGATAGCAAAGATTAAAGAGCTAATTTGGACCATTATATTCCAATAGAACATAATCAATCTTCTGCTAAATTGACTCAGTTCCTGCAATACTACAATGCATCACAGTTGGGGAAACAGCTTGGTGTCTAAACTCTTTCTATGGCTTTGAAGTTCTGTCTTGGGTCACCTGGCTGTATGTATTTGTTTAAATTGGAAGGTGTCACAGTGGGATGTTAGCAAATAGCAACTATTCTAAACCTTCAGTCCCTAAACCTCTATACCTAGCATGGTGGGGAAAAAAATGGGTGTACTTTTACAGGATAAAATAATTCTAATCAAGCATTCTTTAGGTGTCATATGCAAATGGGATTTTAGAATTATGCTGCTGTACAAACATTTTAAATATGAAGCTGGGACCTTACATAGGGTTGCTTTAATGAAGAAAAATGACCTGGTAGCAGCTATGCCATATAATTCAGTTTGCATGAAAAACACCCCCTGCATCATAGTGTAAAATTTAGTAATTATACTAAACAAACAGTCTGCACCTTATGATAGGCTAGCGGATGTGATCAGAAATTGGTTTGTATAAAACAATACAGAGACCATGATGAAATTATGCATGGTCCCTCTTGAAATTTGTGAGGTATTGTCCTTTCATGACCATATCTATGTGGTTTAACCATTTATACATTTTGGGAAAGTTTATGTAGTTGTGATGGATATTGTTCAGTCTGTTTTTAAGAAACTTTTACTCAAGTGAGCAGTCCCACTGAAGACTTCTTTAAGTTCAATTCCTCACACCAGGATGCAGGCTAGAGATGACTCAAGTGACAGTATGGACCTAGACGTAGCTCTGAACACCATCAAACCCTCAAAATTCTCTCTCTCTCTGTCTCTCTCGCTGTCTCGCTCTCTCTCTCTCTATATATATATAAATAAATATAAAGGGCTTAATCTGCCTGTTTGTGTGTTCTTCCGTAACACTCTTGGAGTACTCTGATTGGTTGTCTTGGCAGCCAATCACAATGCTCCACACAAACAGACACACATGGTGGAGTGCCGCCATGACAGCAGAGGTGGAGGGGATGGAGTGGGGGGGGCCCATCAATGGCCTCACATCCTCCCCTGGTCCTGCACCATACAGGCAGCTGTGGTGCTGGCCAGCTCCATCCCTGCAGTCATGGCAGTGCTCCATCCCCAGTGGAGGGCAATGGTAGGGACAGACTGGCATGGCAGAGTGCTGCTGTCATGGCAGGGATCGAGGGGATGGTGGGGACAGCAGCATGGGGTGCTGGGTGGCGGCAGTGGCCACCACGTGCAAGCTCTTCCCCCACCAGGAGGTGGCAACAGTCCAGAGTGATGGATGGTGGCACCTCATCCAAGAGCACTCCCTTCCCCTCGTCATTCTTGATGGGCAATTCGCTAGTCTATTATATGCATTTTGCATCTTGAGCTCACCGCTAGTGTGTGTACTGGTATGAAGAACAGCTACTCCAGAGAGCCCACATACCTATTTTCTTGTAGGATTAATAAAATTAGTGTGCGCTGAAAACCAAAAATAAATGCATCCTCTTGAACCTTACAACTTTTGATTAAACATTTCGATGCTTATCTAATCATAGAATCATAGAAAATTAGGGTTCAAAGGGACCTCAGGAGGTCATCTAGTCCAACCCCCTGCTCAAGGCAGGGCCATCCCCAAGTAGATTATCCCAGCCAAATCTTTGTCTAGCTTGTTCTTAAAAACCTCCAAGAATGAAGCTTCTACCACCTCCCTGGGCAGCCTATTCCAGTGTTTTACTACCCTCCTAGTGAGAAAATTCTTCCTAGTATCTAACCTAAACTTCCCTTGCTGCAACTTGACACCATTGCTCCTTGTTCTGTCATCTGCCACCACTGAAAACAGTCTGGCTCCATTCTTTTTTGAACCTCGCTTCAGGTAGTTGAAGGCCACTATCAAGTTCTCACTCAGTCTCCCCTTCTCTAGACTAAAATCCCAGTTCCCTCAGCCTGTTCTCATAAATCATGTGCCCTAGACCCCTCACTATTTTTGTTGTCCTCTGCGGACTCTCTCCAATTTGTCCACATCCTTTCTGTAGTGGGGGGCCCAAAACTGAACACAGTACTCCAGATATGGCCTCAGCATATTCCCGAATAAAGGGAAGAATCACTTCTCTTGACCTACTGGCAACACACCTACCAAAGCAGCCCAGTATGCTGTTAGCCTTCCTGGTTACAAGGTCACACTGCTGGTTCATATTGAACTTATTGTCCTCTGTAACCCCCAGAGTTTTCTTCCAGAGCAGAAATGGTTAATTTTTCCTAGGAAAATATCTATCTTTAATGTCTTTCACTTTTCTCTGGAGCATCAGATTGTGTATGGTACAAATTGCTCTGAATGCAACTCTAATGCAAGTTGTTAGTGAGTGGGTTTCCATCTTCCCTACTCAGTTCCTCAAATATTAGTAGAATCTGAATAATGCCCCCAAGGAGCTGGAGTAATGCCATTGATAGGGTGATATAGGTGCTCCTTTTCCCTCTACCTCTTACTTCAAAGAGAAGTGGACATACATCTTAAAAGAGAATCATCTTTGAGTTGGTAAGAAGCAGTAATTGTGAAAGGAGCTTACTATTTCCCAAGGGCAGTCACTGGTACAAGATTTTGGTGAGAGAAATAATTTAATATGATTTGGCACATCATAAGAACAGAATTTGAAAACAACATTAAGAGAACATTTGTGGATACTGTCTGTTCCCAGTCTTCAGTTCATTCACTTATTGCTAGTTTGTTCAGGGACACACTCTTCCCAGCCCTACAGAATAGTACTATAGTTATTCAAGTGCATTATAAGGAAGATTCTCTGTGAAGAATCTGGTACTTGGAGATAAAATCCTGGAGTTCATGACTTATTGATTTGTTCTGGTACAAATGTGACCTTGTATTTTACTCCTCGTATTGGAAAAAATGCCAGACTTCAGATGGCTCAGCTTCATTCTTCTCCAATCAGCAAAAGAGGGTGCCTGTTCAAGAGCTCAAGAACTGAAAAAATAGATGCATATGCCAAAATACCTTCAGTACTGTAGATCTATAATGGCTTTCTTGACAGACTTTCTCTGACTATTGTCACATTTCTCTTCTAATATTTATATACTGTATGAATTCAGACTTCCAGCCCTCACAGCAAGATTTAATGCTATATGGCTTACAAACAAGTTTAATACCTAGTCTAAACAAATATAAATATAACCAAGCCGGTTTTCTGGAAGAAAAAGAGCAACGACTCTTTCTGTTGTGACTCAAGTCACAAATGTAGTTCACTGCAGGTTAGAACTAACTGCTTTGATTTATTATTGGAGCTGACCTGCCTATCTTTCCCAAGTAATTGCTTTCTATATTAAAATGCCTGTAGGCTACAGTCAAAATGTTTAATAAACATAAGTATTTTATTTCTGTACTTGGAAAACTTTCATTAGATAGTACTTATTTGGGGACCCAGAACAGCTTAGTGAAAGGGTGATGTCACACACTCAGCTTAACATGTACTAAGTGCAAGTGAATGTAAATGGATGCACTTTCAAGCATCCATTTAGCATGTATTAAGTGCCTCATGGTGTTGCAGAGTTGTTCCCTTTCAAGCAAGGATTATTTCCTAAGACACACTAATTTTAATAGGTCACTACATTCCAATGATTTGCAGCTATTGCAAGTGAATTTTGGACAAGGCCCAAAGAAACCGCAGAAAAAAATTTAGAGGCTGGTGTGGGTGGCCTAGGGTAACATTATGAGTGAGAGGTTCCACACATTGACAACATAGACTAATTTCAGCACTTTGCTAAATATTCTCAAGTTATTCTCTATACTAGGTGTATGGGATACCACAGATACTATTGTTAATAACCACTGTGATAGTAATTACTTATGAAAAGAAAAATAATTAAGATTGTAGTGACCATCACAGTATGAGTGCTGGGAGAGAAAAGTGCAAGTAAAAAAGAGATCAGGCCTTCATGAATCTCACTAGGTTTACTCTACTTGACTCTTACATTGTTAGGGTAAAATGCATATTGAGAGGCCACTGATCTTAGAGCCTGTTGGCTACCTCCATCCTGATATTTGGTACTCCATCACAGCAACTGGAATAACTGCAGTTATGGTGCTTAGTGGTTGAGGACAGAGGCAAAACCCATGAGTTTTTTGCCCAGGGCAAAACTAACCTGTATTCAGCAGACTGGGGAGAAGTGCTGAGGGCTGGAGAACAGGGTAAAGGGGAGTAAAATAGTCAGTCTTACCTGCCTGGAGACTTATAAAGTACCCACTTCTGTGGCTGTGCTCTGATGGCTGAGCAGTGTGTGGGGAGGGAGGGTGGAAATCATTCCAGTGACTGGAGCTGGAACCCTTCTCCCCTCCCCCCTTCCCCCAGTTACATTACTGGTCCACAAAATAAAGCAAAAAATGTAGTTTAAAAGTGAAATGAATATTCTCCTCCTTGCACTATTTATATTCCTAAGAGGGCTTCAGAGTTACAGTGGATTGAAGATTCTGTTGCATGTAGGAGGAGAATGAACATATTTTAAATTCTGACAGTATCGCAAAGCTGCCAACTCAAGTAATGAAGAGGGTCACACCTTGTCAATACTGCACAAGCAGTCACACTCCAAGGAAATGAGATCAGTGTATGTGATAGCTATATTTTCATTATATAACTTGTGACTTTTTTCTGATTCTTATTTTTTAGAAATGTAGCAAGGGGTTGGAGGTAGACTGGTCTTCCCCTAGATAGTGGGTAGCTACAAAGAGTCCTACCCTGGCCACCTCTCAGTGTCAACTCTTCCGTTTGCTGCATTCAAATGAGGAGGATAGTGGGTGCATGTAAATGTCACCGTAGTGACATGCTACATTGCCATATGGCATGGTACAGTAATGTGGTGATCACGAGTCTACATGTGATGAGCAGCTACTTCGCCATAGTGGCACAGTGGTTTTAGTGTGCCGCTATGGCAGAGTAGCAGCAAAATAAACCGTGTGCTATGCACACGGTACACAGTGCACAGTTACTGCACCAAAAGGAAGCACTAAAGCATGGCACTATATCAACATTGCCATACAGTGATATGTAGATGCACTCAGTATGTTTACAAATGACCTCTTCTAAAAGGTGAACCCATTACATTGTGTGTATGTCACTGTACAGTTGCATGGGGAAGGTTTTTTGAGATGTTTAAGAACTTGTTGTGAATCGGAATTTTAAAAATCCATGAAAATGTGAATACTTTCACAGAACTAAACCTTCACAAGTATTTCTCTTTGGAATCATGAAAACCTGGTGTTTCCAGAACCTGATATGCTACCAACAGTAAGAGCGTGTTAGGAAACTGTAGTGATTGCCAACTAAAATTGATGTGTTTCTTGCTAGTTTGCAGGTTCCCACCTTTGGATAACAGCAGTGACCTCTTGTCAAATTAAGAGAAGTCTAGTTAGTTTTGCCACCACTATTCAGAGGTGAACAGCCAAAAAACTAATAGGAATTATGTCCGTTTAAGTAACCAGCTTCTGGGATCCTCAGCCCCATGTTACCAGCATTGAGCCCAGGAAGCCTTAAGTTCATAGCAGCCTGTCTGTTGGGCTGAAGCTGAAAGCACTGACTCCCAGACCCCGTGATTCCTGACTCAGTCGGGACTATGGGACTCCTGAGTCCCCATACAGCTTCCCTGATGTGTTGACAGACAGCAAGAAGCCCAGAAGTGCTGGGGATGCTGACTCACAAACTCCAAGACTCGTGCCTTTTAGGCTGTCGAGGAGAAAGGCAGACAAGCTGGCAGGAAACCAGAGAGGCTTTTTTCAGAACCTGTCTGGGGTCTGTCAGAAGTATATCAGAGTTGAACTGTTATCACAAAATGGTTCATTTTTTGACACCATCAAATTCCAGGTAAACATTTTTTCCATTAGGATTTTTCTGGCCATCTCTAATCATGAACCTTGTCCTGCAAGACAGTCATAGGAAAAAGGCCTTAAGATATAGATGCCTATCCTGAAACCTTATGTCTGACTAACATTTCATTCTTCAAACCTTATATCTGAAGGCCCTATAATTCCTTGGGAAGCTAACAAGGTGTTTCAGTTTCAATGACATCTGTTTGACACTGAGGACTATGTTCTGTGCTATACAGTAGTTCACACCACATGTCAAAATGGTCCCCTCAGGCCAAAAATTATGGGGATCTAAAATATTGTGCCATTTCCTCCCCATATTTCACCTGTACTTTCAGTTTATTTAAATAACTACAAAGACTCATTTAGTGCTTCAGGTCCCCTAACACACCATTATTGATAGAATTGCATCTCCTCAGCAATAAAACAATCAGTTAAATGAGAACTTGGCCAACCAGCCACCCACAAAAAAATGATCATGTCTTCATTATCCAGAAGACATGCATACATAAGTATGTGGCTGAACTTATTCATCTAATGTGCATGGAATTTGTTTGGCGTATCAGGTTAAATCTTGTGTGATACCTACTGTCTGTTCATTCAGCTGTAGACAATCCTTTTCCCCAAGCAGTTATAAAACTGTCCTTCAATTCAAACTGTTTGGTATGTAGTTTGGAAAGAGGGGTTGGATGGGAGAAATATCATGGCATGCCATATTTAATTTTTATCCAGATCTGAAATTTATACTGAAGAAAAAGCCTTTGTGTAATGTCCCATGTGTAGTGATGTTTTGTTCTATACACCTGTTAAAATGAAGATTTGGCAAAAGAGGCCTGAAAGATGAAAAGGGGGAGGAGGAGAAAGTAACTGACATGAATGATCAAAGTGCATCAATTTGCACATAAAGAAGGCAGGAGGTTAATAGGAGTTGAGGATGTAACTCGAACCCTCGGGATGACCTGGCTGGTTTGAGTGGCACTGACGTCCCACGTAATAAACCAACAATGGTAACAAGCCTGTCTTAGACGAGTTGTCATAACTATGCTGGAAGCCAAAGTTAATTCTGTTTATTGTGCGGCTGGGTTTTGTGAATGCATAAATCTATTAATTTCCCCACTATGGACAATTCAAGTAAGAAAGTGTGCCTCGGTTCCTCCTTGTGATGTAATGAAGACATAATTCAGAACCAGATTTTCTTTCAAGACTGTGAGAGGATGAAGGCTTTTGAGAGTGTGTGTGTGAGTCTGTGTTGTGTGTTGGCTTTCAAATCTTTAGAGCCACTGAGTGTTTAAAAAATCTTTACCCTCCTCCTAATGTACACATCTGCTCCAAATCTCTGACCTCACCCTTTGACAATAAACCAGGTCAAAAAACACAGTAGTGAACAGCCAAGAAACTAATAGGGATTATGTTGGTTTGAGTAACCAGTTTCCAGGGTCCCCAGCCCCATACTGCCAGTGTTGAGCCCAGACACCCCAGGTTCTTGGCAGCCCACTTGTTGGTCTCTTGGGCAGGTTGCTGAGCTAGGGTTCTTATCCTGTATGTGAATGAACTATAATTGCTGCTTACCTTTCTCCTCTATGTTTTCAAAAATATCTTTTCTATAATATCAGTTATACGCAGTGTGCAATAAACAATTCCTTTGCATAGATATTTGCAAGTGTATTACTGAAACTAGTTGCACGTGTATTACTGAAATACCTATTCTGAATGCCCACGTAGTATAGCAGAGCAATACAATCCCTTGTTTGTTTAAAAAACAACAACAAAGGAATCGGTGGCTGGTGGTGGCTATAGTTATGAAATGATGAAGATAGGTTTTTCATTCTATACCTTTAACAATGTAGTACCCTCCTCGTGTGTTGAACACAGCAGCAATGACATGCTTCCAGTCCATTTGACTCTTTGTCTCTCCTTTGCTTGCATGGCACTGTCAAGGTGACTTTTACCCCCTTTTCACTTTCTCTGACCAAATTACATTTTACAGTCCCATGCTCCTCAGTGGTATTTTCTGTGTTCAAAGCACAACAATGCAAATTACTTTAGATGCAAATTACTTGAGATGAAAAAGAAACCAGGCTGTGCATAAGTAAAAATTGCATCAGAGCATGTTTATATGTGTGACTGACAGACCTCTATAGCCTAAAGTAAATTAATTACATTTCTCTTTAAACTAGGAGAGTGCTAGAAACTTGAAGATACCATATTCAAAAGCAAAAGGCATCTCTAGTTTTGTATGTGAACATATGTGTACCATGGGTTTCAGGGCTGATTTTTCAAGAGATGTTCATAGGAGAGGAGGAAAAGAAAGAGAGAGAGAGAGAGAGAGAGAAATGTATGTGCTCATGCTTTAGCTAATCATTGTTGCAGCACCTAATATGGCTCTGAATTTTTCATTAATATAAATTACATTTTCAAAAACATCCAAGTGGCTTAGCAACCTAAATGCTATTTTCAGACGTTACTCAAATACTTTGATCTCTGAGTCTGAGAAGGACTTGCTTAAGGGCAAGCAAGGTCCTCCCTAAGAGAAGAAGGGTAGTAGGAAACTTCTCTTATGAGCTAGCTATCCCTAGGTGAGGGTGTCTTGCATCTTCCTCTGAAGGGAGTATCTGTTATCCAAGGCAAAATGGTCTTTTTCTATCATTTCTCTAGACATTTCAGTTTTTTAAAATGGAACTAAAGCTGTAAAGACACCTTAGAGCAAAAAGAACCCGTTGAAGATGAGAGTTTTATAGCTGAGGATTTCTAAAGCTGGATAATAATTAAGATTGGATGGTGTGCCATTTTTCCTATCAGCCTTCACAGATTTCATTTGGTGATGCAGAAAATCGGCACAGATTTCTCTTTCATGTATAGGATACAATATTTTTTTTCTTCAAAGGTCAAAACTAATTTTAGGCACAGCAACACCATGGATGGCAGCTACCCATTAGAATGAGCTCTCTGTTAATTTCTTTATTCTTCTTCAGACTTAATGCAGTTTGTGTAATCAAGCAACAGATTGGGATAAGACATTTGCAGTTTATCAGTAAGACTAGCTAACCTGCTTTACAACTAAAGATCAATCACACTTGTAAGATACTGATGGGACTATTTGTTTTCTTTTATGTGAACATTTTCTGCTCCGTTCTTGTGTTTCAAGACACATCCAGTCTTAAGAGTGTGACTTGTCCCAGTGGTGATCTCTCCTATATGTGCAATGGGCAATACATTCTTCACATTTACATGCCTTTCAAAAGTCTTCCCATACGTGTCATTCCTTGTCCAGATGGCTGGCTTTTTTTTCCATCTTGAATTCCAATCTAGAATGGGAAATGTTATTACAGCAATGCATTAAAAAACAGCCGAAAAGGGTAGGGGTGTGCAGGGAGGGGATTTTAAATTGAATAGTGAAAGTTCAGAAATGTCTGTGAAGAGGCTGTGCCTAAGGATTATGCAGTCTTCAGAAATTCATAGATTCACAGATGTTTGGGTTAGAAGGACCTCAACGGATCACTGAGTCTGACCCCCTGCCCTGGGCAGGAAAGAGTGCTAGGGTCAGATGATCCAAGATCCATTTTCACTTCTGTGCTGATGAGAGGGTCATTCCCCAGCCAATAGGTGTGCTGAATATTTTTATGCCCTAGGTGCAGCGCTCTGCATTTGTCTTTGTTGAACTTCATCCTGTTGTGTTCTGCCCACTTTTCCAACCTGTCCAGGTCTGCCTGCAATCATTCCCTATGCTCCAGAGTGTTCACTTCACCCCACAATGTAGTTTCATCCACAGACTTGGACAGAGTCTGGGCTTGCTGACTTAAACACATCCAGTCCATCCACGTGACTCTGCACCAAGCCAGCATCAACAGTTGGTAGGCTGGTGTCCCTCTGATGCCCATCTAAGAACCCATTAGGAGACTTGTCTTGACCCTTGTTCGGGAACACTGAGGCAAAAAACTCATTGAAGAGCTCAACCTTGTCCCCCCTGTCTGTCACTTATTGCTCCTGCTTGCTCCAGCTAGGACAGAGGTAGAAGAGGCTAAATACAGTAGTGCAGGTATCCATTAATCCCCACTGGGAGGGCTAACTCAGGAGTAGGTAGTTCTGATTAGGAGCATTTGTGGGCAGGACCACAGAAGATATTCTGATTTGTTCTTCAAACAACACTCAGTGGCTGTGCTCCTATACTTCTTAAAGCTGTCGTCCACAGTAAAACCTCTGCGGAGTGGGGTTTGGCAGCCACTGCCAGCCCTCAGCTGAGGGGTGAAATACTCTGCGGAGAAATCCTGTCTGATTATACTTCACATTACTTTTGCTGATAGGGATGAATTAAGCCCACTGTTTGAAACCACATTGTAACCATTGCTTGGGTGGAAGGTGCAAATAATTATTGCATCCATTTGGTAGAAGGGAAAATAGAATAAAGACATATATGAGGCAGCACTTTCACAGATTTCTTACAATAGAAATAAATATGGTCCCACCAAAGGAAACATCATTCTAGAGCCAATTTAAAGGAGCAATTGCTATGTATGGACAAGCATTGATGTAGTCTGGAATCTTATGATGTCCCTCCAGAAGTTCCCCAGAAGAATATTTTCCAACTACTAGAAAATATTCTGATGACATTCCTGGATGGTGACCATGAATCTAATGTATTGGCTTAAAATGACGCAGGACGAGGACCCATTGTGTAATGTTCTTGCAGAAGTCTAGGAAGGAAGGCTATCAACAGCAGCTGTTCAGGGAAAGCAGAAGTGGACCATGGGCACCTTTTCTCTGGTTTAAGTTTTCAAATATCCTGGCTTCTGTCCTTGGACAGTTTCTCCTGATTTAACCATTCCTTCTATTTTAAAAATCATTAAAAAATGAAAAAGGCTTGTACCTTGTTATACTTTAATATGTGGTGATCAGTGCTTTGATTTTTCTTTAAAGACAATCCAACCTCTTGCTATTGGATCAAATTGTGACAAGCATTGGCTTTTCTGTATCATAAACTTTTAAAGTTTCAGATCAAGCCTGGATGCCTTTCTGAAAGATATGTATGCTGTAGGCAAATATGAACTATGTTTTAATCAGACAAGTTGAAGCAACTGCAGGGGCTAGTGGGTGAAGCATTAAAGCTTCTTAGCTTGACCTCCTGTCTATAAAAGATTTAATTGGCTATTTTGGCCTTAAATTCTGTGACAGTCCAAGAGTATGTCTGTATGATGCAATGCAGTGTCATGTAACTGTGTCAGCTATACTGAGAAGGAGGGCTAATTGGTCAGTGTTACACTGGCAGTCATTCTCAGAACCATTCTAATATCTCTGCATAGCAGTGTACTTTGTAGATATATATAAGTTCACTCATAGCTACCACTGGTACCTTTACATGGCACTATATTGCACTGTTTAGACATTCCCGGCATTTTCTAGATTCACTCTTCCTTGTCAAGGGAGGTTATTCTGGAGCAGGCAATGCCAAAATGTTTAATGAGATGTCTACATCTCCCTCTGCGTGAATCAGTGGTCAGCCATGTCCAGCCGTTTTTTTTTTAAGTCTGTAGTGATATTAGGCCATTGCAGAATCTCCCACAAAGCAGAAATTGCTATTATAAAAAACATTTTCCCTATCCCAAATTGGAACAAAAATAAATATTTTTAAAATATCCCACTGAATAATTTTAAATTTAATTTTGGGTCAAACAAAAGGTTGGTTTTATACTGATCACTCTAATTCTGAACCCAAACTTAATGACTAAATGAAAAAACCCCATAAATCTTTCAAGCAATGTCAGAATCAAAAACTTTGACTTTATTGAAACACTTTTTTTCCCCATTAAATAACTGAAATGTCCTTAACAATCAACACATTCAGCACATCAGCACATGTAGAATGTTTTTAGTTTTAAATGGAATGGCATTTTTTAAGTGGAAACACTTTTAATTGGAAAAAATTCAGCTCTCTCTCAACTTTTTAAGGGAGACTTCTTAATTCCAGGAAGGACAACAATTTAATGAAAGTCTGAATGTTGAAGTGACAAAGTGAACTGAAAAACTCTTTTTTCTATGTAGTTTTTCACACTAAGACCACTTGGTTGGAAAGAGATTTATGTCAGGGTTTATTGTGAAAAGTTCAAGGATATTCAAGTGGTGTAAAGGCCTTTTAGCACATGGGTGGATTTTACTCTACCCTATAGGCTGCTCTCTGTTTAGAACTGGCTATGGTCCTTAGGGGGCCATACGCTTGCATAAGATTCTTGAAGAGGATAGGGCGGAGTGGCGTTTAAAGCATTTATTAATTTTTCTTACCCCAGTTGTTGTTCCTCCTCCTTAACCACAGCCCTATACACACAGTCTTTATTCCAGTCAGTGAGGAAGGAAGGTTGCCGTGGGATTTATGTTAACTGAGAATACTCTTACCATTATGAGAATTCTTACTAGGCCACTAGTGGTCAGGTTACATTGGCACCACATTTGATGTAGGCACATCAAAACAGTAATAAATGTTCATCTTGCTTTCATGTTAATGGTTAGATCCTCTCCTGGTTCAATATTGCCCATTGTTTCTATGGAGAATTTCTCTGAGCTATTTGTGCTGTTGTCATCCTTTTTTCCTAAGCTGTGCATGCTCTGCAAATCTGCAATTGTCAATAGAGTGCTGTAATCTGCTGTAGTTCTTGTATCTTTTTCCAAATGCCAGGCATTGTCTTGGCTTGTGTTTGTCCCAGAATGCACAGATCAATATACTGCCTTTTTGTCTGTGTGGTAAACTCCAACTTTGAGCTCTGCATGTTTTTTTGCATCAGGTCTCTTTTCTTGTTGTATTTTGGATTTTTATCATGTTTGTGTCTTAGCAGTGTGCACCCATGGTAAGTTTTTTTGTGGGTTTTTTGGATGGACTAGGTGACAACTTCTGCTTGGCAAATTCTAATTACTTTTTAAATTATTAATTTTGAGTCATCCAGTGTGCTCTGAGTGCTTTACTCCTGATCCTAATTATGATATGGTATCAAAACTGGACCTTTTGCCTTCAGTCAGTCACAAACTTTTCCATTTATTTCACCTTTCTGTAGACTTTGATGAAATATGAGAGATGGAGAGGGAAGGAAGTTCTTTCTAATTTTTACACACAATACTCTTCAATTTCCAGTTTCTTCAATAATTAGTCTGCACTGCCTAACTTAATATCTTCAATAATTTTAAGTGCTTAATAGACAGCTATGGTCTGTAAAAAGGCTAGATTTGCTTTCTTTTCACTGGCATCATTTTTTTCTCAGGTATGGAATTGGGCATTATTTAGACTTTCTTCAGTTGTGTTTCACACTTCCAGAGATTTGCTACTCTAGCCGAGATTTTAACTGCTCTCTTTTTACACACAGGGTAGTTTCCTCATTTATTTAATCATCATTTTACATTGTGTATAGTATTTTCATAGATTTCATAGATTTTTTGGGGTCAGAAGGAACCTCAGGAGATCGAGTCAGCCCCCCTGCCCTGGGTATGAAAGAGTGCTGGGTCAAACAACACCAGCCAGGTGTTTGTCCAGTCTTTTAAAGAAATCCAAGGTAGGGGAGGGCAGAACCTCACTTGGAAGCCAGTTCCAGATTCTGGCCACCCTTACTGTGAAGAAGTTCTTCTTGATGTCTAGTCTAAATCTCCTCTCTGTCAGTCTGTAGCCATTATTCTTAGTTACTCGAAGGGGTGTCATGGTAAATATAGTATCTCTTATCCCTTGCTTCACACCCCTTCCCCCCATCCCAATGAATTTGTAGATGGCCACTAGATCACCTCTCAGCCTTCTAAGGACATCTTTACACATGCTCTGGAAAAGCACTTTTAATTCAAGTGCCCAGGGGAGGCGCTTCAAGAGCTGCTCTAATTAAAGTGCCTGTAGTGTCTTGTGTATTCAGTGTCCCGTGCTTCAAAATGGTGGCAGGAATGCTTTAATTAAATCTCATTCAATGAGCTTTAGTTAAAGACCTCCAGGCTTCTGGGGTGTGCACTAATTAGCAGACTCCAGCAGACTCAATCAGTCTGCGTTGATGATCTGCAATTACACATCAGAGCAATCTCCCCACATGTCTACAGACCCTACGAGCACTTATATATGAGTGCAGAGGCAAATTTGATGTACTGAATTCCAGAGCATTGGAACAGACTTGATTCATGGCAACTGCCATGCTCCAGCCATGTCCTACATCTCATGTATAAGTGTCCCCAGGCTTAAAAATGGCAAATAAGCTTTAGTTCAAGCACCCCTACCGCCATTTTTAAGTGTGAAGATGCTGATACAGAAGACGCAGTGGTGCTTTAATTAAAACAGCACCCCCTGTCCTGCCCCCAGGGCATGTGTAAAAGTGTCCTAAGCGTCCAATTTATTCAAGGACAAACATTGTCAAACAAAAGCTCTTGAATGGTTCATGCCAAGAACCTCCTAAAGGTACAGTTGCCCCTCAGGTGAACAAAGTGGATGGGTGACTTTGAAGATTCTGTCATACCAAATATGCATAAAATAGCAAATAACTTTTATCTACAAAATGTTTGCACTACTAAGGTGAAAGTTGCTTTTATAAGTTATATAGTGATGTTCAGAAACGTTACAGGGAGTTTAGATCATGTTAAAAATGGCCACCTGATTTAACCTAGTTCACCCATGCACAGACATTGCATTTAGATTCCTAGTCTGGTTGATCTAAGTGTGAATTGTACAGAAGTTCAAGTAAGATTAGATAAGTCAAAATTTAACGATACGTCATAAATGAACTAAGTTAAATCAGTACAGCTAGACTGATCTAACTGAACTTCTATACACATTCCCAGTGCATCCCCAAGGCTGGGAAAGCCCAGCTGCTGACTTCAGCCCTGGGGCTGCACTTATCCTATCCCCTCCCTGGCAGGGGCTATTTTTAGGGGGAAGTTTGTTCATTTGGGGAAGCGGGGGTGAGGGTATAAATATTGCCCCTGAACCCAGGGGTGGGGAGAGAGTCCTCCATCCCACCTAATCCCCACAAGAACTGTCAGCCCCCTCTGATCCTGGAAAACTTCCCCTGCAAAGCCACCAGCCCCCCACCCTGACTTACTTCAGTCAGGCTCCTGAAACCAGTGAACACTGGTAAAACCAGCCCTGGAAGTGGTTTATGGCATCAAGGGGGCTGGAGAAGTCTGGGATCCTTTCCAGTTCTTCCAACCCCCACCAATTTTCCCTCCTCAGACCACCTGCAGACCCTGCTAGCCCCTCTGATCCTCCCAAGTCCACCCCCCTGACAGACCCTGATAGCTCCCAAACCCTCCAAACCTCCCCAACTTGCCCAGCAATATCCCCAAACCTCCCCCTCTACCCCCCATCCCATCCATCCCTCATCCTACCCCAATTTAACTTAGATTAAAGGCCATTTTTAACCCAATCTAAAACCCCAAACTATTAGCTGTAATATCTGTATCAGAGGTCCTCAAATTGTGGTCCACGGATCACCACTGGTCCTCAAGCTCCATTCATGTGGTCCGCAGAAAGACTGCAGAACAATCAAGAATATCTGTACTTAGTCCTGCACTTGATTTATTTTTTGATTCTAAGTGGTCCACCAGGACCCACAGCAATTTTCAAGTGGTCCGTGAAAAAAAAAAGTTTGAAAACCCCTGGTCTATATGAAGCCTGTATTGGATCCAAAGCCTCAAGCAGCCGGTTACCCAGAAAATTAAATGAGAAAAAAGTATTGTAGCTTTTATGGTGATATCTAGATGTGATGAATTGATTCACACCAACTCTTCACTGATGATATATAATAGGCTAGTTATTTATTAAAATTGGTAGCCATAGTTTTGCAGAAAAGAGCTCTTTAAATTATTATTTAAAATATTCATTTTGCAGCTGGAGTTACACAGACTAGGCACTGAGTGGAAAGAAAATTGCTTATTTTTTGATATTCTTTTGAAGCTGAATTCAAAATATGCCTGTTCTCAGAACATTCCTTAGTGACAAAGATAGTTCACAGTCAGTCATAACTTCAAATGAGAAATTTCAGCACAATTAGTCCATTCTACAATGCTCCTTTTTCAATTTCAGGAAATGACTTTGGCTGTTTTCTATTGTATTGGCTACGAAAGTAAGCACATCTTTCCCTTCTATTGAATAAGAAGGTATGTACTCTCTCATCAGCCAGTGCACTAGGAAGCACACTAACAAAAATGAGACAAATTTTAAAAACTGATTGCGTTAATGTTTGATGAAACTTTAGTTGAAAGACTTCTATTAACTCCAGTGGGCATTTAATCAAGCCTTTAGCCACAAATGAATATGATGCTTCTATAGTATTCATAATGCACTGACCAAGATGAAACTGGTTCAGGGAAATTTGTGTGTTAAGATCTGAGCAGGAGAATTTGCCAGCTGGGTAATACTGATCTTCCTGATTTATTTAGATGATCAAGACATGCCCCTCTACATGCCAAATCAAGGCCTCTGATGCATCTTCCAGGTGTATGCACATACCTTTAGACAAACAGCATAGAATCTGAGCCTACAGTAAATTGACATCTTCCATCTAAAACTGGCTACATGAATTGTGTGATCTGTGTATCAGTAAGATGGGATCAGGAGCAGGATGAATGATATAGGGTTCTGCCTTGGGGGAAAAAAAATCCTAGTTTTTCTTTAAAATGTATATATGACACACATTGTAATTTCTTTTTAAAAGTTCTCACAACTCACTACCCCACAAACAAGTGAACAATAGAACCATCTTGTGACAAAAGTCATACTTGGAATGACCCCCTTTTATAAGTACTCCTTAGAACTCCTCTACACATTTCATTTATGCCACAATTAACATGTTTATCACAGCACAAATTCAATTACAGCATTATTTCATGATTTCAATTTAAGGCACCATGTAATGTAGAACATTTTTATGGCTGGTTTGTATGTTCTGTTTATCCCTAACATTTATTCTGGGGCTGGTTTGAGACCCCAGTGCCATCTCTGGCTAGAGCTGGCAGTCAGCTAGCTGATTATTTGCCGCAGCTCCAGGCCTTCAGGCATCCAGCTTTCAACTTCCCAGTGCAGAGGGAGGCCAGGGTCATGATCCTGGATTCATCCTGCATTGACAAGTAGAACTAGGATTTTATTCCTGATCCTAATTTGATACCTCCTTCCATGCACATGATCCCAATTGTTGGGATCAAGAATCAGATTCCATTGGACCTGTAAATGAAGATGTGCCAGGGGCCTTAGTATTTAGGGCTTCCCACAATGTTTTTTGATACAACTTTGTATATAGGCAGGAGAGTATCATCTGAAACACCTGAGGTGCCCTGTAATGGTCACCAGGCTGAATGGGAAAAGTTGGGTTTACCATTTGTGTACAGTGAATAATTCCTTCCTTTCTGTTATTCTGAGCCATATGTGTGTATCTGATTTAAGATAGCTTGTCTTGAACTCTCTTCCCTGTGTTGTGTCAAACAGTAACAAAGCATATATCTCACATACATCTTACTTAAAACATGAACTAACAATAGTTCAAAGAGAGGAATGTTTTGTGGTTGAGGCATGGGTCTGGAAACCAGTCTGGGTGGTATTCCTACCCTGTTAAAGACTTGATGAGTAACTTTGGTTGAATTATTGCTTCAAGCTGCACCTTATTTTTTTCCCCATCTGTGAGGCGAATAATTACTCCCCTCTCAGAGGTGTTTATGAAGGACCTTGAAATCTTCTAATGGAAATTAATGTAAAAGTGTAAGCAGATCCTCAGCTAGGCTAAAGCTCTTTGGGTGCCTACACATACACACAGAGGCTGCTCCAATGCACTGGAATTCCAGTGCTTTGGAGGAGACTTGATAAATCAATCCTGTTGAAGCATAGCAATTACCATGCTCCATCAGCCTCCTGTGTCTCATGTATCAGTGTCCCTGTGCTTAAAAATGGCAGTGGGGGCACTTGAACTAAAGCTCATCTAATGCCCCCAAAGCACATGTACATGCTGTGGTTCTTCCCAGCAGCAGATTGGCACCTGAAGTAGTAGTGTTGATATTTTGAGGGTGCCAAAACCTGTGAAACAGAGAGTATATACTTTGAGATAAATAGGACCTGACCTTCAGGAGTCCTGAGAACCAGCAATTGCTACTGCCTCCATTTGCACTTATGAAGCTTATATCCACTGAAGATGAAACCTATCCTAATTTTTACCAGATGGGACTATTCCACTTTTATTCCTGCAGTTAACATACGGTGGGCTTGAACACTGTACCATAGCAATAATCCATAGAACCATGGGGAAATATTGGCCAAAAGAAACTGATGACCATCAACAATTCTCCAGCTGCAGGTGGCTGGAGAACTAAACTTCTTTGTGTGTTTTCAGAACTAGCTAGGCATATTCATGAATAACCTCTTCCAAACTAGATGCTCAGCATTCACACTCCAGGAGAACTGGTCGTACCTTAAACAGACTATATTAAGGGCATAAAAACAGGCTATCCTGACATGAAGAAAGGGTAGAAAGAGAAGCAAGAGACTGGTTTGTTTCAACAGTGAATTCTTCAATGACCTGAAAGTTAAAAAGAGTCTCACAAAAGTTGTTCATGTAATTAAGGATGAGTATAAAAGAGTAACATTGGTATGCAAGGAGAAAATCAGAAAGCCCAAGGCCAAGGCCAAACTTGAGGTGCAGCTAACAAGGACTAAAAATGGCAACAAAAAAGTATTCTACAAGTATGTTAGAAGTAACAGGAATGTTTGGTCAAGGAAAGTAGGTTCTCGCCCAAATGTGGAGGGGTATCTAATAATGCATCGTGTGGAGAGGGCTATGGTATTTAAAACCTTTTTTACTTCAGTTTTCACAAAAAAGGTCAAGATGACAAGCACAGTTAGGAACAAAAGATACAAGAGGGCATAACTAGCTTAAAGTAAAAAAGGACTGAGTTTACTTGTTTATTTGATTTGTATGCTACCCTCCCCTAAAATAGGCTCTTGGCAGCTTAAAGGCAAATAAAAGACATAATAAAGATGTCACCTAGACACTATTCCAATTTAGAGACTACTAAATTATTTATATTTTTTTAAATCAGTAGGAATTAATGAGATTAACTGTAGACTCCTCGAAGAATTAGCTGAGGAAATAGCAGAGCCATTGTTTATTATTTTACTGACATCATATTAGGTCAGGTGAGTCCCAGACAACTGGAAAAGAGCAAAATTCATTGAAAAGAGGAACAGGGAGAATCCAGGGAATTAAACACTGGTCTGCCTATGCTAAACTTCTGGAAAGATTTTAGAAAGTATGATCAAGAAATCTATTTCTGAGCACCTCGATGGTAACAAAGTTCAAGAACAGCCAACATAGATTTGTCAAGAACAAGTCATGCTTAACCAACTTCATTTTGTTTCATGTCAAGTGAATGGAGGTGGGCAAAGCAATGGATCTGTTGTATTCTGACTTCAGTAAGACCGAAGACATTGTCTCCTTTGGCCTCCAAGGAAGCTAAGGAAATACAGTCTAAGTGAAACTGCTGTAAGGTGGGTGCATAACAAGTTGGATCATTAAGCTCAAATAGTAATTGTTGATGGCTCAATCTAACCACGAGGTATGAAGAAAGGTTCTGTGGGGGTTTATCCTGGGTCTGGTATTGTTCAATGTTTTCATTAATGATTTGGAGGATGCAATTGAGTGTATACATAGTAAATATGCACATGACACCAAGCTGGATGGAGCAGAAGACACTTTTGAGCATAGGATTAGAATTCAAAAGACATTGATAAATTAACTGGATGAAATTCATTAAGGACAAGTGGAAAATATGTGTGCCATTTTGAGGAAGGGTGTTGGGGGAGACACAAAAAAGCATGCCTGGATATATTAACAGTAGTGTTGTATGCAGGACATGAGAAGGGATTCTTCCACTCTGTGCAGCACTGGTGAGATCGGGGAACTATTCAGTTTTGAGCACCACATTTCAGGAGGTCTAATGTTCAGCATGGTCTCAAAAGAGACCATGGGTTGTTATCCCAATCCCTGGATTAATTTTTAAGGCCCATTTGTCCCTTAATGAGTTAACTGCCTTGTTTATCCCTATTGAACTATTCAATCCACTATTCTCACAGCAGTGCCCCTCCCCCTATCCATCCTATCTATATTCCCTTTTATTTAAAATCCTTGCTTTCTTCAAATCCATAGCATCTGACGAACTAGGCTGTCAAATAGTAAAGTTTATCCCTCTGTGAACCAGTAAGTCTGTAAATGCCACCCTGCACTGCCTTCTGTATAACTAGCAAGGAAACCTTGGAAAATCTGGGACCATTTAGTCTGCAAAAGTGAACACGGGGGGTGGGAGGAAATTAATTCAATAAGCCTTCAGATATGTAAAGGGATGTTAAAAAGAGGGTGGTGGTAGACTTTTTCTGTATCTACAGGGGACAAGACAAGGGAAATTTAGATTGGATATTAGGAAGAACATTCTCACTACGAGGATGGTTGAGGACTGGAACTGCTTACCTAGAAAAGATGTGAAATTTTAATCCTTTGGCATTTTTAAGAGCAAATTAGACAAACAGTTGTCTGGAATGGTTTAGACAGGGACGATCCTGCTTTGAGCAAGGAGTTTGAGAGCCTATCCAGCCTTAGTTTGCTGTGAGTCTCCCACAGAAAGCACTTACACCTTTTGCTCTGCCACTGTTGCTGTTGTACAGAACGCTTTACTTTCTAGGCTGCAATGAGAACTAGGGTGGCCTCTCTGCCCAGATGTTCCAGGATGCATGGGATCTTTGGGTCCTGTGTGGTTTAAAAGTCCTGGCCTTGCTCATGCAGCATAATTTCTATTTTTCCCTCTCCCCAAGGATTTAATCCAGTGTTTTTTCCATGCTGTCATAGAAGCATATTTATTTACTTAACAACTTTACTCCACAGAAGAGAGTGTTTTCCCACAGTTCCCTGCCCCCACTAGAATCTGTCTTGACTCTCAAAACCAAAAAGAAAAATGAATCCCCACAAACTGTAACAATTTAATTTGAAATTAGTTTTACCAACAGTTTTGTAGGTTTTATTTACAGAACTGTGACCTTAAGTCCTCCTATGATAAAATAGACATCAAGAAATAAATTACAAACATGATTGTGCTTGTCAATATCACACCAATAGCACACTGGGTTTATGGGTTATAGCAGTGGGGGCCAGCCTTTTTGGCAGAAATGCCACAAATGAACCTGACACCCTCCCCAAGTGCCACTCCAATCCCCTTCGCCTATTCCATTTGCAGCTCTGCTTTCTGCTTCCTGTGCTGTTTCCTACCCAATCTACTGCTCTTCTTTCTGCCCCCTTCTCTGTGCTCCCTTTCCCCACCTGCTGCTCTGTTTTCTGCTTCCTGCCTTATCTACCACTGTGCTGCTTGTCCCCTCCTTGATATGTCATGTACTACACACACAGGCTGCTCATGCACCTTGGCATATGTGCCTCAGGTTGACTTCACTTGGGTTATAGTGCAAACTGGCTAGACCCATCTCCATAATTTGTGTCTTCCTCCCTAAGTGCTACAAGTAAAATCCCATTTTCAAACTTGCTCTACACAGATCCTATTAATTTTGAAAATTAAAGGGGCAAGAGATTAATCATTAAAACATAAAGCTTTCAAGTATGACCAACAGTAAAAAAAAAAACACTAGGGAATGCTATTTATTTATTAAAACAGTAAATTGAAGGGGAATATGCTATTTGTTTTGTTCCATGTCTTAGATGAAAATAATTGGCTCATTAATCACAATATCAACTTGGTCATTTTAGGAAGGTCAACCTGAAAAATGAATAAACACAGGACACATCATTTTAAAATGTAAATGTTGCCATTAGGATATGGATGTCTAGAAAGTTTCTAAAAGACCTTAAAGTGTCACATAACTAGATATTTAAGAGGAAGTTTACTTGCTTCCATGATTTTTTTTAAATCTTCTAGAAATAATGAAAATTAAAACAAATATTCTTAGTCTCTGAGCTTTCTTAGGATACCTCTGGAACATATAGCTCTGAGAAACATGACTGAGATTTTTTTACCCCTACTTCCACAATCCCTTTGGAGCTCAGCCATTGTTGTCAGTTCATGGTTTTCACATGACATGGGAATTTCCCTTAGAGCTCCAGTTTCTGGAACCACAAAGATTGTGTGAAAATCTCCATTTTTTTCCAAGGAAAGAAAAAAATGTTCTGGCCATCACTGCTGTAGAAGAAAGCTTGCAATGCAAATAAATGCTGGGAGGTTTAGTTTGCTGTTTTACTTATTTATTTTTTTAAATTTACTGGAATGTAATGCTGATCTGATGCATTTTGGGGAAGTAGTAATGTTTGAACGCTAGACTTGATGGTACTGTTCCTCTTTCCTGGATCCTCATTTCTCAGTATTTTTTCAGGGATGTGCATCTGTTGTTTATTTTTGACAAAGAGTAGAAGCTGTTCCTGTGCTACCTCAACATTGCAGCAGCATGTAGGTTTGCTAGCTTTGTATCTCATCTCAACAGTCTCTGTTCTGCACAACAAACTCCTTCACATACTCCTTCACTGAAACCTGGGATTGTTCACTGAAACCTAGTTTCTGGACCATCCTGGACCATCACAGCTAAAAAAACACTCTACCCCCACTATTAAAATTTTAGTAAGACTTTAATTCCAATTTTTTATATCCATAGTAGGTATTCCCGTCTATCTACAAATTCTCCTGTTTAAATTCCCCACTCATGTATATTACTTAAAAGCAAGTAACATGGACACAAGTAAATGTTCCACACACAAGTATAGTAAATGTTATATCATTACTATGTAGTCAGTCCGTGAAATGCATCAGAATGTCTATTATTTATCCTTTTTCAAATATTCAAAATTATGTACTTTGAAAACAGAAGTATTTGTATTGGCTTTTAGTCTACAAAAGGGGTTGACAACTTTTTGCCACTGTGGGTTGCCTGCCTGCCCCTGCCCCTGCCCCTGCCCCTGCCCCGATGAGGGACTAGATGGGTTAGGATCCTGGAGGCACTTAGCAGCAGAGGTAATAAACAGAACAAAACAAACAATAGGACTCTGGGGATGCCTTCTCTTTTGCTCTGGCCAGAATGTGCTACAGATTCCCCAACCTGCCACAGGTCAGTTCTGGCCCATGGGCCATAGGTCGCTGACTCCTGGTCTGAAGAATACCAGCTGAGAGGAACCAAGTTTTCAAAAGCATGAGGACAGTACATATTCAGTTAATGTAAAGGAGATGCCAATACATTGGGCTGAAAATATCCTGAATGCCATAAGATTCCCCTATTCTCAGATGCCTCCAGTACCCATGGATCAAGCTGCAAGTGATGCATTTGGAATGATTTTGTTAGCAGAAGTTACCCAAGAATAAGTTGCATCCTACATCAAGTGATTTTTTTTAAAATAGATGAAACCTAGAGAAAACATGCCAAAATAAAAATATTCAAGGACAGATTTTGATACCAGGATCCACACTGAATAGTACTTTTCTCCAGATTTGAAACCAGTGGGACGATTTGCACATCAAGGTGCTGTTCTTTGCGAGGTTAGAATTTAAACCTAGTAGCAAGGGGTCAGATCAGGCCAGAACTACACAAAAGGCTTACTGCATAGTAGGTCATTACTGTGCACCAGCATTGCCAGGCATGAACCATGGCATGATATTACTGCAGGGTAGTAACAAGCTACTGCACAATAAATGTCACTAGGCAGCCATGCCAGTACACTACTGTGCAGTAATGCCAGTTACTGTGGTCATTTAGTATTTGGTTATGCAAGTACTAAATGACTGCGCAGTAACAACTGCACAGTGGACATCTCATGTAGATGCACCCTCGTAGAACTACATTAATTTATTCCGGTTCAAGATTGAAAAATGGAAACTTATACCTAAAGGGTAGTATGGGATCCTCCTAGGATATATATGACCTGTTCATCCCTTTGGGCATCATGGTTCCAGCAGTAGAATTTTGACCAAGCTGTAGTCACAGGATAAAAGCTAGATGGAGGCTGATATGAGGAAAGATGCAGTACTCAAGTCTAGAGGGTGTATGTGCATGAATCAATATCATTGTATTATGAGGACTCAAACAGTTCTGGAGATGAGCCATATTTTGCAGAAGATAAAAGACCACGTTTAGTGTATAATTTATAGGTGAATCAAGAGAACACCACAGAGTCAAACAGAAAGAACAGACTTCAGGGTTTGCAAATAACAGTAATACCATCAAAGTTAAAAAAGATTCATGGGCAAGGTTGAAGGGACCTTGCAGAGCCTTTGACATACGGTACTGTTTTGGATTAATTACATGGGGGAGAGTTTGATTTATGCACAGTTTGACATCATTCTGTTTCCCAACAGTATGGGGAAAGTTCTTAATAAAAGACAATATATATTACTGCATGAGCTATTTCATGCATGTGTGCTGTTTTATTTAGTCTTTTTTTTTTAATAATTTCTCCTTAGGAAAATTAGAACCACATCCTGTTTCCTAAAACCAGTTTCTTTAATCCTATGGGTACTTGAAGATTAAATAGAATCTAGCATAACTGTATCTGTTTTTAAGCCATAATCCCTGAAAGCAGCAGTCCAATTACAGAATCTTTAGACTGCCAGGCAGCTGCAGATGCAGATTTTCTTCCTGGTCAATTGTCCTGGATAAGAATCCCAGTTCCAGTAGGTGCTTTGCATATGTGTTGGAAACATGATACCTGGGCAAATCTACATGTGCAGTGAATGCTAACTGCACAGTAAAATACTGCACAGTAAGCCTTCCATAGGAGCATATATACACATGCTCCCTGTTGGGAGCAAATCTACTCCAATGGGAGCAGCCTCATACTACACTGCTTTGGCTCCCTATAGCAGCCAGGGGCAGTTCCGGGGGCATAGTTAGAAGCAGCGTAGCTGGCAGGGAGCATGGGAGCCAGTCCCAGTGTGCACAGGGCTAGGAGAGCTCTGCCAGCTGCTGCAGCAGCTATCTCCTGGCCCTGTGCACATCGGGAGGGGTCCTGATGTGCAGGAAGCCGGGAGACACCTACTGCTGCAGAGCTCTCCTGGCCTGTGTACTCACTGGGGCTTCCCCACACAGTGAGGGGCTGGCCGGGAGCTGTCCCAGAAGTGTTGCAACCCCTAGCTGCTTGGGGATTTCCCTGGCCAACCACCAGTTGAGCAGGGAAGCAAAGAGCTCCCCAGTCTTGGCACTGCTTGGCTCCCGGCTCCTGTGGGGAGCTGGGAGCTAAGCAGTGGTAGGGTTGGTGGGGGCAGAGAGCTACCCCATCCTGGTGCTGCGCAGAAAAGCATTTCATGTAGACATGCCGCCTGTGGGGTAATTAGGTTCCCTTTCACTCCCTTTTTAATAAAAAAAAATATTCATGTTTATGGATGTATATATAGTGGGGCAGGCCAGTTCTACGACTGATATAAATGGACACGGCTCCAGGACAGGTGGTTGTTTTGACTTTTCTCTTTGATATAAAATCCATGTCAGCTGCCCTGGTACCTGTAATGCAGTTTCATTTTCTTCTCTACTTGTCAGAAGACTTAGAAACTAGAGTACAGGTTGTTTCTCTTAACAAAACAATGATCCTTAACACCTGCAGAAGAAATGGGCTGCAGTGCATAAAAGGGAAATTAAGTGAATGACAACTCTTCTTTAAACATATGCCAAAATTAGCTGTTCTTTCACATTATTCCCTTCTCTCTCTCTCTCTCTCTCTCTCTCTCTCCCTTAACCCTACCCCCACCACACACGCACCCCTTTTCTAATTATTTTTTGTCTTCATTCATAGGTACTTAAACGTATCTTGAAGTCAAGATAGGAATACCTATCAAGTCAAAGCAGGGTTTGATGAAGTCCTTACTCAGAAGAGCAGATGAGATTGTCAAGCATAGTAACCTAATATATTAAACTACTTGCTTCTTATTTAAGTGATTAAATAGGTGCCCTAATCTGTAAAGGTGCCAAGTAGCTAATTCCTCTCATTGAATGCTTCCAGTTCTGGGTTATTTCAACTAGTTAGCCCCAGCTCTCTCCTTACTCTACCCAACCAGCTGCATATTAGTTGATATGCTCAGTGGGCAGCTGGTCTGATACTGAGGCACCGTCTACCACCCTTTGTGGCCAGGCTAATACAACTCTTTCACCACCCGCTGGGCACATCTACACATGCATTTGATTTGGGATCAGTTTACTCACGAGCAAACTATTCTGCAGCAATTAATAGCAGCAAACTGCTCCCACCTCCTGGGGCCCTGCAATGGGCCCCTGGCACCACTAGGGAAACTTTACATACCCACTGGGTGCTAGCCCAGGGGCTGGCAGGGAGCATCAGACCAGGGGGCGGGGACAATATCCTTATCTCCCAGTACCTATCTGACAATCCTTAACTCCCAGTGCCAGCTCTGCAGTTGCGGGACTAGTGCTGGGAGTTGCAGAGCTGGCACTGGAAAATAAGGATCTCTCAGCACTGGCCCCGCAACCACAGAGCTGAAATGGAGATAAAGATCTTCTAGCCCCCTGCTTCCCTATCAGGATGGTGGAGTGGAGGACTTGGAGCTCCCTGCTGCCAGGGCAGAAGGACATAGTCCCCACCCAGGTTCCAGTAGCAGAGCCTGCCCCAGAAGCAGGCAGCTCCCAGGGGCAGGGAGCAATCTCCTGGCCCCTGGTGGATGGCTGACCAGCAACAGATTTACTTCTGGTCAGGGGCCTACACAAGTGCTACTGTGCCATTACTAATCAAAAGTAAATTTGCTACTTGCATTCGCAGGTAGCAAATTTACTCATGATTACCGAGGTTTACCATGTAGTAAGCATGAGCACATGTAGATGTACATGCTTATTGCTCAGTAAACTACGCTACTGAGTGGTTAAGTGTCTCATGCTCACTATGAGATTAGCTAACAGGACGAAAAGAATCAAGCATGAAGATACTACCAGTCACTGATACACAAAACAAAACAAATGCAAGTTAAACAGTGGCTCCAAGGATACTTGCATATCTATTCACACTGAACCTGCAAGAGGAATTGCCAGTGTGGGTACGACAACAGCAGCTAGGCAGAGACTTTTGTTTATACAGTACATTATTCAGGGTTGCTTCACTGTCACCTTGTCCTTCTTCCCTGATGATTTTAATTTTATCTTCCTGCTGTTGTTTCATGATATGCAGAGATGCTTTATCTTATTATTGTTATATGTATGCAGCAAGCATGATAAAAGTCTTGGTTGCTAATTTGGGAAACCCATTGCTATTATATTTTTTTCTTTTATGAGTACAGGAGACTGAGGCATTTTAACACTTTGTTTTTTCCTTTTTCATCTTATTTTTTAAGCCACTTTTATTCTGGAAGGTTGAGGTATTCAGAACACATTGCTTAAGTTCAGGGAATTTTGACAATTACCTTTAAGGTTCTGTCAACATATCACAGGTGACAAATTACTCCAACCTGGGACAATATGCTTTCATTTTATCTTCCACTTCACCATCATACTGTAAATCTGGACTAAAACAATCCTTTCTGAACTTTAGCCTTAGGACATGTAACTTATAAATTGCTGCAATTTAGTTTAAATCACCACTATCACATTATTCATGGCTAGATGGAATAAAGGCTAATAAACTGATGGAAAGACTTAAAAAATAAATGCCAGGAATAAACTCACTTTACCAAATCCTCCAGACATAACTTTCTGTTTTGTATTAATACTAACCATTTTGTTTTGGTGGAAGAAATCAAGATAATGCAGGTCTAATAACAGAACAGAAACCTCAGATTAATGGCCAGATTTGTTTTCAGAGTCTTATTCCTTATCCTAGGTCCCTCCAGGGTATTTAGAAGCAAGATTCTGCAAATCTGGGATCAAAATTTGCCAGAGATTGTTTTGTCAATTTATACTACTCATCATCTAATTCTGTAGTGGTTCAAAAGAAACTGAAAAATAAATGTCATTTGAGGTTCACTGAGACTTTTACTGCAGTTGGAGTTGTGCCTCAGTGGGCACATCTACCTGTGCATATTAATACAAAACTTATTTCTGCACACTGAGCCAGGTTGGAGAAGCCCCAGTTGGCAGGGGGTCCCAGAGGTCACCTGCCAGTCTGGGGCTGCTCCCTTATCCCCAGCCAGCTGGGGCAGCACCTACATGTGCACTGCTGGAGAGTAAAATATCTGCAGCAGGATAGTATTTGTATTTACAAGTACTATCCTGCTGCAGAGTAAATTAGTTAACTCCAGCCTACAAGGGGTATACATGTAGATGCGCAACATTTATTTCACATCTAATTAATCTAATGCACAGTAAATGTCTCATGTAGATGCACCCAGTAAAGACTGAATAAGTACTGCTGGGCTGGGCTCCAAGATCAAATTGTCAAAGTATGGGTTTCTTGGTTACTGCACCGAAAGTTTTGTGGAAAAGACCATATGTTAGAATTAGTGCTTGGAGGAATTTGATGTGAAACTTTAGGTACCCAAATTCAAACATGCAGAAAAATATACACTTGCAGAATTAGATACCACTTATGATGATTTTACTTTCAATATATTAAAAAACTGTTTTAATGCCAAGGGACACCTTTCCAACATATGGTCTCAGATAAAATTATAACATTCATGTTTTGGCTCTGGACTTATTCCAGACTTATGCTGGTTTAATGGAGTTATACCAGGGTTACACTGATATACTTGTAGAATTGCATCAGGGTATACAAGGATGATGGCTTAAATATATATCAATAACCTTGTCTGCAGTAGAGAAATTTTTCAAAATTTCCTATGATTGCTAGCACCATCCCATTACAGTAAATGTAGGCCAGCAGATGACATTTAAAGGCTTGTTTTTTCAAGCATTTAAAAAGTTATATGCTGAAACCCTAGCCCCACTCAGCAGATATTCTAAACCTCTTCAACTAAGGCATCATTGACACAGTATTTAAAATATGCATGAAAAGATTTTTAATATAACCAACATTAAAATCTGGCAAATATGCCCTCATGTAATAGGATCAGTCATGAAGAGTTTTATTTTTCTTTTTTTCCTCCTATGGAGAAGAACAACATTTTTTTTAGACAATAACCTTGTCTGCAGTAGAGAAATTTTTCAAAATTTCCTATGATTGCTAGCACCATCCCATTACAGTAAATGTAGGCCAGCAGATGACATTTAAAGGCTTGTTTTTTCAAGCATTTAAAAAGTTATATGCTGAAACCCTAGCCCCACTCAGCAGATATTCTAAACCTCTTCAGCTAAGGCATCATTGACACAGTATTTAAAATATGCATGAAAAGATTTTTAATATAACCAACATTAAAATCTGGCAAGTATGCCCTCATGTAATAGGATCAGTCATGAAGAGTTTTATTTTTCTTTTTTTCCTCCTCTGGAGAAGAACAACATTTTTTTTAGATAAAAAGGATTCATTTGATTTATATAATAATAAGGTCATAGGAAAATAGTAGGGCTGTGCGAAGCTTCAGTAACTGATTTGATTCAGAGGAGATTCAGCCCTGATTCAGTGGCTGAATCTCCAAATCCAGATCAAATCAATAGACCAATTAAAAGGTCCAAATCGAATCAGAAGCCTCCGGGTCAATTTGCAAAAGATTCAGTGCTGATTTGAATATTTGGCCATAGACTAAACAGGCAGCAGTCCTCACCACACTGGACACAGCTGCCTCCAGCTGTTAAGTCTGTTTGGGTGGGTGGAGGGGCAAGGGAAGGGGCATGGCGGGGCAGATCAATGCCCCCACAGTGAGGGAGGGATTGGGGCTGGGGCTGGGACAAGCTGCCCAGCTGGGGTGAAGGGGCACAGGACTTGGGGAGGGGGCTGCTGCCACTGCGTGCGGCTGTGTGCTGCTGGTCTGGGAGGGCAAGGGAGTGGGCATGTGCCTTGGATCTGTGTGGGGTAGGATGGGCCAGACTGTGGTCTGGATGCGCAGCAAAAGGTGCTGGGAGGGGGACTATGCCCTCCCGCCACTTGCCATGCCTCCCCATGCCTCCCATAAAGCTGCAACTTTGCCCTGTCTGGGCAAGCAGTGGCAGGAAATGGCAGTGGGCCAGATTAGGGAGAGGCTGGTGGCAGGGGATATGGGGAATTTTAGGGTGGCTGCAGTCACCCCATAGACCCCACTCTACTGCACTCTGTGGGGGGGGGCAGAGCCAGGACTGCACTCTAGGAGGCTAGCCCCAACCACCCACCACTGGGCTATGCTACATGGGGCAGGCAGAGCCAAGGCTGCACCTTGGGCAGCTGGGCTATGTTCTGTGGGGTGGGCAGAGCCAGAGCTGTGATCTGGATGCTAGCTCCAGTCACCTGCCACTGGGCTGCACTCCACAGGGTGGGCAGAGCCAGAGCTGCACTCCAGGCAGCAAGCCCCCACTGCCAGGCTGCACTTGGTGGGGCAGGCAGAGCCAGGGTTGCGCTACGGGAGGCTAGCCCCAGCTGCCCATTGCTGGGCTGAGCTCCTAGGGCAGGTGGAGCTAGGACAGATCTCTAGGCAGCTAGGCTCAGCTGCAGCCCAAAGCACAGCCCAGACCACAACCCAGGCTCCATTCGCCCCACAGAGCCCCAACCACTGCCCATCCAGAGTACAGCCCATCCCAGCCTGCACCACACATATCTGGGGGCACACAGCCACTCCCAGGGCCTCCCAGACTGGTGGCATGCAGTGGCAGGAGCCCTCCTCCCCAAGTCCCACTCCTCCCTGCCCCAGGTGCACAGCTTGTCCCATCTGCAGCCCCAGTCCCAATCCCTTCTTCACTGTGGGGACATTGACCTGCTCCCCCCCATGCCCCTTCCTTCCCCCCCACACCAACCTCAACAGATTTTCCAGCTGGAGGCAGCTGTATCTAGCGTGGTGAGGACTGCTGCCTGTTTAGTCTATGGCCAAATCTCCAAATCAGCGCCAAATCTTTGGACCCAAATCAGCCAAATTGAATTGGGACAGTGATTTGAATTACCAGATTGAATCACTTCCCCTCCGAATTGGCTGAATCCAAATCTGAAGCGAATACTTGCTGTTTCGCACAGGCCTAGAAAATGGGACTTGAAGATACTTACAATGTCACTTAGTCCAGCTCCCTACCCAAGGCAGGATCATCCCTGACTAAACTGTCTGAGCCAAGTGTCTGTCAAACCTACTTTTGAAAACTTCCAAAGATGGAGATGCCATAATTTCTCTAGGTAGCTTGTTCCAATACTTGACCACCTTCATAATTACAAAGTTCCTCTTAATCCGCAACGTAAATTTCCTTTGCTGCAGCTTCAGGTCATTGCTTCTAATCCTGTCCCCAATGGTAACAAAGAAAAGCCCATCTCCATCCTCTGTAATCACTTTTCAGGCATTTGTAGACTGTTATCAAATCTCCACCAAGTCTTCTCTTCTGTAGACTAAATAACCTCTTTCATTCAGCCTTTCCCCATAAGTCTTGCCTCCCAGGCTACTAATCTTTTTAGTTGCTCTGCACCAGAGTCTCATCAATCTGTACACATCCTTCTTGAAGTGTCAGGCCCAAAACTGGACACAGTACTTCAGGTCCTAAATATTAGGATTTAAAAGGAATAGTCTTTGTAGTCTAATTTGGAAATTATGTATTTTGACATCAAAATTGCAAGCTTTGCTGGAGATGAGGTTCTTATTTTATACTGCAAAACTATAAACCTATACACTGCCATAGTAAATGTTTCCAATTATTTTCTTTCATAAATGAAATAGTTAATATCATTAATGCTTGTGCATTATCATGGCCAAATCTTGCATCTGATAACCTTAATCTAAAAAAAATCAGTCACTAGTATTTATATTTTAAGCAGAGTGTCAGTTTTAAAAAAAGCTGCAGGAGATTTCAACCCAATTTATAGCCATAAATAGTAAATCTAGCTTTTGAACAGCATTTTCCTATATTTGCATCAGAAATGGAAATGAAGGGTTTTATTAGTTGGTTACTACAGGGACTCCTGAAGCTAAGACATATCTTTTATCCTTTAAGTGCAGTTTTCTCAGCTACAAATATTCAAATGAATGCCTGTGAATTCTGAAATATGCAGATCGAGTTCTGTAGCCTTTTAGTTCATTCGGAAATGTCAAATGAAGACGTTTTCTTCTCTGGGATATATATGTGTGAATCTTGGGGCATGTGGTGGTGTGCACTGACTATCCCCTGACAAGAAAAGGCTTAAAGAGAGCATCTGGGTTGGGTTGGCTCTCTCCTGGCATGCTTCTAGCCAATGCCAGACCTCCAGGACTGGTGTAAAAGTCAGACTCGGAGAGGGGAGGACTCTCAGTGGGCATGTCTACATGTGTGCTTTACTGCACATTAACTAATTTAACTCACACTAAAGAGTCACCATCTATGCATGCATCACAATTAGTGCATAGTAGACTAATTTACTCCAGCATAGGATAGTCCCATCAGACAGATGCTGTAGTAAAAAACACGTGTGTTCAGTGATTTCCAGATCAATTTATTCCAGCTCAAATTGAGCCAGAGTATATTCAGTCACACTAATTGCACATGTAGACAAGCCCAGTGGTAACTGAGCCTGGCTTCTGGTTGTACGTCCTCTGAGAAGTAAGCCCTGTGGATTCCCAGGTCAGTACAGTTACCTGAGTAGACTACAGCATGGGGACTGGGAAGCTGACCCAGTACCCCATCACAGGGCAAAAGAATAATAAAGCAGCCTTGCAATTTGAACTAGCTGATGCCCAAATAAGAATGCCAAACAGCTACAACAGAAAAAATATATAGGACCTAGACCTGCTCCCTTTTCATTAATAGTCTTGTTAACTTCCATAGTTATCTGAGTAAGCCAAGCAGGGCTGAGCTGCAACTATAACAGATTTATCATACTTAGTTTGGTGCTTGGTCTAAGCCAGGGGTGGGCAAATATTTCAGCTGGAGGGCTGCTTAATGGTTTTGGTGATCTGTCAAGAGCTGCAAAGATAGCCCTGCCCCTTGACAGGTGCCCTGCCCCCCCAGCCATCATCTCGGGACCATAAGTCCCTCCTCTTGCTCCCAGAAGTGCTCCTTTTGGGAGGGGGGTGTTGCCACTTTGGAACCAGAAAAAAACAAAAAAACAACTCTAAAAATCAGACATCTACTATAACATATTTAATTTTATTTTAAAAAAATGTACTGATTTATTTGTGTTTGCATAGTGTATATAGAGGTGATTGCATAATAGCTGAAAAATAAAATCTTACTCTTGCGTATTGTGTATGGAGGAGTCTGTGGGGTGTAGTTGGAGGGGTGGTTGTATGTATGGTGGGGTGTGAAGTCAGTGTGCATCTGGGTGTTTGTCTGGGGTTTGTGAGGGGGTGTGGCTGTGTGTGGGGTAGATGAAGGTATGTTGGGGGGTATATATATAGGGGGTTGCGGAGGCAGGGCCTGGGTGTGTGACATTGTGGCATGTGAGGGGGGGCAGGGGGTTGTGGGGATCCCCTCACATACTATCCCCATGGTGCACAGCCCCTGCCACTGGCTGCAGCAGCAGCTGGCAGTGGGCCTTAAGAGTGCTTATGGCCCATGCAGGCACTGCCACACAGCAGTGCACAAATCCAGCCAGTTCCAGCCGCTTCACATGGTGGCAAGGAATGGAGTCAGGACAGCCTGCTTCTATTGCTCAGGGCTCCCCATGGGTCACATGTAGCTCCTGGCACTTGTGTACCACCAGGGGGAAGCCCGTCACGATGCCTTCCTCACTCTGTGACACCAGGTGCAGGTCCTTGGACTCCAGTGGAAGTGGAGGGAACCCCACCACCACTTCCCAGCAGAGTCTCGGCAGCTGCATGTGGTGACAGGGAGCCAGTGGTATATGAGTGCTGGAAGCTGAACGTGAGTTGTGGGGAGCCCCACACACTAGAGGTAGGCCATCCTGGCTCTACTCCTTACCACCATGTGCAGCTGCAAGACCTGGCTGGAGCTATGCACTGGCAGTGCCCATGTAGGCCATGAACACCCAGAAGCCCCACCACTGACTGCTGCTGCTGCTGGTGGCAGGGGCTGTGTACTGTTGGGAAAATATGTTGGGGGGAGGTCCTCACCCCCCCCACCCTTTCTCACACCCCACACACTCACACCAGCACCCTGTCCACCTGAACTTTGCACTCTTGCCACCCCCCTGGATGCAGGCCCCGGCTCTGGGCTCCTGCCAGTTCTAGCCCCATGCTCACACTCTGCCCCCTGCCCTCCCACCCACTGCCACCACTTCCCTACCTGGTGCCTAGAACAAGTGCTGCAGCAGGGACAGGAGGAGGAACCACTAGAGGCCGGGGAAGCCAAGCAGGTCTCCAGGTGACTGCAGCAGTGGCCCGGTCCAGAACCTCTTCACATGAACTAGGCCAGAGACCTGCTGCACATGAGGGTGGGAACAAGGAGCAAAGGCTGGGTAGGGTACAAATAATTGGTGGGTGCCCACAGGCCAGATGAAATTGCTTGGTGGGCTGGATCTGGCCCACAGGCTGTATTTTGCCTACCACTGGTCTAAGCCCCTTGAAGTCAAAGGGAGCCTCTCCTTTGCCGTCAATGGATTTTAGGTCAGGCCTTTAGACTACTACTGTTTCTACTGTGGTCCATCCTTACTGGTATTTAAATACCAAAGTGGTAGGTCATTTAGACATAGTGGGCCAGGTTTTTAGCTGACATAAATCCTTGTACTTCTGTAAATCCACAGATGCTACCCTGATTGATTTGTGTAAGCTGACATTCTGGCATGATGCATATTTCAGATCACTTTATATTACAAGTATCTTTTTCAGTGCAGTGGAATGGTAGCCAAAATTTATAAAACATGACTCCTTTTATTAAATAGTTGTGAAATAATTCAAGGAGCTGAGTGATAACTGATGTAAATCAGTATGTTCCCATTAACATCAATGGTATTTGTCTGTCTGACCCAGAAACTTCTAGTGCACATTGATGACATGTCTCTGTCACTGTAGCCTGGCAAGTGAGAGCGCTGTACTGAGATATGCATTATGTGCACCCTCTCACAAAGCAGAAGTACCATAGCTGATTTGATACGGTGCTGGGCCTAATAGCATAAGCAGTTTTTGGATCAGGAACCAGGGTAATGACGGAGAGTGTCCCTCACCTTGCAGTCTTGCTTTTAACCTGTTGATTAGGTTAAACTCCTGGGAGGTGATAGATGTGTATTTGAACCACATCAGGTTGAGGTGGCCTAGAAACTGGAGCTCCCATTCCCGAGATCTCAGTATCCTAACCAGTAGGAAGGTATGTAAAAAGTCATAAGCACCACCAGAACTTGCTCCTCCTGGATTTTTGTATGGAACTGGTTATGGTACTGGACTCAATTATACCACACCTACTGGATCAGACTCCACTGGGGATTTAGGCCAAAAATGTTGAGTTTGTGGACCTTAAATTCTTGGCTGTGCCAATTTTGCCATTGAGCACCATTGAGCATATGCAATAGAAGATCTTTAGGGGCACTTGTACAAGTAACGAAAATTGTCCATTTTTGCGGTTTAATTAAATCACACTGTACATGTGAGGGTCTTTAATTATTTAAATTAATTTGTTACATTACAAACTAAACCAAATCCACACATAGTTTATTTTGAAATGTAGCGATTTGTAATGTTACGGCCTTTTGACAACTCGCCCCCTGCCCCTCCCCACTGCGGGAGAGGCAGGCAGAAGGCAGAAACGGCGAGAGGCCCAATCCTTTTTTTTTTTCTAACTGAGCCTGCCTATGTCTCCCACGGCTGGGGGGAGAGCTGCCAACAGGCCAAGTGGCCCCTGAGCTGTAGGGAGGCCCCGGTTCTTCCCTCCATGGTGAGAGTATCCCCCAGACCCACCTGGGCAGGCTGCTAGCAGGCTGGATGCTGCCCCAGCCTGGGCTCAGGGAACAGTTGGATCAGGCTGGGTGCTGCCTCTGATCTGAGCAACACCTGCCCACTAGCTGGCCACCCGGGCAGCTGCAGGGTAGGGCACCACTACTGCAGAGGGAAGGACCAGGATCCCTCACAACTCAGAGCTCATCCTGGCTGTGGGAGAGATGGGCAGGCTCTGTGAAAAAAACCCATCAGGTCCCTCACCATAAGAGTGATGGAAGCCCCTAAGTTGAAAGGGTAGGCTTTTAATTGTCACAATTAAAAACCCACTGTTCCAATTTAGGGAACTAAGCCCCCATCACATGTACAAGTGCCCTAGATGCTGAACCTAGAGGTTTCAGTTTTAAATGTAGGCAGTTTAGTAGGTTTAGAGGGTTTTCTATTAATTGCTGTCTTGGATTGAGGTACCTAAACTGTGCCTAAGCTCCTTTTGAAACTTACCTTTCTTCCTTACATTTTTTAAATCGCTATACTATGAATAGCATGGCTGACTGGACAATTCAGGAAAAAACCCCTTAATGCTTGTAATTTCCTCACTTCTGAGTTCCCATTCAAGACTTCTCACCCTTCATATTGCCAGTCTTTGCATGAAATTTTAAATTACACTTCCACTGATGCCTACTCTAAAAGGATCTATTTGCAACACTCCCTCATTTGCTAAAAAAACGAGCTAATGCATCCCTTTCAGAGCCCTAAGGATTTATTCTTAGCTTTCAAAATTTGTTTGAAAAATAATCCATCGGATATGGACAAGATGTCCGTGTTCCTGGAACAATAGGCTTTTTTGCACATGCTTTACTGCTGTTCAAAGATGTTCCTCTTTGATCCCTTTTCAGTGAGAGAATTTGATAGTTAACACCTGCAGCCTTCCTGACCATGTCTCTCTGATACGGATACAGCAGGTGAGGTTTTGTTTGTTTGTTTGACTGTTGTAGGTCCATTTCATAAGCAATCCTTCAAGCAAAATTCCCACGTTGACCAGAGTGGGTGTTTGCTAAGTAGTAATTATACAGTGGTTCCATTTTCCTCTGAGATCATTCTACTTCAGTGTCTTCTGTTTTCATTTATTCCCCAACAATTTACATCCATTTTTACAGAAAAAAACTAGGAAGTGCCAGATCCCAAGGTCTCATCACACTATGCTGGATGCAATAGTTGAGACTGGAGGAAAGCCTTTCTCCATTCCTCCAAACTGGAAGCTGGTGTATCTAAGGGGAGGTCTGCATGACACAATGGCATGCCATCGTTGGAAAATCAGGCTACTTGGATACTGGAAGCATACAGCTGTGGTACAGTCTGGGCACATAACCTCTACCTCTCAGCAGGGCTAGGTCATCTTGGGTGGAGTGCTGGGATAACTAGCACATACTAGCTTGTTCAGAAGTCACTCAGACATCTCTGTGCTGCACTACATTGTACCAAATAGACATAGCCTTAGAGGGACAGTTCTGTGGCCATATGCCCTCCCAATCGTTGAACTCCTGCTATGCTACAGGGGGAAAACAGTGCTGAGGGATATAAAACTTTTTCAGCTTCATCCTACTTGGAGAGTCCCCTCTACCTGTGGAATACTCAGCTGTGCCCCAGTGGCAGGTTTCCAGCTGCATAGGATAAAAACATGGACAGAGGCCACAAAGGTGTGCTTTCCCTTTGTACTTCTGTTCTATGATTCATCACTTTTTCCTGGCAGAACTTAGACTCATTTTTTCAATTTCCTTTCAGCAATCCCCACCCCCCACAATACACACACCTGACTAGATTCTAAATGGACAGCATGTCTTTATAACAGCTTAAAGGTTGTGGGGTCTTATAGCTTCTACTGTTGAATTTTACTTGTTTTACAGTATGTCTTGATTCCTTCCATAAACCATTGTTTGAAGTGTAGTGGGCAAATCTAAAATTTCAACAAAGGAGTTGCCATCTGTCCTACCTGCATCTCATAAATGCATTTCTCATTTGGAGAACCGTAGCATTTTTACAGGTTTGCTGTCACATCCACATGATTGACATTTGTACTAGTAGTCAGTGATAAGACTAAGGCCCTTGTAGGTCAGCCCTGCTAACTAGAGTTCTTTAGGAAAAAAACACTGCCTTATCTTTGGAGTCTGGGGAGCTTGTTAAGTTTCCATGTATATGCCCCAACTCACTGTGAAAAGATGTAGTTCAAAGATCAATAGTTCTAATTATGAATGAGATTCCCATTTCCCACTGCAGAGAAAGCAGTAAGGGTAAATCATTTCTCTGGAAAAAAGATTCCCTGTAAATCCCACGTAGCCCAGCTTGGGTTTGAACAGCCTGAATCAGCTTGACAACTGCTGATAACTGCATTTCTTTGAAGACATTAGATTTTACAGATAGAGAGAATAATGTGTATTTCTACACAGGAAAAATGATGCTTAGAAGAAGTCATTAGTGGCTATAACCGGGAAATCATGCTACTTGGGAAATGGAATACTCAGCAGAAGATAAAGAGCTCATTCCATCGGAGAGATCACCATCAACCCAAAACAATTAAACAACATAAAAAATTAAAACATCTGACTGATAATGTTTGTGTTCCCTATTACTGTTCTCCATCCCTGCTACCTGCACATATCCATAAAGATAGTTAACACTGTAGGAGCACTGAAGCTGCATATTGTACTCCTATTTGAGGCTTGTGAATTATGTACATATGTATCTATTATAGTTCATAGTGTAGAAGTTAGCTCACACAGTAGGTTTATCTTTCTAGTTCTGGAAGTCCCTAGATTAATCCCCAGGGGTGATCAAGATGGTAGTCATTTCACAAATCTCTTATGAATGTTAATAAGTAACTTGCACGTACTCTCTAGTGAATCATTCTTTTCATTTCCATTTAACAGTCATAGACACTGAGGGATGGATAGGTTATGCATTTTGCCTATAGTCACACAGGGAGTTTGTGGCAAAGTGAAAAGTAAAACTCATGTCTTCTGATTCCTGATCTTGTACATTAGTAACAATTAAATGGCAGAAAATTCATTCTCTCTCTTACCAATTGAAAGAAAGTGCTACTGAAGAAGAAAAAAACTAAACTATTTTTAATAACAACACATGCAGTTCAACCAAATATAGAATGAAGACCTTCTGCATATGTCTGACTATACTGGGAAATGGTGGGGTTGGTCAGTGGTGGAGGAAAGTTATCAGACTTCAAACAAAAGAAAATATGAAGCTGGTGAAGCTGTGTGTGTGTGCGTGCACGTGCACAATTCTTAACCTGCATCTGCTTTCCTGGCAATACGAAACAGCATTACAAATCTGGTTACACACTATTTGTACACTTTGCAGGACATGCAATAGCGCAGAGTATGAAAAATGGAGATCAAAAATCTTTTTTGTCTCTGTAATTTCTAATTATTAGTGTTAGAATTCAAGGTTAGATTTAACTGCATGTAAACAAGGTAACAGCTCTGAGCTCTGATTGTGCACTCTACTATCACTGCTAACTGAAACAAAGGGAGCAGAAACCCCAGCAGAAATGATCAGTGGTGATCATCACACACCCTCTCACTCAGTGCCATGAAGATTTTGCATGTGCCTTAAAGACAAATATAATTAAAACTATTGTTATCTCAGCAGCCATTTGATGGTGATATACAGGACAGTGTATTATACTGCCTGTTTAATAAACGTTCAGCTTTCCTTGTTTCAAAAAGTAACCATCAAGGACTGGTTGCAGAGAAGGTGCAAATTAACTTGACCAAACCTAGTTTTCTGGAACACAAACACGACAAGTGAAATTCTGCTGTTATGTGTCAAACTGTATCATTGCTTAATTACACTGTCTGATAATTGGTATATGGTTTATAATTTAGAAGCCTGATGTAAACAGCAACATTTATGCAAAGTAAGGTAGCCCAGTTATGATTGTGAATGGTTATGATTGCATATCCAGAATATTTAATAATATACACTTTTTTATAGCTTCCATAAATAGTAGCTTATTCATGTACATATATAGGGGCCAGTACCTATATGGCATACTCTAACCATTCCCTCTCTTTTTAGGAGCAGAAGCTCTAGGTCATGTATGGCATTAGATTCGATACACCAGGCAGCTCTATGTCATGTATGGCATTAGATTCGATACCTCCCTATCCTCAGGGGAAATTTAGGACAGGATGTATGGACTTTTCTGCTCCCAACAGGACATAGAGAGGTTGTACCTGGGGCCAGCCTAAATCTTAAAGCCATTTCTGATTTGCATTTCTGAGCCTTTTTTTGTGATGCACCATATAAAGACAGCCTTTCCCTTCTTCAGAATATGACCAGGTCTTAGTTTCCGCTTGCAAGCCACTTTCCCACTTCCTTTTTTTCAGAGCTTTCTGTCACCTCTGTCCTGTTGCCTCACTTCTTCCTGTGAATGAACAAATTGCATGCATTCCCTTTTGTGTTTTATTTATTTCATTTATATGCACTTAGGACTAGGTCTTTACTTGACATAAATCAACCTGGCTCTGTTGGCTTCCATTGTACTACACTATAGGGACATCTCCATTTTCACTAATACGCTTTTGATAATGCACATTAAATTTAGCACCTCCATTGTGAGGTACTAGAAAAAAGGCACATTAGCCTATTTTAATGGGCATTAGTGACACCCATGGTTTTTAATGGGGATTAGCGAAAAACCCATGGTTTTTCTGTGACATTTTAATGCATAGTAAAATAGGCTAATGCACATTGAAGTGCATGTGTAGATGTGCCCTGTGTTACACCAACTGAGGATCTGGAATCTTGCCTTTTGCCTGTAAGATTTCATATAACCAGTAGCATCTATTTAAAAAGAAAAACCCAAAACATTCTTAATTCAAATGACTCATCTTTACCTTGCCCTCTCAATTTCTGTTCCTCAATACCTCTTTCCTTCCTGCCAGATTTAGGAGAATTTGAATTAGAGTTAATCTAACTTCTTTTTCTTCATTCGCTCTTCTGTAATCTTATTTCATCTTCTGCATGTGCCATATTCCTGAAAGGGTTTCCCCTGAGCAATGGAATTTCCTCTTGCCCATGCAGATGGTTTCAGAGTTATACAGTCTAATGTACTGCTACGCTGGCACCCTGGATTTGAGCCCAGGTTTTTCAAAATAAAGGCTGATGTGTTGCAAGCATTTCTAGGTTCCATTGTTGTTGGTTAACTGTTGCTGAGTTCCTTTAAGTTTTGTTTGAAATCAGCTTTAGTGAGCCTGCTGTTTTGTTATGTGTCTCTTCCTGATTTTGATTAATTAATAGGCCATTGCTTTCTTCCAAACACATGGAATGTCCCTCCCAAATTCTGAAACCACTCCATGAGTCATTCTGTCATTGAAATCCTTCCCAAGCACGCATTTTTGCTATAAGTGGTCATCTAATGACTGCGGGAAGGACAGACGATGGTTGATTTATGTACATGCATGTGTGTGCATGTGCACAAAGTAGAATCCATAGTATATGAGCCAGCCATCAGCCTTTACCCTGCGTGCATGTTGTCTTCCTTTCTGTTACTTTTAATCTATCTTCCAGGTTGCAAATCCTTCTGAGCAAAAATTATGTATATTTATATATTTCACAGAAGCTAGAATCTTATGAGACTATTATTTATTGTTCATAAATATCCCTGTATGGAATCTAGCTCCCAAAAGGTGAAAATAAAGTAATGACACCCTGTTGTCACTAAATGAAAATGCCAGAGCTCCCAAGAATAAGGCATTTTTGATACAATGCCCAGTGGAACATGTAGTCAGAAACGTATATCGCCATGAGACAAAAAAGTATTTGTTTAAAAAGCGATGAATGTACTAAATGAGCTGAGAGAATTCTGGCTGACCACAATAAATAAAAATCCAGAGCAAGCTTCCATGTTGTTCTTATGTAATCATAGTAATAGCTTTATTTTACAGTGCTTGTCTGAAGTCTAAAGTGCTAAATACAAATAGTCTACCACAAAGCTCTGTGTTTTTTCTTCTTCCCATTATTTTATAAGCTTTTACTGTAAAATTGCAGCTGCCTCCTGATGTGATAAGTATGAGAAATCAACTGCCCTTTTTTTTCCTTGGTTTTATTTTCAATCTTACTTGTGAGTTTGGGTTACACTAGATCAGTGGGGCCAACCTTTTAGAAGGTAAGCCCCAGACCCTCCCCAAATAACTCTCCAATCGCCTATAATCATCCGATCGGCTGCTGTACTTTCTGCTCCCTGTCCCCTCCCTGGTCTGCTGCGTGCCACACACTGGCTGCCCATGTCACCTGTGGTATGTATGCTGCAGGTTGGCCACCTCTGCTATCTGCCTTATTCATCAGTGCTCAAAAAGGAAAATATGAAACTTTAATGCTGGGTCCTAGTCAGAGAGGTCTCAAACATGCAAAAGACCATGCAAATGAAGTAGCCAGTGAGATCTGATTTTTAATGAAACATCAAGAGACACATACCATGTATTTAGCTGCTTGTTTATGAAGAAGTGTCTGCATTGGAGGGTTATTTGTGAGAGAGAGAGATGTAGTGTGAGTTGCCTGGCTTGTCAATCATCCCTTCATTTTACAAGCATAAACCTCTGTCTTACCTGTTGTAAATGAATCTTGACAACAAACAGTCATAAGGGACTGCTAAAGGATGACAGGAGAGTCTTGATGTCTATGCAGTGGGTTCATAAATGGGAAAAAAGTAGTGAAATAGACTGAGGAAACACTTTAAAAACAGGGGCCTCTGATTGCAAATCAGCTGTTAACTCGCTGAGAAAATAATAGAATCACAGAAAAATCAGGGTTGGAAGGGACCTCAGGAGTTCATCTAATCCAACCACCTGCTCAAAGCAGGACCAGCCCCAACTAAATCATCCAGCCAGGACTTTGTTAAGCCAGGCCTTAAAAACCTCCAAGGATGGAGATTCCACCACCTCTCTGGGTAACTTGTTCCAGTGCTTCACCACCCTTCTCATGTGAAACTTTTTCCTAATATCCAGCCTAAACCTCTCTTGCTGCTTGAGGCCGTTGCTCCTTGGTCTGTCATCTGCCACCATTGAAAACAATTTAGCTCCATCCTCTTTGGAATCACCCCTTAGGTACTTGAAGGCCGTATCAAATCCCCTCTCAGTCTTCTATTCTGTGGACTAAATAAGCCCAGTTCCCTCAGCTTCTCCTTACAAGTCATGTCCCTCAGCCTCCTAACCATTTTTTTTGCCCCCACTGGACTCTCTCCAAATTGTCTACATCCTTTCTGTAGTTGGGGGGCCCAAAAATGGACACAGCACTCCAGGTGTGGCCTCTCCAGTGTACAATAGAGGGGAATAATGGCTTCCCTTGATCTGCTAGCAAGGCTCATACTAACGCAGCCCAGCATGCTGTTAGCTGTCCTGGCAACAAGGACACATTGTTGACTCATGTCCAGCTTATTGTCTACAGTAACCCACAGGTCCTTTTCTGCAGAGCTGCTGCTTAGCCAGATGACCCCAAGCCTGTAGCTGTGCATGGGATTCTTCCATCCTCGGTGCAGAACTGTCGGGGTTCCCGCACCCCGTGGACCCACCCGTTGCCACCTGTCCAGTGGTTTAGTGTGTCGTCACCTGTAATTGGGGTGTCGCATGCGTCTGCTTCGCCTGCCACGACTTTGATGTTAACGGAGTTGGTTCAGTTGTCCGACGCGCGCAGTCCAATTATGAGTCACACCGGCATCTCGTGGGTCCCGAAGTTTCTGAGGGCTCCGCCACCCCTACACCGTCACCCGTTCCACTGGTTTGGTGGCCAACTATCTGGTCCGGCCACGTATCCGCATGTCACTCAGATGATCCCCAAAAGAAAAATGAAAATCAAAACAAACACTATGACCAAGAGGGCTCCCTTGATCGGAACGGCTGCTCCAGCCGTCTGCAGCCATCTTCCTCTACCCACTTGCCCTTCCTGGGGTGGAACCCCCTTCTTGGCTTTCGGAGAGTCCCCTTGGAGGGCTTAATCAGCTTCCCTTATCAACAGTTAAAGCTCATTGTTGAGCTGCACCCCTAGTACAGGGACAACGGTACTCAGAGTCAAATAGTGCCCTTCCATTAGAAGCTTTATGGTACCAAGCTCCAGCCAGGCTCCGTTTGCTCCCAGTAGGTTAATACACAGTCCTATGCCCCACAGGGGCCAGCAGACTGGGTTCAAAAACACTTTGGGTGTTCAGCTTTTTTCCAGAGGCTCCCACCAGCATTCAGGGCTGCACTCAGCGTCCCTTGCATCATTCGCCGGCATGCTCCTCCATGTCCTCCTTCCGGTTCCGCACTGCTCCCACTTGTCAGCCCCGGCCTCTCTTTTATGCCGGTGAAGGAAGTACCAGCCCCTCCCTTCCCCACACACCTGGGTAAGGGGGATTTCTGCCTGGCTCCTTGGGGCTGCGGACCTGGGGCCACTGGCCCTCCACTCGGTCTGGGAGCCAAGTAGCCTGCTGGCTCTTTCTCTCCCTCACAAGAACCCATAAATTTCTTTTGGCCCAATCCTCCAATTTATCTAGGTCACTCTGATGAATTCTAGCCCTACCTTCCAATATATCTACTACAGCCCCTAGCTTGGTGTCATCCATAAGCGTGCTTAGAGTGTTATCCATCCAATCTTTCAGATAGTTAATGAAGATATTGAATAAAGCCAGCTCCAGGACCAACCCTCGGGGCATTCCACTTGACACCAGCTGCCAATTAGACCTCCAGCCACTGATCAATACTGGTTGAACCTGACAATCCAAACAGCTTTCTATCCACCTTACAGTCCATTCATCCAATCCATACTTCCTCAGCTTGCTTGCAAGAATGCTCTAGGAGACTGTATTAAAAGCCTTGCTAAAGTCAAGGTATACTGCATCCACTGCTTTCTCCACATCCACAGGGCTAGTTATCTCAACACAGAAGGCAATCAGGTTGGTCAGGCATGACTTGCCCTTGATGAATCCATGCTGACTGTTCCTGATCACTTTCTTCTCCTCTACATGCTTAGAAATGGCCTCATTGAGGATCTGCTGCATGATTTTTCTGGGGATTGAGGTGAGACTGAATGGTTTATAGCTCTCTGGATCCTTCTCCTTCCTTTTCTTAAAGATGGGCACTGTATTTGCCCTTTTCCAATCATCCAGGACCTCCTCTAATCACCACAAGTTTTCAAAGATAATGGCCAGCTGCTCTGCAATTACATCAGCCAACTCCCTCAGCATCCTTGGGTGCATTGCATCTGGTCCCATGGACTTGTACACATCCAGTTTTTCTCAATAGTCCCTAACCTGTTCTTTCACACTGTCACAGGGTCACGCAGGTGCCCTGTTCCTATGAAGGAATAAGGGCTGCTGAAGGTCCCCGTGACAGCACAGGTGGTGGTTGCTGGAGCAACCAGGTGGGTCACATGGCCAGAAGGGGGCAGGGCTGGGCCTTTATAAACAGCCCAGGCTGGAGCCTTAGTTGGTAGTTCCCTTCTGGCAGCCGGAGGAGCAAGAGCTCTGCAGTGGAGTTGAGCGGAGGCAAGCAGACTGATAGAATGAGTAGCTGCATTATGGCACAGGTGGAGAGAACCCTAACTAGGAGGTTTTACTGGAAAGCCAGGTGGGGCCTGGACCTTATGTTATAGCCAGAAGGCTTATTGTTGTGTTGTAGCCGGTTGGCTCATGGAGTTGTGTTCCTTGTTTGATACTGTTATAGCGGAGGACCGGGTGAAGCTGTAGGGGTGTGAGGAGGCCTCACAGGAGCTCCCCAGTTGCGTGGGGGCTCCCGGTGCCCTGCGTGGGCAAACAAGTAGTACCAGGGACGGCACGGTTGTTTGGCGCCGGGTGGCGCAGTGTCGGTGATTATGGAAAGACCAGCAAAAGCAGAGAGAAGCCACAGGAGTGAGCAGATACTCGAGAGAAGCCCCGGGGGGGGCACGTTTAGGGAAGCAACCCCAAAAGGGGCGTGGATTATTGATAGACACCCCAAGAGGGGTGCGGCCTAGAAGGCGTTCCGGAGGGTTTCCACTGTAACAGGAACCCCAAGGAACCAAAGGGCCAGGTAAGGCTTCGGCCGCCTGAGCCTTGCTGGACACATATTACTGACAGGAACCCAGAAGGGCCAGAGAGGCCAGGTAAGGCTTAGGTCGCCTGAGCCTAACTGGACACTTACTATTGACAGGAACCCAGAGGGGCCAGGAAAGGCTTAGGCTACCGACCCCAGTGGGCAAAAGCACTGCCAGTAAGCCTGATAGGGCTAATGAGTAGAGGGGCGCCGGTTGCGCGACGAGCCCCGGGGGTGCCCAAGGAGGGGCGCCAGTTGCGCGACGAGCCCCGGGGGTGCCCGAGGAGGGGCGCCGGTTGCGCGACGAGCCCCGGGGGTGCCCGAGAAGGGGCGCCGGTTGCGCGACGAGCCCCGGGGGTGCCCGAGAAGGGGCGCCGGTTGCGCGATGAGCCCCGGGGGCGTCGGGTAGGGCAGAGAAGGTTAAGGACCGGATAACATCCAGGAAGAGCTGCAAGGCTTGGGGCGTGCTAAAGGGGAGGTAGGGGGCACACATTGCCCATAAGGCTGGGGTGCACCGAGTTGCTTCATACGGAATGGGGGATAGTATCAGCACAGTGTCCAGGGTGATAGGAGGCACCCTCCCTAATTGAACCATATAACAGCAAAGACATGGTGGGCGAGATAAGAGGGTGCTGGATCACCTAATTGACATGGCAGGAGGCGCTAGTGGGATCACGGCCACTCCTGCGCCCCACTCCATGACAAACACCATCTCCCCAAACTGTGCTGCCTGGTGCAGTAGTCTGGGAGCTGACCTTGCTTGTGAAGACTGAGGTAAAAAATGTAAGGTTGAGTACTTCAGCCTTTTCTGGATCTTCTGTCACTAGGTTGCCTCCCCGATTTAGTAAGGGACACACACTTTTTCTGACCTTCCACTTGTTGCTAATATACTTGTAGAAATCCTTCTTATAACCCTTCATGTCCCCTGCTAGCTGCGGTTGCAGTTGCGCTTTGGCCTTCCTGATTTAATCTCTGCGTACCCAAGCAATGTATTCCTCCCTAGTCATCTGTCCAAGCTTCCACTTCTTGTAAGCTTCCTTTTTGTGTTTTAAGCTCATCAAAGAGTTCTCTGCTAAGCCAATCAGGTTGCCTTCCATATTTGCTGTTCTTCCTGCACATTGGGATGATTTGTTCCTGCACCCTCAGGAAGGTTTCTTTAAAGTCCAGCCAACTCTCCTGGACTCCTTTCCTCCTCAATACGAGTCACATAACTTCTCTGTGCCTCACTTTACTTATCTGTTCAATGGACATAAAGTAGTTAGTTACCTGCCTCATTGGGATTTTGTACAGATTAATAAATTATTTGTGCTGCACTTAACAGTCACTGTATCCTGTGCTTTAAAATATTATAGAGAGAGATTCAGAGACTAATGGCAGTTAAGGACTATCAGCTCTGACTTAGAACAAAATAGCCTTGGGGAAGATGTACACTGTCCCAGACTTGCTATAGAACAGGGCTTGGAGCAAGTCAGTTAACCGTCTTATGTTTCAGTTTCTCTTTGCCTAACAGGCACAATAAAAATATCTTTCAAAAGGTGGTTAATCTGGGAATAACTTTGAAATCATTTGCGGAAAGGGCTTCATGAGTTTGGTGCATTATTTTTAAGAAATAAAATAGATGATTCTTGACTAAATACTGAAGACCACATGCAGACAGCACATCCTCTCATAACATATGTTATTTATTTATTGAGATGTCCCATTATATTCTCTAAAATAGTTTCCTGGAACAGACGGGACTCAGTCAAGATCCAAGCCAGACATGCCCATATTATATATATTGTCATCTTTTATTGTTCACCACTGTTCCTCTCAAGAGAAGGTGAAACTATGCCAAACATCTTAATGGAGGGGAAGATAATAACTTGATAAACTAGGATAATTTGTTAGGCAAAGTTATACTCGCAAACTGTTCATTGATGAAAATAGCTATCGCCAATAAAAGTGTGGCAAAAACTAGAGTTTCCACTCAGCCAGTGAAGATTTTCTAAAATCAAAACAAATTCTTCACATGGTCTTTGAAAAAAATCATCAGAGTGATCAGAATTAATATGATTTGTTTATACCAGTATAACTAAGATCTGAAATTTGACCAGTATTTCTCACGAGCCAAAATTTTATTTTGTGAAAGGAATATCAGGGTGCTTCATGCAAGTCTAGTACACTACTCCACCTCCTGGCTTCATAACAGCAGTTAATGAGCAACATTATTGGCAGATGTTTTGGCAGTAGAACCAGAGCAATGTGATGCCAACATACTGAAAAGCAGCTCTCGTGAAATTGTGTTGTCATATTCTGCAGTGAAATGAGGCACCAGGATCTGTGGGCTTGCAGAGGTGTGATGGTACCAATGATGGCTTTAACTTGCTTTCTCCTTTTTAAAGTGCTGTTCTACTGTTTGAAGTTAGACACTGTGGTGAAATAGATTGAGGGAAAGAAAATCACATTACATTTTGCAGGTTAAAAAGAACCATGTGGTACTTCCACATATATCATTTGTCAGTGATGCCATGTTGATTTTGACATTTTTCTAAATGCCATGCCTGCCAGTTCATGCTAGAATGTGCACATGCAGCTCAGCCTTTTCCTACATACCATCCCCAATAATAAAGGTTTTATAAGACCTGTTTAAGGCCACTGGGAACTATTGAGGTGGCAAAAGGACATCCAAAGGCCACATTTTTTTGAAAGGCAAAAAGGTGTCCAGTGGGATTTTCAAAAATGGTTGAGCACTTGATTTTAAAGGGACCTGGGCATCTGAACACTTTTGAAAATCAAAGACAGTTAAATATCTTTAAATATCTTGCCCCTCAAGGCTTAGCTCCTAGAAACTGTAACACTGAGGTTATATGAGAAACCCTTCCTAAGAAAGGAAATCAGCCACAAACTTTCCTTAATGTGGTAGTATCATTTTAACAAAGGGTTAAACAGAAGGCTACAGAAAAGCCTTCCAACACTTTGGTGGATGAGATTGTGGACTTGTTTGCTTTTCTTAATTTAATCAAATTCCCATTTCAGTAATAGGCTGTTTGCACAGGGTAAGGAGAACAGAATCAGGCTTATATAAGAGAAAGTTCTCAAGAAAAACAAAGAACAAGACTCAGGTTGCAGCTTCATTCAAGGCAAAAGAAGAACAATTTCTAGGACCCACAGGCAAAATGATCAAACTGGTTGCTGGCATGTATATTTAAAAGTGCTGGTCAATGCATGGGGAGAGAAGGCACTTAAGACAGATTATCAAGAACCACCACACTGAGCAGTAGGCTGCCCAAGATAGCCAGTAAAGGATGCTCCACAGAAACAGAATGTTTTTAGTCCCAGGAGGACACAGGATTTAGACACATTACTCAGCGTTGGAGGGTGGTATAGCTCTCTACTTAGGTCTTGCAACCCCCAAACTCTCTGCCAAACTCTTTCATGTCATGCTTTTGGTAAAGGCCACCCCCTGTCCCCCATACTTTTCTCCGACAGTTCAGTGAGTATTTTATCAATTGTTAGACTGGGTTTCCTCTCTTTCAAGAAAGTGCCATAAGACCTAGGCTACAGAGTTATACTCATCTTACTTTCTCTTTTTGAGCCGATGCATCTTTTATTCTGGAAGTACTATGCAGAGTGAAACCACTTCAGCCAAATATGCAGAGCTTTCAGTACAGCTTTCAGCTTCCTTTGCCCCTACCCTCAAGTTAGGACACTCTCCTGGGAGGTGAGTTTTAATCCTGTCAGGCAAAGGAAGGAAACGAACCCCAGACACCTATGGAGTGAGCTTTCTAGTCACAGAGCTATAGAATGCAAGGAGAGAACCATCACTACTTCTTTCTCCAGCTATGTTTGAATAAAGCCTTGTGAGTGGGTATTATTTCTAAATCCATTATAGAGGGAAATGGTTCAACTCAGAGTTTCTCCTGTGTTTTACTCACCTGTCATGACCTGATGGGAGTTTATTCGAAAAAGAACACATGGACAAATCTGTGCTGTGGTTGCGGTTGTAAAATAATCTTTTTGTTTACTCTCTTGATACCTCTGTAACCAGAGATCTTCTTACTTCACAATAAGTAACATGGTTCTGGGCACTTACGGACACATCCCATTCATAACTTCATTGTCATACTTGAAACCCATAATGAAACATAAAAAAAAAAAAAAAGAAAGGGAAAAAACCAACTAAAGAGACATCTTCATCTGAAAGGACTTTTCCCCACTTCAAGTAGAGCACCATTAGAAAAGTCTCTACAGTCTAGTTATTCAATCATTAACTTATAATAAAGTCTCTAATTATTTCTTGTTACCTGATCTGAGGTTCACCAACCCCTCCCCAGTTTGCAGGCAATACTTCTATATCCTTGATACTTGCTTTTTGAAGAACGCTACCCTCCATCGCTCTCGTGCCTCTGCACAAAAATCAGCACCGTTGTTAGCTCGCCACGGCTCTAGGCTCCCCTTCTGGGGACATGCTGTTCGTTTGTCATTCCTTTTATCATTGTAATTTTCGGAGCTCGATTAACAATGTTTTCTGTCTTACAGGTGCGGTGAATACTTCCACTGCCACCTGATGACATCAGCATTTTCTGCAGCCTTGCTGCCGGCATGGTATGTTTCTTCCTTCATATTTCCAAGTACCAGGGACCAACAGCTCTCTGTTACAAGCCTAATCCATTAGGCATGCTCTGTGATCATCTACTAGATCAAGCCCCTAAGGGGACAAAGGCAAAAGTAGAGGAATAACTAGCTTGTGAATCTTGAGAGTTCTTAGGTAAGAATGAAGTAAGAATCTAGCTTGCTCAGTAATGTCAAGTGATGGTGACAATTTGGGGCGTGCTCAGAAGGAGGAATTTGGACAGCTGATGAACTTTAGTATCAAAAAAGGCATCTCTGGTCATTCAGCAACAGTTAAGAAGGGTGTTGACAAATGCCTCAAAATGCATTCTGGAACCAGGGGTTACATAGGACTTCAGCATGCAAGTCCTCCTCTAGTCCTATCCCACATTATTGTTTGTGTTCTCTACTTCTTGAAAAAAAACATAAACATTTTATTCTTTAAAAGTTTTTCATCAAAGAGGTGAAAAATGTTCAGTCCTAATCTGCCCCTTTTTGAAAACAGTTTTCAGATGAAATTCAAATGAATTCAGATGAAAATGGAAGCATTGCTACTGAAATTTCCATTTTTAGGAAAGAGGCAGTTTTAATAAATATAAAAACTATTTTCAAATGAAATTCTGAACTAATTCTACATAGCCAATCCTGAAGAGAACATCCAAACATGGGAATTTAAAATACGTCTGGCTGAAAGCTAGACCAGGCAGTGGAGAGGCTTGCATGCACCAATGACCCTAACAGCAACACCATCAGGAGTCTTGTGCTTCTGGTAGAGTCACCCATGGCAGGAAGGTCAAAGGTGAAATATCAGCTGAAAAGCAGTCCAACACAACACAAAGACCTCAGTGGTGGACCAGGTGGATGCAGAAGGCACACTGTTCAATGGCTGCAAAGGCAGATGAAAGCTACAGTGGAAGAGTAACCCCAGTTGTCTTGGATCTCCTTGCCACTGGACAGAGTGCACAAATGCCAGTGTCCTCACTGATGCTAACATCACCAGTATGGAAGCGTTGATCGTTCAACATCAGCTGCAGGGGACAAGGAATTGCATGCACATGCCTGATGTACACTTACTAAAACAACTGCTATACTCCCAACTCAGTCAGGGACAAAGGACATGCAGGGGCCAGAGAAAGTGCTTCAAGGACACCCTCAAGGTGAACATTAAGAAGTGTGGCATTGTCATCAACAACTGGGAAAAACTAGCCCAGGATAGGGCTACATGGCAACGCCTTGTGAAAGAAGGTACATCATACTTTGAGGAAAACCCTCATACAGTGGAGGCAGAAAAATGGCAAAAATGAAAGAAAAGAAAACAAGACTGAAAAATTTGCATTTCAGCCCTCTCTTTAATCACCACTTATGGCATCTGCCAGAGAGTCTGCCTCTCTAGGATTGGCCTTCCTAGCCATCAACTGACTAGTCTACAACCTTTTACTTGAACCATGGGAGGGATCATCCTTGACTGTGAGGAACTACTGCTGCTGCTAGCAAGACCAGGCAGTCCTATAAGTTAAATTTTCCCATAGGATTTTTTTGCAACCATCTTATGCTATTAAGTGTAAGTTCAGGCTGGCCTTTGATATAAGGACAAAAGGCTTTTTTATCCCTTTACTAATTGCATCCATAAAATCGTTTTACTGAGAGATAGAAACCCATTGCTATGTGGCCTTTTCTAGCAAGTGTAAACTCTTCATTATAATAACATTAAAAAGTTCACCATTTTTGTGAAATTTACTATTTTACCAAAACTAATAGGCAATTAAGACACATCCATTACAAAATAATGAGAGATTTAGTTAGTCTATAAATGTCCATATCTACCTTTTATCTTCAAAATGATGAGAGATCATTTACTCTGAATAATCATAGTGCTCAGTTAAGGACCTTATAATGATGTGCCTATCTTAAGGACTGAATCCTCAAGTCGTTACTTTATTTATAGCCAATGCTTATTGAGGAAAAACCAAAAGGACCAGATCCAAAATTTTAGACTGCTTGTGTAACATCTGAAACTGATATGTAGTGCATTGACAGTGCCTAGGGATGCGTTAGGTACTTCAGACGAACTATTTAAGAAAATCTGGATGGTGAGGTAGCCAAAAAGGACATGTTAAAGAATGTGTATGGACTTTTATCCCCTCTCTACAGCTACGGTGCTTAACTTAAGGGTGCAAGGGAAGTGCGTCTGTCCATTTGGGTTCCAGAGCCCGGAACACACTCCTGAGGGCAAGTGTCTACGAGTATTCTTTGAAAGAACTCATCAAAAGAGTCTGCCTCGTATGTACTAGTCTAGGTATGGATGGAAAGGCTTGAACCCACACCTTCCATTTCTCAGGAGACTGTTGTAACTGCTGGTGGGGGAGGGAGGTAAGGGAAAGACCATCCTGGTTAAAGCTCTGCCACTTTGCAGAATGGCTTGAAAGATTCATAGATCCAGAAAGAGAAAAACCAAAAAGGACTATAACTGTAGCTTAGTGGTTAGCACATACAGCTCTGCTAGGGAAGCCCAGGGTCCCATCCTTGCTTCCATAATTAGTTCTGTGTTGTTTCTACTGCTTCCAAGTTAAAAATGGGGGGAAGCCATTGAGAGAATCAGAAACCTGCCAAGTTGTTGACGGAAAGTGGCTGTGAGTGCTGTTCTATGTTGAATTCTATTCTATCAGTCTGTCGGGTGTGCTGAATTGGGTGCTACCATTGGGTGTGCTCTGAGCATACCTACAAAGCTGAATTATTTAGGCACTGCTGTATTTACTTTCTGGATGCTAGTGCAACTTAGGAAGAAACTGGATGCCTATTTGTTCAGAACAGGTCAGTACTTGTCATGCTTGGAAGGCAGAACTGTGACTACTAGGGTTGTGCGAAATGGGCTGTGTTGAGGTCAGATTTGGCCTGAATCAGGGACAGTGATTTGATTGCATGATTCAGATCACTGTCCCAATTAGATATGGCCGAAACTGAATCTGAAGATTGGATGCTGATTTGGAGAATCAGGATTGGATCTTCAAGTTAGACACCTAGGGCATTTTTATACATGCTCTGGGGTAGGGGTGGTAATTAAAGTGGCTCTTAGGAGCTGCTCTAATTAAAGTGCCCCACAGCATCTCATGTATTCAGTGTCCTGTGATTCAAAATGGCAGAAAGGGTGCTTTAACTAAAGTTTGTTTGACAAGCTTTAGTTAAAGCATACCCACCACCATTTTGAAACGCAGAGATGCTGAATATAGATGATGCTGTGGCTGCTAGAGCATGCTAATTAGCACACTCCAGCAGACTTAATTAATCAAGTCTGCTCCAACACATTCTGTGTTCTAATTAGTATGCATCAGAGGAGGCATTGGGCATGTGTATGGATGCCCCTAAAGTTTACCGGCATCCTGTTCCAGAGATCTAAGTCATCCTCTGTACCTGGACCTAAACAATTGTCCGTCTCAATGAGGCAAGCAGCCTTTAGTCTTCATTTAGTGTGAAGTTCCACTTTATACTTAGACCTAGAGATCTGGGGCAGGAAATTTTCCGGAAAATTTTCCAGTGCTTTATTTTTCCATGGGAAATTTTCCATTTCTAAAAAGGTCGTTGTTTCATAAAAGTCATAATTAGTAACAATGAATGGATGCCAATACAATATTAGGCAAGGTTGGCAGCTTCAAAATTGTAATGAATGCTTTTCAGGTGATTATCCCTAGGAAGTATGTGAGAGAGTACATATATGTTTTACTGATTTGTAAACAGGGTGGTAAATACACTCACATAATAATCCAAACCAAAATTCAAGTTATGAATTCATCTAATTGGTTGTCAAATCAAAACGAAATCACAGCATATCATGCCCAGTTCTTTGGCGGTGCTAAAATTAGTGTGTCAACAGTTTTCAATGCCTTTGTTTTTTTTTCTTAAATCTAAACAAACAATGTAAGTGAAGTGTAATGCTATTCTGTACTGGTTTAACATTTTTACAAGTATTCCCGTAAATATAATTTATTTCCATGTAAAGCTTTGAATTTGTTTGAATATAACATTTAAACCACATTAAGTGTGCTGTATTTAATATTTTCTTAATCAAATATTTTGGTTCAAATACTTGTGCCTATTGAAACATAAAATTAACATGGGAGGTACATTTTTCATTTTGTGTACTAAACATAAGTCAAATAAACATGCTAAAATCAGATCATGTTCTATTTAGGGCAATGGAAATTTTTCCAGAAAAATTTCCAATTCAGAATTTTTCAGAAAACCCACATCTCTGCTTAGATCATACTCAATCTATGGAAAGTTAAGCGGTGTTAAATTCAGAATATGCCGTGAACAGTTGCACATTAAGGGTTAATACTATTTCATGCCTGTATAGATCTGACTTGCCACTAGAGGGCTGGCAAGCAGGAGTGCGGCTGGGAGCCAGGACCCCTGGGCTCTGTCCCTGCTCTGGATGCGGCTAGGGGCTGGGAGTGATGCATCCTGAGATGCTGGAGAACAGCAAATATCTTGTTTTATCCCTGTGGATAAGACTGAAGTTACCCTAATATGAGCTAGGTAGCGTGGCCCTCAGCTAAAGTAGCATAACTTTGAGATGCTCAGAGAGCACTTAGCATGAGTCAATGAGTTTTAATTTGCAGACGCTTACATTTTAAATGTTCCTAGTATGGGCTAAGTGTAACGTATCACTTCACCCTTAGTATTTTTGTTTTAATCATTACTCCAGTTCAACAGTGAATGCCTGTGGAATTAAATGTGATGCAGGCTGGTTTAATTGATCCTAATGCATCACTCCAGAGAAATATTTGAAAGCAGATAATGTTAAATGTTTAGTAATCACAGTTCACACGAAAGCATTTATATAAGGTGCACTTGATGTAGCGGTTAGTTAGTATAATTAATCTAGCAAATCAATGGGAGTTTGGCCTGAGGAAGGACTGAGTATAAACAAGGTAAGGAACCCTGTATCAAGCTGTCATTGTCCATTTCCCATGTTACTGGGAGAAATAAAAAAAGTCTGTTGAAACATATAATGCATACACATTGGATTAATTATATTTATCACTTGCTGCACAAGTGTCCTTTATAAATCCTTTTCTGTGAGCAGTGATTACTAACCATTTAATAGTACATGTCTCTCTTGTCAAACAATTCTCTGAGGTAATTCATTAGCATCCTTTCTACCAACAGAAATCATATTTCATAGAATAGGCTGAGTTAGAGCCTGTAAAATGAAAGGTTTGCAGGAAATATTTTAAAAGAAAGCATATAAGAGGCAAATCCTTCTCTCCTTCATTATCCAAGGAGTAGTGGTGCTGTCAATGGCACAGCCTCCGTATCTAAGTAGAGCAGGGACGGGCCCTAAATTAACAAGCTGTCAGAATGGTTATCGGTACATTGTATGGTGTTACTCATTGCTAATAACAGATGTAGGAGCCAAAGTCCAGCCATGTAGAGCTAGTAGCTGTAGCACATGCAGTGCCTGAGCGAAAATGTTAAGAGCTTTTGAGAGGGTATGAAATCTGTGAAACCCATTCTGCACTCAGCTGACATTTCTTGTTCCCACTGCAGGAAGTTCTAGTTCTGCTCCTTGTCCAGGGCTCAGCTGACATAAAGGGAGTGGAAGCTTGCCACAAATTCTTTTACTTGGGGCCATCTTCTTGAGTTTACCTCTTTTCCCGAATCTCGTGGTCTGGAAGTGAGTTAGAAGTAGAAAAGTGTGGAAGAAGAGAGGCTGCAGTACTTTGGTCTGCTGGAGAACAGTCTCTCAGGGCACATCTGGGCGAGTGCTGCTGTGCAGTAAGTGGCTCTGCAAACACGTCTGCAGCTCCACATACCTCGCAGTCAAGTGTTCTCCACACTGCTAGGGTGCGCTGCCAGTGCATGCACTGCTCAGAGGGGAGGGGGGTTCAGTGGATATCCAGGGGTCAAAAAAACCTGCAAGAAAAAAAAAAATCAGAGCAGCACATGCACGCAGCGTGCACTGCAGAAAAGCGGAGCCAAGCTGCCTGGAGCTGCACTGTGGCTGCCAGGCAGGCTCCACCTGGCAGGATCACCGTTTCTGCTACTTGTCCCTGGGGAACCACATGTCCATACTTGTCTGGATGCAGTCTCTGTGGTTATTGCCAACTGACACAGGTAACAGCAGCCTTCTCTGCTCAGATTGTTCTGACCCATGCCTTCCAGCTAGGTTGCCAACTTTCTGGCAGCCACACCTGGGCCTAGAAGCTGGTACTGCCTATCCCTAATTTTGAGCTTTGCTGTGAGCCCCTGTTGAGTTTGAGTCCATTTTGAGTTTGGATCATGGTGCTCAAGTAAATTAAGCCTTTGTAGATTTTATAGCTGAAGCTATAGTATCCTAATGCTAGTGTGTGAAACTGAAACAGGCCATCTTCAGGCCCAAAGCATAACAAGCATGTCAAGCTAAGCTAATTGCAACAGATGCATAATCTTGGTAGATGCTTGGTAGGAGAGGAAAAGATGTGTAATATAATTGAGTTTTATTTGTTGTCTTATACTCTAACAAACTGCGGTGCAAATGTAACAAATTAAAGCTACCTGTGTACCTGTGAAATACAAGGGGATTTTATTTTATTTTTGTTTTGCTAATCAATGTGATAGATCTTATTTTTATCCTTAAGTCTGAACTTCATATTTTGAAAATTTCCTGATTTCTCCGTGTGTGTGCTGGGAGCTGGGGAGCCATAGCATCAGAGCCTAAGGTATTAATTAGAATTGGTTTATTCTGAAATATGACAGGCATCTTCCTTAGACTTTTCTGTAGCTCTGAAACATGCTCCGGAGTCACCATTTTTAAAGAACTTTGCCCTTTGCAAACCCTTACTTAGCAATAATTAATAAAGACATTCTTTCTCTGTGGACAAGCTAGAAACTGTGTATCATAACAAAAGCTGTTCAAAGCAGTTGTTATGGTAACTGTTGCAGAGTCTTTATCTGACTCTCTGCTGTGCTCTTTTTAATGGAGGTGGGAAGGAGAAGAGGATTTCTTCCCCTTTGACTTTTCCTTCCTGATTTATTATCAACTGAAAAAATGAAGACTTTTTGGACTTCAGCTACAGCCTTTAAGTTAGCATAGTTCTCCCCAAATGTTAAGTTTGTGATTCAGGTACTGGATGGTGAGGTGGCAGATGTGGGTTCAGTTACCATTTGTAGCACACTGAGGTCCAAGGGCATCCGTGACACCCCATGGTGGCTCTGTAACCCAGGGTTGAAAGGAAGGCTGCTTCAAGAGTCCTAAAGTGAGCCTTACTCTATCAACTAGCCACCAGGTCCATCCTGAACACCGCTAGCCCTAACTGTGCCCTTGAGTTGCATGGGCACCCTCTCCCTGTCCATGCCCCAGGGCACCTATAAGCCTTAAGATCTAATTACATGGCTCCATCCATCCCTACACTGTGTCCCATGCCTTGCAGGTGTCGCTGCCCTTCTCTCAGGAACTAGGTCCCTGGCCTCCCATCTCTGCCCTTGCCTCCCCCTTCCCCCCCACCCCACATCTCTGCCCTGATCTCAGGGTCTGCACTTGTTCTGCCTCAAGCTGTAGCACATGCAACCCTGGTAGGGCTCAAGGCAGTCACATGCTCCTAGGGCACTAATAGGACCTCCAAAGACCATCTCTCACAGCCCCAACCCAAAGTACCAGTATGAACCGTAACCAAATGATTCACCCCCTGGCTATAACAAGCTCCACACTCCTGGACCCACCAACATCAACAAAAGGGAAAGCAGCGTGCTGCCTTTTTAAGAAGGAAGCACTTCCCCCACTTCAAGGTAGGCAAATAAACCCTCTGGGCAGCCCTCATAGGTATCAACATATCACCCCAGCCCTGGGATCTATCTCTGTAAGCTCCCTGAGTCACACTGGTAGTCCCCAAGGCAGCTCAGCAACCCCCTTGCAGCTTCCCTAACCAGGAGCTCCTTCTCCTGCAGCTTGCAGGACCAGACTGCCTTGCTTTGGCTCTGGTCAGAGCTTATATGCCCACAGCCCTGCCTCTGTCTGGTCAGGTGAGTCTATGGGGTTGTCTATGGTTGCCCTTTGTTTCAATTCACTGCCTGGTTTCCATGGTAGCCCACCTCCAGCAGTGCCTAGTTTCCCTGCATGGCTACAGCCCCCAGTCCTACTATGGAGCAACTAGTCCTGCAGTAGGCTTCCCACTAGTCATGCAGGCATCATCCTATTGCACTTGTAGGTCCTGTTTACTTGGGGCAGCTCTCCTGCAGCGTGCTCCCCTGCACTCTCCCTGTACCTGGGGTCCTTTATCCCTCAAAGTATCAGAGAGACTCCAGCTCTCTGTTACACCACTTCAGCCCCAGGTTTTCAATGGGACCTTGGTCAGATTGCTTAATTTCTCTCTGCCTTACTTTAGTAACCGTAATATGAGGATGAATTCATTGCATGCTGTTAACGTACATTTTTGTGAGACTTGGATGCAGCAATAATGGGAGACCTATAAACACAGGAGAGAAATGTTTACTTCTCAGAGCAACAGTATAGGTCTGATACAAATGACCAGTGAAGTCAATGGGAGCCTTTCAAGTACTTGAGCAGGCCATAATGAGAAACAGTCTCTGTTTTATTTGTAGAGAAAAGTCATCACTTAAATCTGATAAATCCTTTATAGCCTGTGAACTGTCTCCGTGGGTAAATTAATCAACAAGCATCATAATCTTGATAATATAAAACAAATCCAGAAAGATGGTACTAGAGAGAGAGCTGCTTTGTGATTAAAGTCTCTGTGAAATAAAGCAATAAGTGAAATATTGACATTCTTGATTGGTAGGAACAAAAGGTAACTGATTTAAACCACATTTTTTTGGGAAGATGCTGCCCAAGTTACAGTAACTGACATAGCAGCTGTTACAAACAAAAAAAATATTTCAGTTGTATTAAATTTGATCTTCATGTAGACATACTTGCTGGTCTCCGTCAAATCTGTGACAGCTTTTTATAGCATAGTCAGAGGGAGGTAAGTAATACTTTTGACAAAATAGGAAACCATTCTGTAAAGGCTTCAGAAATCTCTTTACTAGCACAAGATAGCTCAGTTTACCTCTGATGGGAAACTGCTGCCCCGCACCTATCACAGAAAGTAAAGTCAGAACAATGGAGGAAAGTAATTTTTAAGCTGCCAATAACTTGTAAAGGTGAGTGAAAGTTGCATATGAATGTGAAGCAAGTATGTATAGGTATGCATGAAGGATCAGGATATAATTTTCAAAACTCCTGTTGCCACCAAGTGAGACTGATAATGAATGTGCCCTGTAACACAGCTCTGTACAAGCTGAGTCATAGACAAGAATAGTACAGCTAGGGATACACTGGAAAAGATTGAACACAGATTCAATATCCTAGTTCTTAACCCCAAAATGGCAGAAATATCATCCATATGAATACTAACAAAGATGTATTTAGCATGTGGCAAGAAGTATGTGTGCCTGCATCATGGGAAGAGTCTAAATGACTGATTCCAACAGCATTATCTCCAGCTATTTTCTTGAAGGATCTGTGGCTAGGCATCTTCGGCTTTAAAAAGCATAGATGCTACAGGAATTTTACGCCTGCATAGTCCTTAACTCCAGATCAGTCAGTCAATCTGATTTATTTATAGCATGCTTATTGCTGTGATATCTGAACATCTTCTGAGCCCCATTATCCTTCATAGGTTTGCTTTCCAAATCTAGCTCACTGAGTCACTTGCTCTCTGACAGCTGTGGGAAGCTGATTCATATCTAGTCATCTTGTGCTCTGTACATAGCTTTTGCATCTGTCTCCTGCACTTCTTTCACTGTGTTTGCTCCTGTGCAAATAAGTGAGACATTTCTCACTGTGGTTTGGCATACTGGTTCTAAATGACACATACATATTACATCTCCGGGCACCTCCTGTTTGCTTGGTCTGTATATGAGTTGCATTGGAGCCCATTGCTTCTAACTAAGCCTTCATTTCACATTTTGAAAATGTAAAACAAAGGTTTTGTTTGCATGATGTACAATTGTTTTTACATATGTGTTTCCTGAGAGAGCGCTGACAGATTACACTGAGCCACAGTTCAGAGCTGCTCTACAATAAAACTGGTTTGAGAGACATGGGGCACGCCTGCATGAGGTGCTAGCTACATCACTGTAGCTCATCGCTATGGTGATGTAGCATTGAGCAGGCATGAGCCATGCCTACTTGTGGCTTAGGAATCTGTTTTTCCTTATACAACAATGTCACCTAGTATTATGCTACACTGAACAGTTTGCAGAGGTTTCTTTAGGGCACGACACTACTGTGCAGTAGCATTGAGCGATGATCTACAGTGATGTAGCATTGGGGGGCAGCAACGAGCTACTGCACAGTTGGGTCAGAAATGACCTGTGTGCTGCTGGGACTGTGGTAATGGTGGGTGCTGTGTAGTCATTTAGTTGCATGTGCAGCAAGTACGAAATGACTATGCAGTAACAACTGTGCAGTTGGGCACACATGTAGATGCATCCACTGTATATCAAGCCCTGTACTTCTAGGAGGTCCCTCCCTTACATAGGCAGGTCATAATCTCAGCACTGCCCACAGGAGTGCAGCTTGCTGTCCTCTTCACAGTCAATGAGTACCTATGGCTACTGTAAACTTGGTGGGAACAAGCAAGTGTAGCCCTCCATCTCCTTCTCATTTATCTGGATGACTAGCACTCAGCGATTGATATCGACAATGGTCCCTATGCTTAGAAGAGTACAAGGGGCTTCTGTTTTCCTAGCATCTTTTATTACGTTTGCACTATCATAGTCTGTTCCTTCCGAGTTTTATTTAAGCGTAGCTTAATTCTTATTGTAGTTAATTTTATAGTTGACTAACAGGCAAGGAGGTTTGGGCTGTGCATTAGATAGCAAAAAGGGAACGAGCATCCTTTCTTGCTCTGTCTTTCACTGATGGCTGGACCTGCCTTCTTTTATCTTCTGTACTGTGGGAGCAGTGCTGAATGCTGCTGAGAAAATACTTGGTCTACCCCTTAGGCAAATCTTTTTATGCAGTTGCTTTGACTTCCAAGCAGCCAACCTGAAGCCTTTAAAAGGTCTGGGCAGGTGCTTGGAATCCAAGGAGTGAACCATAGTCTTGGAACAAATATTACTTATTTCATAAGTATCTAAACTCCCAGGGAGGGAAGAAGTAGTAAAGGAATATGAGGAGGAGAAGTAACATAGTGCAGCCAACTAAACTGCATAGGAGGTCTTTTAAATACTGTGCCTGTGGGCATTTTACTGGCAGTGGCAATTGCAGGAACCAAACTAGGTCAGGTTTGTGGCATTAAAAACAACTAAAATACTAGGGAAGCGGGGAAGCTCTGCAAACTGTAACATAATACTAGGTGGCATTGCTGTATAAGGAAAAACAGATTCCTAGGGCACATTTATATGTAGTGTCTCAAGTGTTCAGTGAATGACAAGCATGTTACAGATATGAACACGACGCATCACAGATGGTCATAAGTGGAAGATGATACAATTTAAACCAAGGGTATTAACAACCAATTAAGCTTTATAACAAATTATAAACACTCTTAAAGTGCCTTAGGTTAATAGCTTACGCCCTTATAAATGTAGCCTTTCTCTAAAGGTGTGATTGTTTGGGAATTTGGGACTTGACTAGGTAAAGGTAGAGGTAGGCAGAGGTAGGTAAAGGAAGACAACTCTAAGTGAAAGCATAGAATTAATGTTTCCTGTATAGTATTTCGCTTTCATATTGAAATACCCTGGTAACTGTAAGTCTGAATGTTATATGAGCCATTATTTAAATATGTTTTATATTTGCAGTTTGCTCTCCAGTATTTTGGGATCCAAAAACTTCTCTTTCCCATGAGATACAGAAAATGGTGAGTTTAAAAATGTGGCTCAGTTCGTCCAAAATTTAGACACCCACTTCTGTGAAGCATCATGGCATTGCTGTTGATTCATGTAGCCAAAGCTGTCAGTTTGTCCCTGCAGAATAGAAGGTGTCCTTTTTGAGAGGCTAAGTTTGAAAAACATCAAGACAGAGTGCGTCTACACATTAATTAATGCACTTTTGCTACCGTGCATTAAATTTAGTATCTCTAATGTAAGGTACTAACTAAATGCACATTAGACTGTCCTAATGCACAGTATTGAAAGTGCATGCTTTTTTAGTGACACTTAATGCACAGTAGCTTAATTTTACTGTGCATTAGCGTATTAACACAGTTTTTGCTGTGATGCTCCAATGTGCAATAAAATAGGCTACTGAGCATTAAAGTTCACGTGTAGACACACCCACAGATTCCAAGAATATGCATATATGGGTGTAACGGGGAAACTCTGCCCCTGTTACTAAGAGGGCCTGAAGTAGTAAAGAATCAGGGATCAGGCCAATGAGGTATTGGGCACAAGAAACTAAAGGACCAATCAGGTGCCTGGAAGTGGGCTTGGCTGAGAAATATAAACCCAATCCCTTTGGCAGGGTAAGGAGCTACTTGCAAAGTGGCACTGGGAGATGATGGGCTGGCCAGCTCCCATGCAGTGCCAGAGAGCTGTGAAGAAGAAGCCAAGGGGAACTCTTAGGCTGCAGAGAAGTTTTAACTCAGGCTTGTGAGGACTTTGTTGTACAGCCATGTGGCTGGTGTTTATGTTTTGGTTAGATCTACCGGTGGACTGGATGTGGCTATAAGGGCTAATGAGCACAGGCAGGGGTGCTTGAGGGTGCTTCTCTGCAATGAGCAGGAGAGGTCAGGCCCTGAGACAGAGAGGCAGAGACTATTGAGGTGCAAGTGTCCCCAGGAAATGGGATTGCTGTCCAAGCAAGGCTGAACCCTGGAGTCTGAGGTCTTGAACCTTGGTGAAGGGTATGGCCAGAAAGGAAAAGAGGGCCAAGGTTATGACAGCTGAGACAAGTGCCCTGGAAACTTATAGGATTTGTCCTCTTAAGGGGGAAGTACTATGAGAAGGTAAAAGGTCCCCAGGTGTGGCTATTCAAGGTGGACAGATCAGCTCACTCCATGAGGTGACTTCTGACTCTCAAGGCACCTCCCGTCAACAATAAAAGCATCAAAGGCATGGCAGGTGAGTGGCAGAAGGCAAGGCAGGGTTAGGAAGGAAGTAACAAGTGGGTCTTACCCTTGCAGATATTATAATGGGCTATAGACCACATGACTGCTTCGTTATGACTTCACAGATGTTTGGTTATGAGACAATGCTCATGGATTGGCTTTTGAGTGTTATACTTACCATTTTTTCAAATTTGTGTTGTATTTATGCCTGTACTTATAATGTGTGCACTCTTCTGTAGCTGTAGCTGTTGCTTCAAGGTTTGAGTCAAACCATTCCTTTTGTCTAGTTAATTTTCCTCCTTTTTATGTGATTGTTTATTTTTTGGTTATTACGTTTTGTTCTACATGTATTCTGGTGGTGGTATTCATTACTATGACAGTAATAGCACTGTAGTAGGTGAAGACAGGTGCTCCATAAATCAATAAGAAATAATATATTTACTAACTCACATGGCATTGCTGGCACATACAGTGCCTGAGGGATTTTGACTCAGGTTTTAAAAGCCAGAATAACACAGGTACTATTTCTGAGTTAAACTCTTGACAGCTGTAAAAAGTAATGTGTAGGGGCAGTGAGATAACAGCCATAGTGCAACAAATTCCTAATTCCAGCACCAGGTGTTCATCATTTGGTGACTGGAGGGCAGCAAGTCCAATGCACTGATGGCAAATGTTGAACAGCTATCTCAATATCAGCACATGGACCTTGTAGTGAATACGAGTCTCTGCTAACTTTGTTTGACATTAGAGATGTGTAAGACTGCCTCTTCCTTTATTTGCTGTATTAATGCTGCTTTCTGTTCTCTTCAGAGCCTGGTATCTCTCATTCCAGTTGGTTTGTTGTAATATTGTCCCTCTGAATAGCTGATAGGACAAGTCAGAATGCTGAGCTCCTCGGGTATTACATTTTGCTGCCACCTCATTATCTCTGACGTCTTGGAGAACAAAGCTTATGACACTAACGGAAAACCTTTCTTTGTCTTCTGTGGCTGTGAAGGACATGCTATCCTTGTATAGAAGGACAAGCCATGGATACTACATCCTTAGGATGGTTCTACTGTCATAAAGATGATTAAAATATTGACCACCACAAAGCACTGTCAGATCAAAATAGAAAATAGTAAAGAGCCAGGAAGCCATTTCATATAATACCAAAGACTGAGACTCAAAGGCCAACTTCTGCCTTAGCAGTACTTATTCAATGCAATTGGAGCCAAGGCCCATTTCCACATTCCCTCTCTAGCCAGTCTTACACATTTCTTCAGTGCTGGGTGGCTACATACCCCCAAAGACAGAGTTGTAGTCAGCTGGCCTCAGTGTAGGTTTCTTCCACGTGCATCGCAGCAGCCAATAGGTTGCAGAGGATGAATCCATCTGTGCCTATATATTTGATAAAATTATGGAAGGGGCTGATCAAGAATTGTGCCAGGTCTATTATAGAACCAATAATGTGATTTAATTGTTAAGACTATATGACTGAATTATTTATTAAGGGTTAGATTTTGATGACTCCCTCCTCCCACACCCTTTGAATAGTACTTTATTTGGCAAGTAGTTCCACTGAAACCAATAAGAATTACTCAGCATGAGTATGGTGACAATCTGTTTGGTGGGGGGGGAGCAGGTCTAATTAATTAACATCTTTCATCTGAAGGTGTCAGAGTGCTTTTCCAAATAGTATATAGGAGCTTGCACCATTCACCCAAAGCCTAAATTAATAAATCTGCCAGGCTCTAAAACTAGATCTTCCAGGAGGCTTATATACAGCCACAGATCTTTTCAGATGAATAAAGCTGTATGTGATTTAATCTCTCCCAGAAAATTCCACTCATGGCTTTAGTACTTGAAAGTATCGCTCTTAAGAAGCCGAATCACTCAAATCTGCCATACTAGACAGCAGTTATTGATTGTGAGACCATGTAGACAAAGTCATACTAAAGTAAAGTACAGGATTTTAAATGTAAGCTACTTAAAGCCTGAGATGGTGTTCTGAGTGTCTACATTAAAAAATAAACAAAAACTATTGTACATCTATACTGCCATTAGAAGTTGATATTGGTAATTTTTCCTTTAACTTTCTGTCCTTTTTTTAATTTGACCCAGATGGATCAGAACATTATAGATGCATGCTTCTGCATGCAGTTTACAGATACAGTCAAAGACTATGCTGTATCCTATACAATAGAGGTTGGATAGCTAATGTACATCCATGGAGGGACTATACACTCCGATCATCATAGGAATAAGCTCAATCCTTCTGCAGTTTGGTGTACAGAGTGATACCTATCTGCAGTTTAACATCATGACTCATTGCCTTCTATGTAGCCAGGTAAAAAGTGTTCTGTGGAGCAACAATTATAAGCACCACTCAAGTGTATAGTGAAAAGCTAGTTGATGGCTATAGTTATGTAGCATCAGGTAGTCCTGCATCTCCTACTGAAATCAACTATCTTAAAATGGCTGCAAAGCTGGACTAGGTACATTAGCATCAGTATTTTTAGCAAAATGTCTGTTTTGGAAGTTTCTGTTTCTAGGGGAACATTCATCCTCAGTGCTTGTGTTGTCATGATTTTGCCATTTGTAGAATAAATTCTTTAATGCCCAATTTGAGTTAATAAGATAACTGTTTGGTCAGGTTTACAGAGTGCATGTTTTCAGTCAAGGGTTTAATGCTGTATTTACTCATTTCCAAGACCAGGGTTTCCCCTACCTCTGCTATTTAACATGGGTGGGGGGTGCTTTGTCTTGGAATTGGGTCTAGAGAGTCCCCAGGCCCAGGGCCCTATCTGCAGCTGCTGCCTGACCCCTTGCTGCCTCTGTATCCTTTGCATCTCTCTCTCACAGCCTCAGGCCCCCAACCCCCTCTTTTCTCCCCAATTGCCCCTTCCCCTTTCTCTTCTCCCTTCCTCCTCCCCGCCCCTCCACTTAACCTTGCTCCAGCACTGGTAGGATTGCTCCTTATTGAAGCCTAGGGCAAGGAACACAGACCCAGCCCAGCCCCATAACAGTGGTACAGAGCCAGCACCGATGTTATGGGGCCAAGCAGAAGCATATAAGGAAAAGATGGGGAGTGGGGAGGAGGAGTGGAGGCCCAAGGCAGCAGGGGGATAAGCACAAGGTGGGGTAAGTGGTGGAGGCATGGAGGGCAAAGAGAGGTGGGGCAAAACCTGTCCCCACTACTTGCCCCATCTTCCCCCCTGCCATTGCTTTCCCCAGTAGTGGTGGGGATGAATTTAAGATGAGCTGCCAATAATTAAATTCTATACCTGGAAAATTATAACAAATTTATAAAATTTCCATGTATGGAATCTAATTATTTGGGGATAGCCTTAAATTCAGAGTCACGTTGGATTTGGGTGAATATGGTACCTTAAGAAGATGAGTCATTTGAATCTGACATGTTTCTCTTACCTGTAACTATGTATTATTATTTTGAAATTCCAAGTAAAATATCCTTGGCTGTTTTATGCTCCCCAGTTAGCGAATCTTGGCATTCCTTTGCTGAAGTCAGTGAACCCCGTGGTAAATTATACAGTTTCACAATTCTCCTGTGAGTATTTCCAGCCCTACTAAAGTTCAGGTTTACCATGATATACTTTGGATTTGCCTTTGAATCAGAAATAATTATCAATTTTGGGGTTTGGTATTGGCATGTTGTATCTTTTTAAAATTCAGTCACATCAAAACAGCTGATGTAGTCATAAAACAAATGCTTTTTACTGCTGGTCTAAACAATGCTTAGAACAATCTAAACAAAGTCGACAGTAGCACAGATAAGACAACTATAATGGATTTCTGGCACAACTTCTTAGCAAGGAGCCCAAGGAAGGCTTGCCACTTTTGCAGTTCATTTTAAATCAAATTGAACACTTTTCTACTGTCAGTGCCAACTGTCAGGAGCACATACACTGCCAGTCTGAGAATCATGGCCATACAATGGGTACTTTCCATACAGGAGTAGCATCTATGTTTTGCAGGAAATTAAAGGGCCTTGCTTAGGACTAATAGATTTGTTATCACTCCTGTAAAGACAGACTCACTGTTGATAATGTTACTTTTTTGTAAATGGAAAGATCACCACAGGAGCCTTCAAAACTAATTTTAAAAAAATAAAATCTGCAGGACTGTTATCTGGTACATATGACTTCAGGAGCCTGTGTGGAAAGATCTATTCAGCAGTTAGGGAAAGCTACTGAAAGTTAAGACTCAGGTTCCTATTGTGCTTTGAGGTCCTTCTGTGAAAGAGCCTGCACTATCCTAACTAAAATGAAAGTACCATTGCAAAAAAAAAAAATCTAGTGCTAGTATTAAATATAGCACATAAAAACTGCATCTTATTAGTATGCATTTCTTTAGCACTGACAGACCCCAACTGAGATCAGAGCCTCAGTGTGCTAAGCACCGAACAAACACATGGTTCCGGAAGAGGCTCAAAATAACTTAGGGTCTAAATAGATACGACAGTCAAAGGATATGAGAGAGAAAGTAATGTTATCTACAAGTCATGGGGACAGAGACTTTAAGTGACCTTTCCAATGAGATCAGCAAAGGAAAGTTGCAACCTACAGGAATATTTGAGGGAATGAAAATGGTGTGTTTAGGCTGTCCATAACCCTAGAACAAGTGCATAGATAGCAGAGGTTCAGGTAACCTTCACTATGGGGCAGAATAGCTTTCTCTCTCTGCCTGTGGATTAACTCCAAGGAGACAAAATGCCTTCAAAAGAGAGGCTATCTCCTGAAGTTGCCCTTTGAGTGGGGAGAATTAACACTGCCCTTGCCCCCTGAAACTATCTGACCTCAGGTTGTCTGGGGGGGCTAGGGTCCCCTGCCAAATCTCAGGAATCTGTGAACAGGACCTTTAGTGAAGCAACTCTGGACAGTGTATTGAATAAAATGGATGAGGGACAAAGAGAGGTGGTGCAAGCACCTACTCTGGACTCATTCAAAAGATGTTCGAATACTATCTTGCTGGGATCATTTGACCCCAGCCAACTTCTGGCCTATGGTGGGGGGCTGGACCCAATGATCTTGCAAGGTCCCTTCCAATTCCTAATGTTTATGAAGTCTATGTGTGGTGCTGTTCCAGCATTTAAACTCCTGAGAACCGCCAGTGGCCAGTACCATGTTCTGTAGAGTTTTAAATACCGTAATGAGAACAGGAAAGCCACTTGAGGGAAACATACAGAGCAGCTCATCAGAGAATATTCTGTAATGCAAAACCTTGCTGCCAGCCTCCTACAGTTTCATACTGGCAGATCAGATATCTTGCTCTTATGCATTATATCCTTTGGGAAGTAAGGCTGGCTAAAGTAACTACTAAAATTTTGGGTTAGAGTGCCAATGTGATGAAGGTACATATTGCTTTAGGATAGTTGTGAAAGACAGAAGTGGAAATGTCTCAGAATATTGGAGAATGTTATTGACAGCACTTTAAAAACTATGAAGGTAAAAGAAAGTCAAAGCCTTTCCCTTTATCTTATTGCCATGTTTTTAGGCTTTTGGCTCGATGAAGTATATCAAGATGCAATATTCATTGTCAGAAAACAAAGGGAGGGTGGGTGTGTGTGTGTGTGTGTGTGTGTGTGTGTGTAATATTCCTAACACATTTTATCACTGTGTAATCTTCTGGGGAAAAAAAACAACTCTTCACTTTCAGGGTATTCCTAGTGTTCTTGGTCCAGTCCAGAATCCCATCTGTTTGGTTTTTTAATAGGTTTTGTAATTTTGCTCTTGATCATGCTAAGAGGATGAGTTGACTCCTCTTTAAAACCGTTACAGAAGGTAGTGCAATTGGCACTAGAAATATGGACCTTCAGCAATGGCTCACATTCCTTGAAAATGGACATAGGGACTTTCTTCTGAAGTTTGCTTCTCTCATAATAGCTGATGGCAACAATGATATCGAACTGCGTCCTGGGCATAAGAGGAGAGCCAAGCAAGATGAGAAAATTCAAATAGCAGGAAGCTAGTAATTTGCCAAAGTAAGGTGTGAGGTCTGTATCTCTCTTTGGTGGAAACAAACCTATGCAAAGACTACGCTAGGCCACTCTAAATTTTCCTTCTCATAGTTTCCTATTAGAAATTATCCCGTCATATGGTGGGCACAGAGCAAGTGAGTGTCCTGGCCCCCTAGACCCAGGGATGACTGTACTTGTGGAGAAGGTGTGCATTTCTTGAGAGCTGGGCATTTCCTGGGCAAATGCAGTCCAGCTCAAAGCATACTTCAGCAAAAGCCAGTGCCTTATGACAGCCAGAGGTGAAGGGCTATGAAGTGTCTTCCTTTAGAAAGTCATGTACATGAGGATTAATTCCAAGCATGCCAGCATTGGGGTTTTAGGATGCTGGGAGGAGAGGTGAGGAGAGGACTGAGGCCACAAAGACTGGCTCCCAGGCACACCATAAAGGATCAAGCAGTGGAGCTTCACAGAGATATTATAATAGGCCAAAGGAGAACAAGGGGGTGTCGTCTGTACTTAACCTTTCCTTCACCCCTAAATAAAAATAGAGCCATTTGTATGTTTTTTGACATCTTCCAGGATAAGATTATGGAGAGAAGGAATGGGCTAGCTTTGAGATATTAGTGCAAGGTGGAACCTTAATATGAATGTTATGGCTGAAAGGTGAATGAGATGGGGAAGGAGGCTGTCTTAACTATCCGCAAGCATCTGAAGAGGGACAAGGAGGAGGTAGGGGTAGGAAGTGTTTCAATTGCTGTGACCAGGTTATAACTAGGAGCAATGTAATGGGCAATTGCCAAGAAGACAGTTTTGTCTAAAGAATTAGGACTATTTTTATAGAATGAATTTCCCAGTACATTGGTGAAAACGCTGTCACTTGTGGTGTTTGAGGCTAGACTAAAAGAAGCCTCCCAGCTTCTAGCAGTTCTGTGTTACTGGTTTCCCTGGTCCTTTCCCTCTTTGATTGGCATAGCCCTATAATTGCAGGACTTGGCAAAGAAAGAATGAATGTAAACCCACTTATAGAGATAATTTCTTCTTTCAGTTGTCTTCCTGTAAGTGCTTTCATGCTTCACTATTGGCCATTATCGAGGCAAGTACAAGGGAGGGTAGAGATGTACTTTATAGACTAACTGAATTGGGGATACAGGAGTTTTCATGAGCAACAGCTCATTTCATCAGCTGCTTATGTATCTTTAGTTCAGTTAGTCTACAAGGTGCACCTCTATCCTGATTTCTGACTGACTTCAGGCTAACTCTCTCTCTCTGGTTATAAAGGCATCTTTAGAAATGCCCTCATCGCTTGAGGCAGATGATTGAGCAGTGTTCTGGAATAGGCCAAAAGGGAATAGAAATTGTAACTTTTCACCCTTGTGTCATAAATACATTTATTGTTTAGCAGCAAGGCAGGAGGAACTGCCTTACCCATTACCCACCTGCCAGGTAATTAAAAAAGTAAAACATTATCATAAAGAGCTGTCTGTGATTTAGAGTTAATGCCTATCCCTATCAGTAAGTCTGGATACTGTTGTTAGTCTAATCCTGTTCTGCATCTCCCTCAAGAAATTAGGCTTTTCTGATGGTTTAACATTAAGCACTGTGTAATCTCATTATCGATTACTGTTTGCATTCCTGTTGTCTCTGGTAACATCAGCTGTGAACCAAAATGCCATGGTGTATGTCACTGCAACCCAAAGAATGCCCTCTTCTCAAGTTATTAAATTAAGTACATGCTGAAGAGTTTAGCTGAATTTCAGCCTAGTTTTAAAACTAGCACTAGTGAAAGAATAGCATTTCAGGATCTAAACAAGGCATGGGTGCGGTAACACATATGGGTGCCCTGTACTTACTGAGATTGATGTACAATACCAGTCAAAACAATGGAAAATCCTTTTGGGTGAGAACTCTATATCCCTATTAGTGTGTGCACAGCACCTTGAGTGATTTGACCCCAGGTCTAGTGCATGGTCTGGGTGCTATCACGATGCAAACACTAATAATGTACCCATTTCTCCTTTGATTATCAGCTTTTCATTTAAAACATTTAAGGCTATAGCCAAACATTGTTTCACATTTAAAATAATGCTTAAACCTTTATATTGAAAAATGTAGCTTTAAACCCAGATTTAGGATTTATTTTAAAAAAATCTAAATTGGATCCTCCTGTAAATCCACCGATGACAATGCTGTTACCAAGCTGCACCTCCGGGGGACAATCCTGCAGTTTTTAGAGGTGGCAGGCCAAATTATATTCAGTCTCCTGCATGCAGGTCCCACAGGATACCAGAAGTGACAGCCACATAAACAAGAACAAGAGAAGAATTAATTTCAGTGGGAGTAATGACTGTGTGACAGCAGAATTTAGCTTGTTTACTGCTGAGGATGAGAGCGAGCACTTGGATAGAAGGAGTTTTCAGCCCCTTGAACATATTGGCTGCTGCATGGTCTTCTGTGGACTGTTTTAATTCAAGAACTGTTTTAATTCAAGGCTTTACACATGCTATGCAGATATGTTTTCGGTTTGGTATGAAATAAAATAGGTTGTAACTTTTTCTTCTTCCTTTCTACTTTTTGCTGATCCCTGACCTGACCCATTGAGTCCCAGCCTTCTGAAAGGAAGGGCTGAGATGCCAAACTCCAGGGGGTGTTCAGGGCTGGGGATGCTGAGTGGTGGAATGATGTCTGCAGCGCTTAGGCCTTTCTGCTGTGAATTTCACTGGTAGGCACCTAACTTTCCTTGAGCCCTAGGTAGGGAGCTCCGATGCCTGAATGGCATATTGTGAATTCAGTTCTCAGGCAAGGCACCAAAAAGTTTTATTCTGCAGTGGTTGAAATGGAGGTGTCCTAGTGGATCAACATTTAGTGACTAGAGGCTAAATCCTTCTGCAGCTCTTACTTGCATAAAACTCCCATCGAGTCAAAAAGGAATTTTGTTTAGTTAATGGTATCAGCATGTGGTGTGCTTTGTTTTACATTGTCTTAAAGTACTGGGTCAAAAATAAGATGGTCAGTGTGAGTGAAGAAAGGTGGCTGGTTGTTACAGGAATGTGATTAAAAGGCAGATACCCATGGACTTTAATGAGTCCTAACCCAACAAAAAGTGAGTAATAAGGAATTTACAGTTGTTCCCACAGAGTATAGGGATGCCATCAACTGGTATTAGCTGTAACCTTTATGTTTTCCTGTTCTTAGAAGAGGAAATGCTGCAGAGCCTAAGACACTGGTGTTTGGTAACTATATATAGCAAAGGGATAGACACATAATTAGACTGCCATATGACTTATTAAACAGTCATTAAGAACAATGATGCTAAGAATAGTGAAGTTCTGAACATGAAATCAGTCTGTAGGAGGTGATTTGGCACATTAAGTGGCAATCAAAACCTCTCCTGGAGCTTTTAAAGTAATAAACAACATAATAGAAAATGAGTGCATAGGATAATAAAAGAAAGGTAATTTACATGCAAGTATAAAAACAAAAGGAAAATCAGGATTGATATCTCAGGCTGCCCCACCCCCTTGCATGGGTCATAAAGTATCTAACTGAAATTTAGGTAAATGGGGGAACGAAGAAGTGAATTCACACCTTTTGCTGCTGCTTTTGGTGAGAGACACTTCCTGTATTGCAGGTTTAATAAGATAGCAGCTAGCAACAACAGAGATGGGAAGTAGCTATAAAAGAAAAAGAACTAAAGAATCTTTCTTAGTGCATTATGCTGTCTAAAGGAGAAGGAATTCCAGTTGGTTATCAGTTTTGTACTTATTTGTTTGTTTGTTTTAATTTTTCCCCATCCCTTACTCCAACCAGATGTCTCTGCCATTTTGGTTGAGCTATTTTTCAAAGTTACTGGTGGAAAAAGTCTCAAGAATGTAAGAATATTATTTTTTTTCATTATAGCAAAAACAATGGATGAGGATTTCCCTGTGTTCTCCTTTTCATCAAAAAAACTAGGAGAAGGTTAACTGCTAGACCGAGACTAAACCTGGGATTGTTCGGCCAAAAGACAGACATTTTGTTTAGAAAATTCTGTGCAAGAGAGAAGTGAAAGTCTCAGCAGAGCACTGAATTACAGTAGCTGAATCTAAGGGAATGTTGTAATGTTATGTTCCATCTATCTTGGACAAAAAATAAGTTGTCAGGCACTTCTTGCTGTAAGAATCCAACTGCAACATTACTCATGTTCATTTAGTTCAACAATGACAATACTTCAACTTAGTGGAAGGAGTAACCCCAGGGCTTTTCTGTGAAGGACCTGAGAAGTCTGCACTAGTGGGTGGGTAGACGTTCTTTGTAATAGGCTGCTATCGTGGAGAAACACATTGGAGGGTAATGCAGATACTCCTGGACCATCAGAGGCTGCAGAAAGCAGCAGTGGTACCAGTGCTTTTTTGGTATTAAAAATTCTCTGACTCTTTCCTTCAACCAATTTTTACCCCCCGACTTGCCCATTGTTACTCAACAGATCACTAACTGAAGTGACCAACATATAAGGAGCAGCCCCAGGTACTCCACAGACTGCTCTTAGCAACCCTTAAATTGAGGCATGCTAGTCAGTTCAAGATCCATGCACTTGCAAGGTTTATGAATGTGGACCTTGAGCAAGACATTGTCTGGTACCAATCTGCGACAACTTTTTTCAAGTTGAAGATGAGACAGAGTCCTATTTCTGGGAGTTCTCAAGGACACCTGGACACAGACTGAGAATTTAGTCAAGAACAGCGTCCTGGCTTCCAGTCCAATGTCTTAAGCATAGGTCTGCTCTTCCCACAGGTCCAGGGGCAGGAAGTAAAGTCCATTCTAAATGGAAACAGTTCTCAAAGCCAAGATCTGTATTAAAAAAAGGCTGAGTTTCCATTGCAGATTTTATTTTGCAACAAAACCTCTTCTCAGCGTGGCCTGATTATCTTGGCGGAGAGCATGGGAAATTTGCTGGGGGAAGTGGGGGAGCTAATAGCATTCCCACAAGCTACAGTACAGCTGCTGCTCCACTCTAATTGCTGCAGGGCTCTCCTGGGCCCACACATACAGTCTCTTTGCAGAGGAAGTAAGGATGGATCCTGAAGCTTTGTCTGTTCCACTCCCCAGTTCTGTCCCTCTTCAGCCATTCCCTGTGCAACATCCTGCAGGGAGCCTTAATGAGTCGGCTCCACAGGGCACAGTAAGTGCATAGGCCAGGTAGGATTTCCAAGAGTTCTCTGTGCCAGCCTGAATCAGCTTGTGAGCTGATGGTAAAGCTCCCAGATGGAGGCCAGCACAGAATGATTTGAACATCCCTCTCTATGCAGCCTTCCCAGACCCTTTTGTACTGTGCAGCTGCACCACCTTGCATACACTCTCTAGAGAAGAAAGATTTGTATTTTATATTGTTAGAGAGCAGGGAATGATGCTCAGCCCTTTTTGTGACTGCCTTCTCTTTCAGCAGCATCGTGCGTCTTTTTCTGTAGTGTTTGGTACCTCTGTCCTCCTCAGCCATGGAAAAACTAGAGCCCCAAAGGAGGAAGAACATTATAGATCTCACAATCGGCAGCTTAGCTTCAAATTCTTTATTTGACCTGCAGGCCAGTTTATAAGCAATCATGTGACAAAAAGCCTCCAGCCGTTACTTCGCTTACCCAGAGAGACTAGGAGCAGTAATTGCAGGACTTGTACAGCCTGTGCCACTAATACTTATGAAACTAACATCACTAGCAGTGCTGTGCCTTTTGAATAAAAAACAGCACGTCTCCGTTGCTTACCCCTTTAACAGTAGAAAAGTACTAAATGCTGCTGTTGAAATTAAAAGGTACACACTGATCAAAAATTGTTTTCTATTGTTAACAATAGCTGATCTAGTGAGAATGCAGGAAACTCAATGTTACTAACTTCAGAGTCAGTTTTAGGAGCAGGCAACCAGGGCCACTAGCATGACCAACACTAGGCTAAGGCAGGCCTTGTTCACCTAACAAAGTTCTGTTGGCATAGCCATGTCAGATGGGGGACGGGGAGGAGCTAGACACTATCAGACCTCATAGCTGGAACAGCTGTGCTTGCAAAACCCCTGATGTGGATGCAGCAGAAGGTGGCTCCAGTCAGCAGAGCTGCTGCTGTTTGAGGAGTAACTTTGGGTAGAAACAAAAATCCTCTGTCAGCAGGTACAGGCTATGGTGGCAAAAAACCCTTCACAAGACTAACTCTTAGCAAAAGTTAGTACAGATAGGGAGAAAGAAGGATCCCACAATATAGCCTTCAAGTAGGACTGCTACAAATCTCTCAAAGCTTTGCCAAGTGCTACAGTATGAGTGTAGCCAACATTTTCCTCCCATTTCTGGTTCCTAGATGTGCCTAAGACCATTAAGCCACAGCCAGGGCAGGATCTGATGCAATGTGGTACTGAGTACTCTTCATCCTATTTAATACCATTATGCATGGACTCCAGACACTATTTTAGCAAATTTCACCAGGGGAGTTGGAGAGATTTAAGCAACTGTCCAGGATCAGGCTTTAGCCAATGAAAAACTGTAACACTGTTTTGTCTACCAACTGATCACAGAAAGAAAGTGAGATAGCAGCATGGCGTTTTTTTTAATCAATAAAAGTTTATTGTCCAAGTTATAAATATTATCCATTTATTTCCTATTTACATTTGCAAAATATTTTAGGATAGCTACCATCACCTGTCATTCAGCATCTCTAGTAATGGCACGAAAACATCATTATGAAATAAAAATCTCTACATTCAGCCCACAAACCCCACTTCCACGCACTCGCAAAAAAAGAATCAACAGGGAAAGAAAAAAAATACAGTACAGCAGGCAACATTGCAACATTTGCTACACAGTAGCAAAAGGATCAAGGAGAAGATATTCCTATAATCTCTTACGATGACAAGCTTTTCAGTACATTTGTTATAGACCAGCGCTGGCCAGTGCATTTTTGAAGAACCAGTTGAAATCCAAATTCATTTTCACTGTTTTCCTGCAGCTCCAGGCAACGCTTGGATTTTCTATTCTGGATTGGACCTCCCTTTAAAAAACCAAAAAGCCAAGTTGGGTTAAAAGTAATGATGGTGATAGATCTTTAAAGCAGAACATTGCAGGTTAGGCTAGCAATTAAAAGTACACCTTCAAATTGTTTTCTGGTGGAAAAGATCAGTAGTAGCACTCAGGCTGAGCTGAATTTCCTGGTTGGCAGGTCGGGAGAAGGAAAGTAGCTTTATTTATGCCAGAATCTGGTACAGAGTCTATGAAATTCAGAGCTTCCCAAAAACTCTTCTGAATTAGCAGGGGTGTACCCAGGGGGGTGCCCTGGTGATGTTGCATCGCCCCTTTATTTCTTGATATGCTCAAAGTTTAAAACCAACTGCCTGGCAGTGGCAGCAGCATTTCTAATCAGGCAGCAGTGAGGGAATTGCTTGACTTCATGACTTACTATATCTACCTAATCCACCAAATTCCTTCTAAATTCTTCATTCCATAGGTGTTAATGACCCCGTCTCCCTTTCTTAATTGTCTTAATGTTCCACTGTTTAAGCTATTCTTTCTCCTGCAATTCTCTCCTGTCTTTTAGCTGCTCCTGGTAATGTAGCCCCTACTACACAGGCCTGCAGACTGTTTTTAACTCCAGCTACAAACATTAATTCAGGTGTGAGAAGAATGGATGCACTGTCAAGATGCTCAAGAAGGCTTAATCTTATAAATTTGAAAGAGATATACATTTTCTTCTAATGACTGTAGAACTAAAGAAACAACATTTTTGAGTATTTTTTGCCAAGTTTATTGTGGTTTTTATACACCATACTTACTTGATTCTAAGACAAGGTTTTTTCTTCCATTTAACATGCCCCTCATCTTAGAATTGCTTATGAGGGCAGTTCAGAGGTGGCTCAGGGTATAGCCCCTACCCAGCTATAGCCACAACTGCTGCCTGCCTTCCCCCCACCCCCACTAGATCTGTATCCTGCCATCTCCCTCCCATGCAACCTCTGCACCCCTACCTGTCCCTCTCCCTGCCCTTACCCTATTTCCATGTCAGCAGGCTTTGTGCATGCTGCAGCCTGGCTGGCATGCTTTGCTTGACCCCAACCCACAGTAACAGGCTGCAGCCTGCATAGCTCTTATGGGGGTTGAGCTGGGGATGTGCTCAGTGACTCAGGCCAGAACAGGGACTAAGCCTGCCAACATGGGGCAGAAGCTGGAGGGAGAGGAGAACAGATGTTAGTGGGAGGAAGCAGGTAGCAGAGGCCCTGGGGAGGTGTGGAGTGGGGAGGGAGCAGAGGCTGCAAAAGGGACAGGCACAATCAGGGGAAGCTACTTGACCTCCCCATACCACCTGCCTCCCCACTGCCCACCCCCTGCAGTGGTAGGAGGGATGAATTAAAGATGACACTCCAATAATTAAATCCTATAACTAATTTATACATTTTCCATGCATACAGTCCAATTATTGGGGGGGGGGGAGGGGAGGGAGGATCTTAAATTCAGGGCCATCTTAGATTCAAGTGCAGACAGAAATGCACATTAATGCACATTCCAATAAAGTTATACTTATTTTTGCTTCAATCCCAAATTGATTAATGTACTAATGTAGTGTTTCCCAACCTTTTACAGTCTGTGGCACACTTACATGGCTCACCCCACCCCATGGCACACTGACTGAGCAAGGGAGGGGGGTTAGCAAGCAGCCGAACACTGCAGAGCAGGCAGGCGGGAGGGAGGAGGGGGAAATCAGGTGGTGAGCGGCTGAATGCCACAGAGCAGCATCTGAATCACTGGCTGGAGCCATACTCCCCGTCTGTCTGTCTGCCTGCAGCAGCAGCAGGCAGGGGGCGTGGCTCCAGCCAGGTGGGGGCCCTGGCTCCAACCCAAAATGCCACAGCACACCAGTTGCAAAACGCTGTACTACTGGGCCCTTCGTCTATTAGTAAAACTTCTAGTTTCTTTTTACCTGGAGAAAAATGTGTTGTGCTACATGTGATGATGCAACACACCATCTCCACTGCCCTTTTAAAACAATCTTAGATCCATCCACGTAAATACACTCCGGTATATTTTCAGGCAGTAGGGATTGCTGGAATACAGCAGTGCTGTAGTCATATTTATGAAACCATGGGCTTGGACGCTGTATATGTGGTAAGAGGGTTGTGTCATACCACTGAAGCAGTACATTGGTGCTGTAAGGAGCTAATGATCAGTCCACTGTTTCCTGAATGTGTAGCTCTACAGGTCTCAAATAATATTCAATTTTGAGTTCAGCAGATAACCTATAATTTATAATCACATGCAATTAATGTTCAGTGTCAGTTCTATATTCAATTTGCAGTCTGCTTATGCCAAATTAAAGGCTTCTTTGTCTTCAGTGTGAACAGGATCAGACCTTAAAATCACTAGGGCTACAGCTAGCCTGGAACTAATTGTAGATATATGATCTAAATTATGAATTTTCCTTCCATTCTGGGTCCAATTTGTTCTTTCCTTAGTTTAACAATGCCCAGGTCACTGCTGCTGAGATTTACAGGATAAAGTAATTGACATGCTAACCTGAAATTTATTTCTCTCATATGTGTGCACACATACATAGAGACAGGTTAGCTACCAGTGGTATATTGTCTGTAGATTAAAGGGTAGACTGTAAGCTGCCACTCTGCAATCTAAGAGCCAAGATGTAGAAACACAAAAATCTACTGATTTGTTTATTACTAAAACCCAGATTTAAATATTTTTATCTAACTTGTTCTAGGCTCTGTTGGGTTTCTCATTAAGAAGTCATTGGACTGATGTCTACAGTACTCAGGGGGACATTAACATAAATCCTATAGAAATGCTGAGATGTATTATTCACAGAAGGTCACTCACGAGGCACTGGTAACATGTTTCATTTAGCACAGAACTCCACATTATTCATGAAGGTGTCTTTGTGTGTCCACATCACCTTCCTTCCTATCAGACCAGTTCTATACAATACACACTTTTTCTAAAAAATAAACATCTCTGAAAGCTTTTTCTTGGAAGATGCAAATAAGATGCAGAATTAATTCTGATAACTCTAGGGTTTAAATGTGGTTAGGTCTGAATAAGGGAGATCATTTTCAGAATAATTCAAAACACGAGGCTTCCATAAATTCCTTCTGAAAGGTTGAGATGGGGAATCCAGATCCTGCTCTTGCTGATTACTGTGCTTGGCATACAACCTTGATATACCTTCCTCAGTGAATGCTGAGTGAGCGGTATTTTTCTATTGCTGTGCCAGTGAGATTCCCATTAATATGAACAATGGTAGTTCCATGTGTGTGTCAAATAGAAGTTCAGACCTCCCTAAACACTAAAACATTTAGAAATTTAAAACGATTGTTTTGGGACAAATCATTTAGTCAAAAGCTGAATTTTGTGCCATTGGCTCCCTGCTGCAGGGCTACTCTTCCCTCTGTCTTAACCCAAAGCCAGCTAAAATCAAAAAGAGATTTCTCAAATGAATTCCAGGGTTTTGGACCAGGCACTTTATGAAAGGTTTCATTTCCTCATAAGAAGCAGATCTCTTTTGACAAGAGGAAGCTCGCAACCTCTGATTTCTAAAGAAAGAGTTCATAAATTATGATAAAAAATGACAAGGTTTTAAAATGACATTAACTTTAGGGCCTGACAGCAGCTCAAATTCACAAAGGTAATTAAGCAATTTCCTGCTTCTGCTGAAGCCAAAATTTTAGATGCTGTACAGTCCCTGTCAGCTTCTGCCTAGCCCTGGGGGCACTTGTGTTCCCACAGTAGTTATTTCTGCAGAATACATACATTTCTACCACTGGCTGGGCATGTAACCTGGGCTTGATGCCTCATTCATCTCAGTAGCTTCTGCCAGCTACCTGAGACAGCTCCCTGCTCAGTTTCCTGGCTTTAGTAGGTCCCATTCTTTGGCACCAAACTCAAGTCTGAGGATACGTCTAGACAGTAAGGCTCCTAAGAATTGGGCACTGTAATGTTGGGCTGCAGTTATCTGTGTGCCCTAGATGCCTAAGTATTTGTGAGGATGTGTACCAGACTGTATTGAATGCTTCCAATGACCACTGAAGCATTGGATGGGACTGAAGGATGCTCACAGAACAATGGCAAGGTGGAACCCCACACAGGATAACATTTTGCTTGTGGGCTACCCTGTCTAAAGTGCATACAGATACCACAGTGGCCTAATGTTCGTAATGAAAGCTTCAATATTAACTAAAGCGCCTGCCAGATAAAACTGTTTCTTTTAAACATATTTCCTTCTGGATCAATTCCAGTGTGAAATCTGGCCTCTCTTTAACAGAAGTAAGTGTCACTAGAGAGAAAAAGGCTGGGAAGCCCAACTCAATGCAAGGTAGTCTGTAGTTGTTATAAAAAAAATATATATATATCACTTTTATGTCTAATTCTGGAGCTTCCTGTATGAAAACACAAAAGGATACATTGAAGTAAAGCAGAGTGACTTGATTATTCCAGAAACCACTGATGCTTTTAGATAGACATGATTTTTAGGAAGATTAAAATGAAGGCTCAAATCCTGTTAAGAACAACACAACTCTGCTCTTGAGAAGTATAGGGTCTGCAGACCATGATGGCTTAATCCTTCAGAAAAGGTGCAATAGACACACTTGTGGGGTCTTACAGGTAGACTGTGGATGAGAGAACAGACCTGAGACTGGGGCAGGGGCAAAAGAGAGAGTTCAGAGCTGGAGAGAGGCGTAGATTTTGCTTAGCCACAGGTTAAGGAACCATTGTTTGATTTTCATGTAAAATTGATTTTTTTTCATATGCTTTTGAGAGCTGGCTTGCTGGAGAGGTTTGATCTATTGTCCTTATGGTGGTGACAATGCACGCACCATATGTTGTAAGGCCCTGGAGTGGAGTAAATTACATAATTCATGGGAGCACATTAACTGAGCAATCCCAATGAGAGCAAGCGAGCAGCATTCATCACAAACTAACGGGAAAAGGAAGTAAGTTTTGCTGCTTTGACATGGGAGCAGCCTCTGATTCATATTGCTTCTGAATGGAATTTGCAATCTGTCACCTCTATCGGTGCATGGAATGCTGAAACCAAATTCAAACAAAGATGCCATTTTATTTTATCCTCTTATTTATAGAAACTTTACTCGACAACTATTACAAAAAAAACAGTGCTCAACAAAACTGTCTGCCTCTCTCTTTCCTTCCTCCTGTATCCCGTGAATACCATATATTCTCATACAGCACACCTCTTTCCCCAAAACTTAGCTGCTGGAAATTGGAGTGCACAGTATCTGCAAGAAATAGGGTAAAAGCAGTTTCTGCCTCTTACCAGGCAGAAGTGACAGTAAGGTATGATCCACAGGAAGCAAAACAATGAGCAGGGTAATGATAAGCTTAGCTCCATAGCTGCTGCAACTCAATTACTTACTGCAAGCAAAGAGCTTTTTCCCCACCTTCATTCTGCCTTGAAAAGTTCATGTCTTTTCCTGAGTATATGACACAACCTGCCACTGCTCTCTTGGGGTGACAAACATCCTAAGTTAGTAGCCTGGGAGAGGTGCAGCCTTACTATAACCTGGGGGAAGTTACTGCACAGGGAGAAAACAGACCTTTTGCTCATTTTCCTGAAATTATAATAAAGATACTTGAATGGTGAAAAGCAGCAACCAGAAGACAAATAAATCCAGCCTTGACTATGTGAATGAAAAGCAGAACAGAAATGATAGCACCTGATGATCTTGCAAAGTGTTAAGCACCTACTTTGAGTAGTCTTAGTACCTTCTCCTCAGCACTAGGCCTTTTGATGATTCATGGCATATACATAAAAAGTTGATTTAATGTTTCATAAGCACACTATTAGCATAAAGCCCTTGCTGTTGAATTAACACTATATTTCAATTCATGCATGTTATTATGGCCAATAGCTATTGGAATGTGAACTAAAGCAGCTTGCTGATTTATTTTATTATTTAAGTACATCTAGTAGTCACAGTCAGTTCAACTAATGCATTAATGGTTTTCATCTGCAGTCTACCCAGTGGTGACATAGATAATTCGTGACAACAAAGCATGGCTGACTCAATGAGATCAGACATTTCAGAAGCTGATCACTTTTTATTTTTATGCCTAAACCTCAGTTCTGGGTTCATTTAACATATACAAGGGACACCCTTTAAATGCAGTCTTGCTTTACAGTTATTAATTGGATATCACCTGTACATAATGGGTTTCTTTTAGTCTTTTTCTAAGAACATTTAACGAAGCACTGCCCAATGATGATGGCTTACAGAATATATAAACTGGCATACTCTCCATGTATAGTACCCCCATCATGCAGAAAAGATCACTGTTTTTAAGAGGCCTTGGCTTATGAGCAGGAATCTGGGTTTTCCGTTAGCCATGGAAAAATGCAGTAAAACCCAGATTTTCTCCTTGAAAGGAGAAAAACCTGGGAAACTGGATTTCTCCTTGTAGGCTAGCAGAGTTCCAGCCTGCAAGGCAGTCTGGCAGCGGGCACCATGTGCATGTACGCTCATGGCAGCCTGCAGAGCAGCTCCTGCAGGTAAGTCTGACAGGAAGGGGAAGCGGGGATTGAGGCCCCCCCCAGTGAGGGAAGGAGGGAGTTGGGCAGGGCTGGGGCTGCTGCCCAGCCTGGGTGGTGTGTGGGGTTTGGGGCCCAAGGCTGGAATGCATGGGGGGATGGAATGCACATGCCCCCCCGCAGATTTGTGTATGGGGAGGGGGTGGGGGTGGGCTGCCTTCTGTGGGCTCAGGTTCCCTGCTTTGCTGCCCTCCCCTCAGGGCCTTTGTGGCCTGGCAGGCAGGACCTGGCATGGTAGGGCAAAGTAGGGCGGGGCAGCTCGGTGCTGCTGCTACGAGTCCCATGGTGCCCTGGTGAGGTGCATGCTGCCCATCCAGCAGCAGCAGGGGTGGCACCATAGAGCTTTGCCCATCACTGGTGCCAGGCAGGCAAGGGGTGCCTCACTAGGGTGGCATGGGGCTCGTGGTAGTGGCACTGAGCTTCCCTTTCTAGCCCTGCTCTGTCATGCTGTGCTGGGTCCCACTTACTGGGCTGCAGAGGCCCCAGGAGCAGGGCAGCAGGGTGGCAAGCCCTAAGTCCACAGCAGGCAGCCCACACCTGCTCTGCTTCAGTCATGCTGCCCATTGTGGACGAGGAGCCATAATCCGCACTCTGCTCTGCTCTAACAGCTGCTGCCCGCCATGACCAGGAGTTTGCCCAGCAACTGGCTGAGGCCGCATGCTCCAGGACCACGGTTGTCATGGGTGACTTCAATTACTGCGACATCTCATGGGAGGAACACTCACAAAAATCTGAGTGGTCACAAAGTTTCCTATCATGCGTGGATAACCTCTACCTGACTCAAGAAGTCTACAGGCCAATGAGAGGTAAAGTGCTGCTTGACGTGGCGCTGGCTACTGGAGATGACCTAATTGGCAACCTAGTGATTGATGGGAAGCTGGGTGACAGAAACCATGAACTGATTACCTTCACCACCCACCATAAAGCTGGCAAGTCAGTCAGCAACACGGAAGTCCTTGACTTCAGGAAAGCCGAGTTTGACAAGCTCAGGAGGCTTGCCAGTGAGGCCCTAAAGGACCATGACCCCAGGGGGAGGGGAGTTCAGGAAGAGTGGCTGCTGCTCAAGGGAGGAATCCTCAGTGCACAAGCTAATTCTATTCTATCGCAGAGGAAAGGCAGTAAGAGGGCACAGCAGCCCCCCTGGCTCTCCAGGGACCTAGCAGACCTCCTGAGGCTAAAAAAAAAAAAGGCCTACAAAGGATAGAGGATGAGATTCACCTCCAAGGAGGAATATTCTGCACTGGTCCAGTCCTGCAGGGAACAAACCAGGAAAGCTAACTCCAACTAGCTGTGAGCATCAAGGACAATAAAAAGTCCTTTTTCAGATACGTGGGGAGCAGGAAAGGCAAGGGCAACATTGGACCCCTGCTGAACCAAATGGGACAACTGACGCCAAGGAAAAAGCCAACCTATTAAATGGGTACTTTGTGTTGGTCTTTCATCAGTCCCATGGGACACCCATGCCCACCACAGGACAGGGAGATCTGGGTGAGGGAGATCCCCTGCCCTCCATTAATGCTGACCTCATGAAGGAACAGATGCTTCTCAAGCAAATCCCAGGACGTCATTTTCCCCTTGTATTTGGCCTTGGTGAGGCCACAGCTGGAGTACTGTGTCCAGTTTTGGGTTCCACAATTCAAAAAGGATATGGAGAAGCTTGAGAGAGTTGAGAGAAGAGCCACGTGCATGATCAGAGGTCAGGAAAACAGACCTTACGATGACAGGCTGAGAGCCATGGGACTCTGGCCTGGAAAAGCGCAGGCTCAGGGGTGATCTGATGGCCACTTATAAGTTTATCAGGGGTGACCACCAGTATCTGGGGGAACGTTTGTTCACCAGAGCGCCCCATGGGATGACGAGGTCAAAAGATTATAAACTACTGCAAAACAGTTTCAGGCTGTACATATGGAAGAATTTCTTTACTGTCCGAGTCCCCAAGGTCTGGAACAGCCTGCCATCGGAGACGGTTCAAGCACCTATGTTGAAAACTTTCAAGAGTAAATTGGATGCTTATCTTGCTGGGATCCTGTGACCCCAGCTGACTTCCTGCCCTTTGGGCAGGGGGCTGGACTCGATGATCTCCCGAGGTTCCTTCCAGCCCAAATGTCTATGAAATCTATGAACAACTCACCACCACTACTGCAAGGCTACAGCTATATATACCACCAGGAATCCAGAGGGGGTGTGGCAGTGTGGTCACATGCCACTTTGGCTGTGAATGACATGAACAAAGACGTAGAGGGAAAACCAGGACAGTGCCCCAGGTGCCAACTTAGGGGAGAGTAGAAAAATAACAGCTGCTGCCACAGCAAAACTGTAGCAGCTGGAAGTCGCCACTGTCCCCATGTGTCCTGCTACAATGGGCACACAGCTGCCTTGTTATGCCTCTGGTTTGCATGTCAGCAAAGCTTCTTCTGGGAGCTCCACATCCACTGTGAGCTCTATGAGCTCACTGGCTTGTTAGCATTGGGGCTGCCTGGAGTCCTTACTTTTAAGCAGCTCTAAACCACTGCTGCTGTTTGCTCTTCTTCTTTTCCTGTCCTGAATTCAGGACCAGGGGAAAGGCGAGTACAAGCAGCAGCGGTCTGCAAAAGGAAGAGGAAGAGTGAACAGCAGCAACAGCATTTAAGAGCTACTTGAAAGCAGGGACTCCAGACAGATGCCTTGCTGACCAGCAGGTGAGCTTATAGAGCTCACAGCACATGCAGAACTCCCAGCCGGAGATCCATTGATAAACTAGCCAGCTTAGAGAATTCATTGGCATCCATCATCATAGTGAGGGGTTGTGGCCACACTCACTTCAGCTGTGTGGTATGTGCATAATCCATTGTCTTCATTGAGCATGTACAACATAGTTAAAGGGGTGTACATATGGCTGCACCCCGGTCACTGCAATCCTGGATCTGCCCATATATGCCACAATCCATGCTTCAAATAAGCATATTTAAAATAGGAATGTACATGCTGGTTCTTTGACTGCATGGAAAAAGCCAAGCTTCACTAAAACTGTTTTTGAAACATTTTCAGGCTGGCTTGAGAAATTGTGGTTCAGTAACACTCTACAATTTTTAAATTAGAGAACTTTACCTTTATTTCTATGGTTCATCTTCTCAATACAAGAGCCTGACAAATAGTTCAGGATTCAGTAAACTGCCTACTGCTCTTCTGAATCATGAAGCATGAGTTGATCACAGATTAAATATTGCTCTGAGGCACAGAATGTGCATTGTACTGCAGTAGATCCTGTGGCAGCAGAAGCAGTACATTTTGATTTGACGAATAGCATATGAAGCTGCTTTTTCCCCTTATAACAATTTACCTTAAAAAGATTCACTTCCCCTGGCCCTTTTATTTGAATAAAGGTTTACAGAACCCCCTGAGCTTTGATTCAAGGTCATGTACACTCTGTCTGCAAATGGACTGAAAGAAACATTAATGTTTTGTGTACAATAAGACAAAACTAATTTAGTTCATCAGATTAAAAAAAAAGTCTTATTTGGATCTCATTGCCCAAAAATGTAATATAATTTCCTGAAATGTAACTTTAATTAATATTAGCTCTTAATCCATAATTTTTTTCCCAGTAAGAAAATTTTAAGAATAAATTCATTTCCCACTCCTTTAATTCCCCATCCCTGGGGAGTTATATTAAAGTCAGACTGCCAAGGTGGTGTTAAATGTACACAATAATCACACAAAAAGATGATCTACAGGAAAGGCAAAGAAATGGTTCTTTGTATTGCTTGGATAATGTAGGACTAAAATATGGAAAAAGGAAATCTATCTGAATTGAGCAAACAATTCAAAGACAGATAATGTACTTGTCCCATTTCGCACCTGTGAAGTGCACATGTCCATAAAAGGACATAACAAGGACCCGTGGTGTTTTGGTGAGGGGTATGTGTGCCTCAGTACCAAAAGTCACCTGTGTCATGCAGAATCAAACAGTAGAAGAAAAATTACAAGAGGACCTGCTGCCATAATATTGCCATGCAAACTGCCAGGGCCAAAGGATACTCTAAGTTTTGAGTACCACCAAAATGTTACACAACAAATCAACCCAGAAACCATATGGAAGCATTTAAATGTGTCACCTTAATTTCCATGCTTGTCTATGGAAGGAGCTGTACAAAATTCATAAAATACAAAAAGACTGATCTCTCCTAGAAGGAGGAAAGGTACGCTCATGGATTGAAAGAATTAGCAGTGAAAAGAACTGAGTGCTCACATCAAAGATAATATCGCAGAAAACTGGCGGGACAACTTGAGATGTTGGGTGCTGACAGACATGTAGGTTCCACTGTAACTCATGGCACTTTGCATAAAGCGCCATGAGTTAGAGCAACCTCCCTGACCCAACAGACGTTCTGTTGTGGTGGGGGAGTGTGAGAGAGGGTGAATCAAGCCTGCAATCAGGGTTGGGCTGATTCAGCCCTGCTCCCTGCCTTCCAGCTCTGGTACTGGAAAGGAGTAGGAAAGGAGGGGGAGGAGAAGAGAAAGGGGAAGCCGTGGGCTGGGATTTGCCAACTGAGCTGACAAACTGACCCTAGGGAACAGAAACTCTCTAAGGTGCTCCACTTTAGAGTGCCTTCATCTGATCCCTCATTAGGTGAGGGTTAGGCTACTTCTAAAGTGCTCTACAGCCATGCACTTCTGTTAGGGCATGGCTGTAGAGTGCCTTCAGGGGGCTGATCATGTAACAAATGGCACCCAATGATTGGAACTTCAGCAAGAAACTTATCCACATTATTACTCAACCCCTGATCACTGTATTATTCATTCAGATCATTGTTATTTTTATTGTACTATGGATATATCTGTCTACAGAAACAATGGAAGTAAATGAGTAAACATGTCTTGCTATTATGGGAAAAAACAATAGAAAATAATAATGTAGTTTTACAAAGAAAACATGTTTCCCTTTTCTTTTTTCTTCTTTCTTCCTTCCTTCCTATTCTTTTCCTTCACATGTTACGGTGCTTAACTGCCTGAAACTGAATAAATCATGTTAAAACCCCAGTCAATATCATAACCCAGGCTGGGGCATGATTGGATGAGGATAGTGAAAATATTTGCATGGAGAACTACCAGTTGCTGCACTGGTGCCTGTGTGGCAGAATGTCACCTCGGTCTCTCCCCAAAAACTCTGCTATGTGACAATTTGGTTAACATGGTCCCCACAGAAGGAAGACATCCCTTTCTCAAGTGACACTGAATTGTAGCCTGGGCTGGATGCATTCCTGAGGGAGGGGAGAAACCTGCTCCCTCTGCCTATGAGACTGGCATCATATCTGGATGAGAGGCTTATGCTCCCTATTGTTCTAAGCAATGCCAACCTGACTGGAAGGTGGCTAGAGAGTCTACCTGGCAACCAGTGATGCATTTCAAATTGGCTGGCTGGCAGCCAACAGGTGCTGGTCTCCACTGGACCAGGTAAATGAGGTCATATGGTCTATATAAGTTAAGGACTCTCCAGGAGGAGGGGCAGTACCTGTGATGAAAACTCAGAGAGAGGAGAGCTGGACCATTTGAAACTTGCTCTCTGTCTTGAAACTCATGATCAATGAACTGCCTGTCTCCAGTGGGAATCTCCACCTGCCTCTGGACGATACTTGTGAGTAAGCTACCTGAGATCTAACTAGATATATAGCTTGCAGTAACTGTAATGCATGATCAAAGTCTACCCAGACACCCTGTTTGCTCTATAGGATTTCTCTGATATTGTTCTACTCTGTACCCTGTTCCAAACCTACTCCTTATAACCAATAAAGTTCTCCTTTGTACCTAGTGTGGAAGACTTATTGGGAGTGGGTCTAAATTATGCCTTGGGGTCCCCTTGGTTTGGCTGACTAAGAGAGACCACTATTTGTGCTTCAGACTGAGGGAAGCACCCCAAGTTCTTGAAGTGGGTTGAATAGCCTCAAGGACTACTAGGCCTGTGTTTCCCAGGGGGAACAGTACCAGGATCAGTCCAGACCCTGCATGGTGGTGGCACTATCCCCAGGCTAGCAGGTGTGCTCCAGGAAGGGGGTCAGCTAGATGTAGCTAGATGTGAGGTGCCCCCAGGGAGGCACTCAGAGCCTGGAAGGTTGTTGGGTGCAGAGAGGTGGGTGACTCAGTGCAGGAGCACCCCCTACTGGCCCACCACAGGCTGCAACCCACCAGGCACTGAGTTAGGTCTCAATCCACTACCACACCTGAGCCAAAAAATTAAAATGCTGGCTCTTCTAGGAGTGCCATCAGAGAGGGAACTGTTGGCAAATGCATGTTATAGTTACAACAGTTTCTGCCCCTTTAATTCTGTAGCTGATGGAAAAGATGTTGAGAAAGAAAGTAGCCAGACTGCTTATGTGGGGGTATATAATCTATGTGATTTAAGGTAGCAGGGGGGGCAGACTACTTAAGTGGGCATGAATAACTCATGCGGTTTAAGGAGTCAGGGGGTACAACAGATTAGATTTCAAAGTGGGCAGTAGGTACTCTGTAAACAGTGCTACCTGTACCATAAACATGATAAAATCTGTCAACACCAGGGATACAAAAGGAGTAATGGATAAACATCCTAAAAGGGATGAAAACCAAACCAGGAAAATATCTCGAGAGGAGCAAAATACATGGCATTGTCAAGGCAGCCAAGGGAGAAGGGGTCCGGATCATCCTCAAAAGAACAAGCAACAGTGAGAACTTCCATATCCCCCTTCCTCCTACTTGCCAAGAGGAACTGTGGACCCCAGAAAACTTGTAAAATCTTGACTGAAGGGAGACATTCTGTCCTTGGGACTACATAAGACTTATGCAAGGTTTCTGTCGTCTTCATAAACTAGGCTAAGTTATATATTGTTGCTTTGTCTTATTTTGTTGCGTTTTAACCTAGGCAAAGTTTTATGTTGCTTCCTTGTCTTATGATTAAAAATTGGAAATTGCTGTACTCATTAGCTGTACTCAATAGGTGCTCTCTTCAGAGAATGGACTGTTCTTGTCCAGGCCATTTTCATGGCTACAGTGTTACTGCCTAAATTCTAACACTAAGTTTAGGTAACACTATCAGGGGATAAGTATGTCCCATCCCATGTAACAGACACTACGCAGATCACTGTGTTGACTAATCTATAATTTTCTGCTATCTTCCCAGTCGGTGATCCAACATATTTGCACATGCAGTCCTAGCATGGGCAAGGTTCGTAGGGAAAACTGACAACTGGTGGTGTATAAAACATGTTATTTCTTGTTTGAATGGAGCATAAGAGTAGCTTCCAGTGAGCACGGGTTAGATTCTGGTGAATGACAATGCATATAACTTGTGTGAGCACAAACTAAATTTTGAGAAAATGCTGAAGTATCCAAATCCCTAAGAAATGTTCACTGAAATTGTCCTTCATTACAAACCCTTGCTGAACTTGACCTATGCCAATATGGCAACACTGATAGGCAAACTGCTGAGATCTTTGTAAGTGATTATCTTTTAAAAAATACATATTTCTTGATTGTGGCTGTGGTCAACAGGTTACTACAGTTCTGAAACACACAACCTATTTTCATTTATGCAGAGATGTGTGTTACCTTCTTTGGTTATAGTGAGACATTTACTTACACCCCTCATATGGGAATCATCCTTGTAGAAATTAAATGTTGTTGAGTAGCCAGTGCATCTCATTAAGTTCAGTGGGAAAATTCCCTTTTATTTCAAGGCAACTATATTGAGCCCTTAGAGAAAACAATCAATATGCATATGTACTCTAAACAAACTAGAAAACTACCAGACGAAAAGGAATAATTTATTTTGACTCACATGTCACTCATCCAAACCTTAGAAAATCAGGATGATTTAATAATTTTTCTTTATTACATCAAAATAATGCAACAGTGTCTTAAGACAAAAAATCAAAACCAAAAGAATAATTAAGATTAATTTATATATATATATCTATATATATCTGTCAGAAATATATATTTAGTTTAGTAGAGAAATAACTTCAGGGATTAAAACAATTAAGAATACAGAACCTTACTCATAATGGTACTCTCAAAAGGTATTAGGTTTTACTAAACTGTCCTAAGAATCTAGTAAAGTATCTATTAAAGGCACATCAACACCATTATGAAGATCAGCAAAGCTATCCTCCCTATTTTTTGATAGGAGAAGGTGGGACATTTTTACCATAATCATAATCAAAACATATATAATGTATCTTTAATCCATTTAAGCCTGACAGTGAACACACTGCTTTCAATGGAAACTGTATTTTAACAACAGGCAATGGCAGTTTTAGCTATATCTTGCATAGTTTGTTTATGTATTGTTTCAATTTTTCTCCAGACTAATGAGGAGAGAACAGGAGTATTTTTACTCCAACAACCATTTAGATACTCAGATCATAAATTAATAGTGCAAAAAGTAGAAGCTACCTGAGGTGATGTATAAATTATATCCTGATTTTTGCAAGGGCCTCCGTTTCTGCTGGTTCTATTTTGCTGATTCATAGAAAACTTCTATTCAATGCAGGTACATTTATTTGAGGGCAACATTTTGTTCACAGGAATGGAAGGCAATATAAAAATTAGGCCATTGAAGTCCAGGTTATTTTTTGAATACCTAAGGTACTGGGGACTCATTACATTCAATTAAGATGAGTATGCAAAAAGCTGCATTTTTCTGGCAGCAGAGAACATCATTACAGCAGAGAACTGCAAATAAACAATACAGACAGCTTTGTACAAGGCTCTAGCATCCTAGCACTAACTTACAGATGAGTATGGATCCAAATAGCTAACATTCCAAAGTTGAGGGATATTTGGATATCAAACTTTGGGTCATACCATTATAAAGACAGCATCCTTTTTGGATACTGAGTGCACTCATTTCTCAAATGCCTCCAAAATTGGAGGTCTAAGAATACAGGCTAGTATTTCATGACCTTCTCATCTAAATCAGACAACCCGGGTGCCCAATTCTTTGGTCTAATCCATTAGCATAAACTCCATTGGTACTTGTGCACTGGTTTTATGTTCTTCATTTGTAAGCTACCTGAAGTTCTTGGAACCAGAAACATTCACAATTAATGTTAATATATGTGAATAACAAAGTTCCTCAATTAATCAAACAAATTATTGCTACTCTTCCATGAAGGCATTTACTCCCTCAATATTAATTTTGTGCTGTTGGTAATTAAGATGCATTCCCATGTGTTATTTGCACCTCAATTATATATTTACATAGATGAGGTATACTAGCTATTCTATAACTGTTTTTTGTTGGGTTTTTTTTATAGTGAACAAGAAAATGGGTATCTTTGTATTTTGTTAGGCACTATTTATAAATGTAAACATAAAATATTTACTAGTATCACAATCCATTTAGTTGAATTATAAGAAGGATTCTTTTGTCTCACTCCAGCTTTTAAAAATGGTCTAGACAAAATTTGGCACTCTGGTGTCAAGGATCCTTTATTATTTAACAATCAGTCCTATTTCTACCCACATACTCTCAGTCACCTTATACCAATGAAGCTTCTTTGCCAAATGGAAGTGACACATTGTAGTAACTGCTGAATGATATAACTTTCCTATGTTCTATTTTAGAAAGACACAATTTCACCACTGAGATTTCTGAATTACTGTCTGGAAGTGTGATATGCTCTGCTTTTCCATTATTATACCATGCTGTATGTTTACAATGATCCAGTATCTTTCTACCATTGCAGCTGTGATAAATCAGAGGATATGGCTGCATTAGCATATCCAAAGATTGTTTTACTAACAAATTGGATGCACAAACATTTGCTGTTTTGTTTAATCTTGATACTTTATGTGAATACAGAATAGTTCAGGTTCCAGCACAGCCATTTAAATTATTTGCGTAATACTTAAAACTACAGGATCTGGAAATACACAATACTGTTAATTAAAGTATTTAAATAAGGGCAATTAAACCTGGTAGGGGAAATGTAATAGCATACAGAGAACTTAATTGGAATGGAAATCAAATTAGAGAGAAACAGAATAAAGAAATGGAAACCAAATGCATGGATTAAAGGATAATAATGCATTTATATAACAAACTTTATCCTAAAGTATTACAAAGCCGAACTGTTTAATAGCAGTAATGTAGGGTACACCCAACCCCCGGACAAGTCACGCAACCCATCTTTGAAACACAGTCCTGCCTATGGGGATCAGAGAGGCTCTAACAGAGATTAGGAAAAAGAACATTTTATTATAGAATATAGTGAAAGCATATAAAACCACACCAGGAGTTTGGGATGGGAGAAATTATCCAGAGTAGGGCTAAGATGTCCATTTCAAAAGGTGGTTATTGTGTCTTCACTGACACCTCATAACAAAACACTTGCAACAGAATGGTGCCCAACCTTAGAGCTTTCTGAGGAATTTGTTCTGTGTTCATTCAAAAGTAACAGAATCTCTTCTTACTGCAGCAACTTGAAGCTGTCATTGAGGATCTCCTATCAAAATACAGGCCCAGCTATGGTAGCCAAATCAAAGGTTACAGTTTGTTCTGGCAACAGCCCAGGTGCAATTTACTGAGGCAAATCCTCTTTCCGATGGCAGGAGGATCTGATGAGTTCTACTTCCATTGCCATCATCTCTGTAACAACAGACACTGCTCAGGTTTCAAATCTAGCTCTCCACAGCATGCTGGATAATGACTAGTATCTCTCTTCTGACTTCAGTCCTCATCTGAATAACTTTTTAATTCCTGCTATATGAATGAACTTATTACACAGGAGTTAGATTACATTTTTGACAGTGATGCAAGTTAGAACACAGTAGAGATTTCAGAATTGGATATTGGTGAGATCTGCAGTATATATGCTGACAATTTCTGTCATTTATTTCTCATTAGTGAAAGAGATTCTGTTTGTAGTTTGCTTCTTTACATCCTACTTCGAAAATTTGTCTCCAGCTGTCCTAAACTGCAGCAGTGAGCAGGAGGTACATGCAAAAATCCCTTTGAGGGATGAGATTTGTTTGTACTCTGGCCACATACTGTTCTAACTATGTGACCTGTAAATACTGTACTCACCGGTTTCACTTAGAAATTAAGGTGTATTTATGGTATGCAATTTAAACACAAAAAAATCTTGTTTGATGCCATTCAACCCAGTACAGGCTACGAGTCTGTGGCATTGCTACAGAGGTGAACTGAACTATTAACTGAGGGTGCCTTTATGTGTGCTGTGGGGGTGGGTGGAAGGGGCACTTTAATTAGAGCAGCTCTTGGGAGCCGCTTTAATTAAGGCACCCACAGCAACTTGTGTAATCAGCATCCTGCACTTCAAAATGGTGGTGGAGGCGCTTTAAATAAAGCTTATTTGACCATTAACATTCTCCATCAGACACAATTAATCGAGTCGGCTCTGACACGCTGTAATTACAGCGCATCAGAGCAGATGTCCCCCTAAGGCACCCTGAGCGTGTAGAGGTGACATCCATTCACAAAGGTCTCTTGCCAAGTCTTTTCTTTTAATTAAGTCACATCTGTGTGTATAAAATTATCTTTCCATGTGGATTCTGCTGTAGGGAACCAAACTGGTCAAACAGCTGGTTGTGTAGAGAAGCAAGACTATGATCCTTACCAATAGTTCCCCGCTTATTATTTACAAATACATTTTCTGAGACACTGAGAAGAAATAACATAGTTTTAGAGTGAAAAAAGAATGTATTAGCCAAATCAAGGTTGGCTATCAGAAACTGAACTATGTCTCTTAAGATGTCTAGAATAGCAGAGAATTAAAAGATATAATAGATCAAGAGGAAAAAAAAATGTAGGAGGTCCTGAGAAGACCAACAAAAATGGTTAGAAGAGTTACACATATGATGAGAGAATGAAAAATAAAATAAGATACGTTAGCCTATACATTACAGCCAGCAGAGCCAAACTGAAGTAATCAAAAATCTGACTGCAGTGAAAACTGATGAATCCCTCCCTTTGTCCCCTGGCTTATAACAAAAGAACAAGAAAATGCAATGCAGGTAAAAGGGCATAGATTTAGAACAGCTGGTATGCTTCACATGGGGTATGGTAAACCCCTCCAGTTCGCTGCCAGAAGAGGGTCAGAGTCACTAATTTTTACAAGCACCTATAAACGAGAAATATTCATACACTTTATGATAATGATAACAGTAATCAAATCTCATACTTCAGAATATAAACTGAACTCTGGGGGTCCAGAATTTCCTCTCCAGATACTACAATTAACAGCTGGTTCATATCTCCACAAACATCTGAAATTGCTGAAGGCAGGTTCATTTTAGAGAGGATATCCCATTTATGGCTGCTCCCTCCCTACTTTATCGCATATCCAAGACTTTCACTCAACTCAGATTTAGGTGCAAAGAGAACGCAAGGGGCCTAAATCCTTCCATGGTACATGCCTGGAGCAAGAGCTGTGGTTCATATTGGTCTGCTCTCCTGAGGATCAAAGTGGGGTTTACCATCTCATACAGAGAAACTAATATAAAATAGAGCCAAATCGATCACACAAGTTGGGGGTTTCCAAAACTAAGATAGTGTATTGAACTGGTGCTTAACTACATGGTATTCATCAGCCTTCCAAACAAGAAAGAAATCTTATTTTAACAATTTTTTAAAAAAAATCCAGGCAAGATACAGGTCCTCCTTTTCCTTACAAAACATACATTGTCACAGGGCACTAAGGTCCCTGCTCCTTTAAGAGGGAGAGGGCCCTAAGAGCCAGACAGAAACCCCACAGGTGCAGGTTACTATGGCAGCAGGCTAACAAGGGAATTAGCCTGCACCTGCACCCAGTCAGCTGATCGGAAGAAAGCAGGGCCGTGGGCACACACAAACCCCAGGGATGAGATCACCACTGAACCCCTCCTTTTAGTTGCAAATCCCATCAAGTCGTGGCAGGAAAGTTGGGGGCCTGACCCAGGGAGCAAGGGGATACCCACAGCACCAACTGAGGGTGCCACACCATGATAAACTGGTTTCTAGAGATGTATTAATTGGTGTAATGTTAACAAAAAGAACAAGGATTTAGACTAGTTTAACAGACTGTCCCCTCCAGTGCAGGAATTTGTGCCAAATACAAGGGATTTTTGGCCATGGTATCTAATTTTCAAAACTTTTAATTTTCCCCATAACCATGGAAAATTACACACAGATCACATTTAATATCAGGTGAGGAATTTTCTTGCGACCTCAATATAATTCCTGCACAATTTACAAAGTAATTTATGGAAATGTCCACCTTTGTCTGATTACACTAGATATTGCCAGTAGCAAGACTAGATGTTAGTCTTAAGGCTAAACAGACGCTTTGGCATAGTAAATTCTATGTTATCACTATATATATTATTCTCAAATCCCAGCTTGACTGTCTAAAGACAATTTTTTAAAATTTTCACTGTGTCCTAAAGGTTCGTAAGGTAAAAAAAAATGAGCAGCAAGACCCAGTTGTGAAATCTTGTTTATTTATGATAGTTTGACTTCTGCATTTTTTAAGTTAGTGCCAACATCTTCCTTAAAAGGCTTTGGATGTGATTTTGTATGAAGGTTGGAATAATAAATAATATTTAGCTTTTAAATAGCCATTTTGATCCATAGATCCCAAAATGCCTGCCAAGGGCTATTTATGTTTTATAGATGGGGAAACTGAGGCATAAATAGCTATATTGCTTGGGGTCATAAAGCAAGTCAATAAAATAGACATAGATTCTAAATTAGTCTTTTCAGTCAAAGTTTGTTGCTCTGCCCTGTGTACTATGTATAAGAACACTGTTTCTAGTACTCAGAACGTGCCCCTTACCTTGCACTGGTCACACTGAACAAAAAGCAGTATTTTCCCCTCAAAGAGGTTTTTAAATATGGCTTCAGAGGGACCCTACATGAGTTAGACTATGAGAATTTTTTTTAAATGATGTGGGCTTAGAAAAAATATTTTCATTTTAAAAATATGTTTTATTCAAAAAACAAATGCTAAAATATGAGAATAGGGTACCTGTTTTGTAAGAAAAGTACAGGAATCCAATTCAGCAGGAGTTTCTTTGGAGCTTAAACATAGTCCTCAGGAGAGTAGTTGTTGCATAATGTGAAATAGTGGAAAAGACTTGAAATGCACCCACTAAAAGCTCCTTTTATTACAGCATTCAGAGGAGAACTTTCTAGTTGGCAAGTTCTCCATGTAATTTGTGAAGATTAAAAACCTGCTACTAGAAAATTACTCTTAGTACAAGGCTGAAATTACTTAAGATAACATTTTGGTTGCCACTGAGTAAAGTTTATTTGCAGAGCTGAGTGAAATCTCTAGGCAGGTTACTGCAAGTATAGATCTTTTTCATTATGCAAAAGCATTACACATTTGTAACTTAATCTCAAAAGGTTTGATTGAAGAATATAACAGAGATTCTAAACACTTAAAGATGTATAAATATTTCTGAGTAATTCAGTTCTGAGCAACTTTTAATAGCTCTGAGTACAAGTTGTCAAAGAAGCAATTGTAGGAATTTACTGGGTAATTAGAAATATTTTAAGTCCAAAAATATTTGGACCTGTATTTAAAGTCAAACATATGATGTAAAGAGAACATTGTTTGAGTTGTACATGCACTAAGAAGAAACTAAATCATTTGTTAAGGTGAGTTAAGAGTCATTAAACATCACTTTCTGATCCAAAAGTAGTAGATCTGAAATGCCTTAGTTTCTACCTATAACATTTTTTGCAGCTATCCTATTATCACCAAAGCTAAAAGGCAGCATGCTGGGTCAGTATTTGGATCAGAGATAGGCAAAGAGCAACCAGGGGTAGCACAAAGTGACACTGATTCAGCAAACAGCACTCTTCCATGTAAATCAGTACTAAACCGATACATCAACATGGTATCATGGGTCAATTCTGGTTCTAGATATGTGGTCATGCGGGTAAGATTTAGAATTAAACTCCTGAGCATTACTGGTGCTTAAATAACCCGTGGTCTTTTTGCAAGTGTGTGCATGGGGGGAGGGAGTGTGGGGGAAGGTTGGAGGTTAATCCTGTCTACTGGCCACGTTTCAAGTTGGGAAATTATACTGTTTATTAGTATTGTTCCTGAAATACCACTCTTATGCAGCATACTTCATTTCTCCAGACTCGTGCTATGCTTGATTGAAAAGCTGCCATATTTCACATCAGTAGCAGAAGATGCAAGCCTTCTACAGATTTTGAGGACTTAGAATATTTTGGAGTGAAAGGTCATTACAGATTCAAGCAGGGGTGGATCCAGGGGTGTGCAGTGGTACATTTGCAAACCTTCCAACCTCCCCACTTTAATTCCTCATCCATCCAAATTTTAAAACCAACTGGGTCTGTCTACACAAGACACTTTACTGGGCAGTAAAGTGTCACAGTGTAACCGTGCGCAGGAGCTACCACACAGTCTACTGTGTGGTTTTCTACTATCTGTACATACAGGTAGCAGATTTACTGTGCAGTGGGCATATCTACATGTGTGCTTTAATGCACATTAGCCTATTTTAATGCACATTAAAGCATCACAAAAAAAACATGCTCTTGAGCTAATTTGCATTAAAATAGGCTAATGCACGTTTTTCTGGTACCTCACAATGGAGGTAGATTCAATGAACATTACCTAAAGTGTATTAATGCACAAGTAGATGTGTCCAGTAGCTATGAAAACTTAAAAGTATAGATCACCTTCCCAGCAACACCCTTCTAGACAGCATGGATATTACCAGCTTATATACCAACTCCCACACCTTAATGGCATCAAAGCCTGCCTTTTGTATCTACAAGAGTAAGATTACAACTCAGAGTATAGACCTAAAGATATTACTGAACATATACATTTCACCCTCACACAACAACTTCACTTTTAATAACCAACATTTTCTCCAGACCATGAGCACAGATATGGGCACCAAATGGCCCCACAATATGCCAACCTTTTTGTAGGCCACCTGAAAGAAGAATTCTTCAAGAACTGCACCATCAAATCCATGTTATACTTAAGATATATAGATGACATCTTCAACATTGGACTGAAAACCTGTAATCTCTGATTGATTTCCATCAGGAATTCAATAACCATCACTCCTCCAGCAAACTCTCTTGAATATTCCAACACCAACATTTCTTTTTAGACAGACACTATGATCACTACCCAGAATGGTGAAATACAAATCACCATGTACAAGAAACCCACAGACCTATGTACATATCTGCACAGAACCAGCAATCACCCTAAATCCACCAAGAAAGCTATAATATATAGCCAAGCCCTATGATACCACTGAATTTGCCCTGAGGAGAGCACCTCTGATTGCCACCTCACTAATCTCAAAAGAGCTTTCACCCAACCCTCCAGAGAGAGAGACTGCACTTTTGAAACAGCCACCCAGATACCACGTGTAGAATTGCTGCAGTACAAAAACAAAATCTCCATGAATCACACACCATTTGTTATGACATACCATGCCTCCCTGGAAAGCATACTGAAAATCCTCAAACAACTGCAACCCATACTAGAAGACGACCCAATTCTTAAAGAGATTTTCTCAAATGCTAACTGTGCAGTAGCCTAATACTACTGTGCAGTAGCATATTAGCATGGGTTTTGTCCAACATGCTAATACATAGTGTTATTAGGCTACTGTGCAGTTAGTGTTTCATGTAGATGCACCCACTGACTGTCATTAAACTGCTGCCTCAAGGAACATGCACTCAGTAATGGAAACCAGCTATGAAGTTGATTAAATGCAGCTAGCCTGAACATGACTATAAAACACCACAAACTGGACAAGCATACTGAAAAGAACCTACTACTTTTTTTTTTTTTTTTTTTTAATTTCATGTGTCAGGCCAAGTAAGTTCTGAATTCTACTGACTGAGCAAAGCTCAACTATTTAAGTCTGTATGGCATTACCACCAGCAAATATCCTACTTTCCAGACTCCTCAGCCTGGGGCTTCAGATACTCCCAAATACATGGCAGGCATCCTCCATGTAAGACCCAAGCCTAGAGGCTTTTGGCGTTCAGACATCTCCTAGGCTTTCTTGCTTTTAGCCAAAAAACCCAAAGGAGCAAGCTAGAGGGAAAGCCCAAGAGAAAACACGATAAATTGTATAGATGAGATCATGACATCTGTATGCTCTCACAGGGGTCAGCCTATGCTGCAGTGTAAGGGACAGGCCTTCACACTCTAATTACAAAAAATCATTTAAGACCAAGAAAAACAGAATCTCTCCTGCTTGGTAAGTAAAACCACCTGGGCCAAAAAGCCATCTTGTGGTATTTTTCATATCGGAACATACCACAAGGATGGAGTAGCACAGCCTATCTAAATAAGATATATGTTGGTGCCCATTGTATACAGTCCCCTTCGCTGACTGTTTTTGCAGCCTCTACACTGAACATACTTCAACTTGCTCTTAACTTCCACAGTCGAGCTGCGCTTTTCTTTCCCATTACTAATCATTTCTATTTCTATCCCAGCCTCAAATGTCTGGCAAACATCACCAAACAGCCCAAAGTTTTCTCAGAATTCCTCTGATGCCCCCCTCTCTCGGCCTGTTGCATATGATTAGTGTGGCCCTGCCCTCCATAAGGTGTTGCCCTGCCAAGTTGCCCACTGCCTCACCTGTATATAAATGTTTGGAGCATCCCCGGACTCATGACAAGAACACCCCCCTTTTTCAAAATCCTAGATTCTCCCAGGGGTTCAAGTTCCTGATAATTGCTATATTATAATAATTTCTACAGTTTTTGTTCTGAAAGATCCCAAAGAGTCTTACAAATTATAGGGCAGATATATATAGATATATATATATATATAGATAGATAGATTCAGCTCCACTGGAAGCAATGACTGCTGTTTGCAGGTATCTGAGGACAGAATGTACATGTGTATATGGCACATGCCACACAGGAATCCACCGGGTAACAGCGTGCTTGCTTCTTAGCTAGAACTTTTCAACTGTTTTATAGCACACACCAACATTTGACAATATTCTGGGACAAAAAATGGTAAATTCCTTCAGATTAAGTATCTGCATCATTTCAGTTTGACTGCAGAGGGGTCATGCTCTTCCCACTTCCTCTGTGCGCTGTGCCCCTCCTTCTCCATACATAGAATGAGACCTCAAAACTAGTGATGATGTTGCCTTAATCCCTGTAGGTAAGGCACATTTGTAGGCTTTATTCATATAAAGTAACAATGCATAAGAGTACCTCATAAGCACTGTTTTATAAAGGCATAGACTCTATAACAGGTGTAGGGTATGAACGTTTCTTATGTTTTTAGTCTAGTTTGTTTTATTTTCATAGGAAAAACTCAGAATTCTTATTTAAACATGATATTTATTAGCTCACTACATCATATCAACAAAATACTGTCTATCCGAGTAATTTATACCCTTCCCAAGAAATAAATTCCCTGTGCTTGGAGAATTCAGCATGCGGCAATTACAAGTGGTAACAGATTTTGTTTACAGCTTCTTAAGACAACACAAGAAACCCTCTCAATACTTGTTTTTTTAAGCCTGAATAGCATACTGTGCAAAAAACCGTTGTGCCCACGCAATCATGACCCAAAGTGGAAATGCTAACTACCAGACAGAACTACAATAAAACAGTGTGTATCAAAGGTTTCAAACAGAAAATGACAGATTTTTGAAGGGCTTGTAAAGCATGGAAGACTTTCAAAAAACACAGCAAAAATGTCTCCCAGAAAAAGAGTTTACATTATGAGTTGTTGCTATTCTTATTTTTTACTTGCTTAAGAAGTCTAATACTGATTGTTCACAAACATTCCCTGATATCTCCTGCAAGGTCATAGAGATTCATGTTCTTTCTTGATCAGACTCCCGATTACTTTTTTTACTTCTCGGTGGAAAGTGATTCCTCATTTCTACACATTAGTCACCTAAAGACATGTGTGAAAGGCAACAAAGGATTTCTGTGATGAAGTAAGGCAACCAACTACTGAGATTTAAAACACAAGGAATAATCCCCGAGCTCTATAGCCAGCAAATCCCTTCCACCCAAATGGACCATAGTGTATGGAATGGTTATATTAGTTCTCCTCTAATGAAATTCCTAGAGCTTCAAAATTCAGCCTGTAGCTGGATAGTGCAGAAGCCCTAACCATTATTTATTAATATGCACTAATTTTCAGGCTCTATATTCTTTTTGCACCTGAGGAACAAAGCATTTTATTACAATAAACTCCAGCAAGGCAAAATATAGCCATGGGAAAGATACAGAACATAAACGCCCACCCTCTGCTTCCTCTAACAATACTATCTTTTATTGTGGTATTAAAGCAAGGGGAGAACAACAGTATTTCACTCTGGCAGGACTTTCTTTGGGAACAATTATGCACTATAGAAAAACATGATGAAAAATGCTAAAATATTTAAGGTAGCAGCTTCATTTACCTGCCACAGTATTTTCCCATTAATTTCATATTACTCTTGGAACTACTGAGTTTAAGGCAGTGTTTTGACTTCCTGTCCAAAGCAGCAACTGGAATCACAGTACTCAGTTCTCCCATAATACCAGTGATCAGTATTAATACCTCACAGCATGGGACAGTGTTGCTGTAATGCCATCCAGGGCCTAAGTGCTGCACAGCTCCTCTTTTAAGGCAAGTGTTGAGTATTGGTCTTTCCAGACAGGGACTCCTCCTGTCCTATGTCAGCTGTGATCAACAGATGATTTGATGTGATGCCAAAATTACTCCCTTACGTCCTGACAGTCACCACAATTTACTTTCTTTGGATAAAATACTGTCTCCATCCCTCACTGTTTCCCTTCCCAAAAGCCACCAATATTCCTGGTCCCATATTCAGCAAACCTCACATCCTCAACCTTAGTCCCACCAGCTCAAGGTCTGTCATTCTTCTTCTCCACTAGGCTCTTTCAGGTACAGATCCCTTACCTGACAACGGTTCCTCATGCCAGCAGCTCTGGTGACTCGCATGTTGTCCTGGCATTGCTCTTAGATATTTGTTAGGTCTGAGAACAAGTGCCTTAGAATTAGACTTACAGAATAATAGGGCTTAAGGAGACCTCAGGAGACCTAGGTCTTTGAACCACTTGTTCAAAGCAGAAAACTTCTGTCTAAACCATCTCAAATAAGTGTCTGTCCAATCTGCACTTTAAAACTTCTACAATCTCTATGGTAATCTGTTCCAGTACATAACTGCCTTCATACTTAGAAATTTTGTCCTAATAAACAATCTAAATCTCCCTTGTTGTAACTGAAGCCCATTACTTCCCTTTCTATCCTCTATGGATATAGAATAGTTGATAACCCTTCTCATTTTTATGATACTTTTTGTATCAGAAGACTGTTTTCAGATCTTCACTCAGCCTTCTGTTCTCCAGCCTAAATTACCCCAGTTCTTCCCATATTTCCTTGAAAGTAATATTTTCTAGACTTCCAATAATGTTTGTTGCTCTTCTTCTCCAGTGGTTATTTGAAGAATGGATGCCTTTAGGTTCTTAAGAATGGCAGGATTTAATTGCTGCATGTCTTTCCTTATTGGTATAGTGGACTAGCTCTCCTTTTGCTAGTATATGTCTTGATGAGGTTGAAGTGGCAGCGTGTCCTGCCATCATTGGCAGCTGACGGCAGGCAGTTCCCACTTATTTTTAGTTCCCTGAATTCTGGTCTGGCCATTCTGGCACCACAAAGGACAGGGACAGGGACAAGGACTTTCCACAACTTGCAGCAGGAATGTGGTCCTGCCTCCTCTGTGTTTTGCTGGAGCATCTAGCTTGTGGGGAAGGAGAGAGTTGCAGGGAACAGAGTTCCCTGATGGGCCAGTTCGTTCCACAGAGCTCTTTCTGAATTTTGTACAGAGACAAAAGTAGCAGGAACTTAAGGAATGCACTGGGGCACTGCACTAAGGTCAATTTAAGCCCCTAAGGAGAGCCGTTGCTTGCCATAAAGCTACTGTCTGGTGCCTCTGAATGCAAGGAACTGGATAAACGTAATTGGAGGGTGAGGAAGCAATGAATAATTTACTATATGAGTTACTCTGGTGTTCAGAATGTGCTTTTAAAAGGGGGCATAATTGAGAGGGTTTGTTCAGTGTCGTGTATAATCTATCTAGGCAAGTGTGGGAATGCTTACTTGAAAAGTACATGCTTGCATAGAGCTTTTAAAAAGCTTTCAAGTTGGAATCAGTAAAGCCATGAGATGCTATTTCTGCATGAACTGAATTAATAACTTAAGCATAGCATGTGGAATTGCCTTAGGTACAACTCTGCTTTCAGCTGCACCCAACCAGCTTCTACTGAAGTCAGTGAGACTCTACCCATCCAATGACTGAATGACCAACCTCCACCCCCAAAAGAACTAATCCAAATTCCACTGGGGCTGTTGGAGAGATTCTCATTGCATTCAATAAGAATTGAGTGAGTCAAGTCCTCTGATTGCAATTCAGACTAATGTGAGAATTAAAAGATGGCCCTTTTCCACAATCCTGGTTACACTACAGCCCAAAGTGTTAACACAGATGTTAGAAATGCCTCCCCCTTACCACTGCTCTTGACACTGGCACCTAGTAGTGGTATAACCTGGGATGTGCTCCCTAAAACAAAAAAGTGAGGTGAATTATTCTGGTCCTTCAGCTATCAACAGTACTGTGACCCTTTACATGGCTTCTGTATGTGTGGCAAGGAATTCTTTTCTCCTATATGCCATCTTTTTTTTATTTATTTATTTACAGACTTTAATTAATTTTACTTTAAACTTAAATTAACTTTAATTTATTTAATTAAACTAATTTTAATTAGTTTAATTTAAAAATCTTTAATGAAAAACACTTGTCTTGATGTCTTGGTTTCAGAAATAAGGAAAAAATTAAAACTGAAAATATTAAGAAACTTAAAAATGTTTCCTTTCAAGATGATAACATATTTCTTATGCTTTGCAGCCTCTCCCTTCTTCTCAGACCCAGCAGAATTAACCACTGAAATGGCTGATGAGGTGAAGGAGACCTGCTTAAGATTTTTTTAAAGGAAATTGCAACCAGATTCCATTTCTATTTCTCCCTTGACATTTTTCATGTATAATAGATCAGCTCTAGAGGGATATTTCCAAGTATTAATTCATCAATTGTTTGCACAGCTTTCAGGCTTGGCTTCTGCAGAATGGTAGAGTAACAATGGGTAAAACTGGCTGGCTCTGTGGTAAGGCCTCAGCACTTTATGAGACCATAGCATTGTGACCTTGGTTATGCCAGTAAAGAGCTGTGATAATTCATGCTTAGGAGGCCTAGGACAGATAATTTAGTATTGACAAAGAAGGATGCCAGTCACAGCTTAGCATGGCTATAGCTTTCATCACAGCTCAGACCTGTGTCATTCAGGTTGCCTGATATCTTGTTTAGATTAATATATTTGTGACCCATTTGGGTTGCAGATTTGATATGCTCACTTCCTGTTCTGCTAAAATTTCCAATTTAGTTTTGATTCAATAAAAAGTGGTGATACATACTGAAATAAGTAAGTTGTCATCAAACATTCATACCAGATAAGGAAATGTTTTTTTGGGACTACCATTACGAGAATACCTGACAGGCACTCTAAGCAATAAATTTCTTGAACATTACACCCAGTTTTGGGAATCTTTTCAGCACCAATTTACATAATTTGACATAATTACGGATATAAATGCTTGAAGAAGCCTTGAAAGTAGGAGTGTCACTGAAGCCTACACTTTATCAACTCACATTGAATTTGACATATTTACAAAGCTCAGAGTCGCATCAGCTGGATCCCGAATATACACCTATAACGCAAGAGTTCATACTCCTTGACTGGTCCATGAAATTTGGCCTTGCAAAGAAAACACCATAGACTGTCCTAATGTACAGAACCAATTATTTTTAAATACAGGGTCATCACTTTAAAAATGTCCTGATTTTCCTCTCTTATAGTTTTATACTAATGTAAATAATATTGGTGGCATCACTCCTTATAACTTAGGCTATACAACTGACAAAGCAACCATGTCATATATTCCTGTTCTTAATTTCACGCTGATGTCAGTGACAAAGCATTCAGTCTCAGTGACTTTACATTTGTGAGGCCTATACTGTATATGCAAGATCCTAAGTATTTATAACTTGATATAAACTGAAAGGTTTTCCTTAATCGAGAGGAAACATTAACTGGTTGAACTGAACTCATTCATTGTCACACAGACCTACTCACCTGCAATACGACCTTATATCACACAAATTATACAGGGACAGCTGACTCAAATTTTGCTAAAATTACATTGGTGTAAAGCCAAAGTAACATCAATAAATCATAATAATTCAAATCTCATTATTTATAACTGTACAGGGGAGATAATTTATCTATAGCCTTTAATGCCACTACAAATTACATTTTTAAAATGCCAAAAAATATAGTATCATGGAGATTCCATGGACCAAGATGTTCACACACGACTTGTGATTATGGGCGTCTCATTGCCTTGTTATACATTGCAGTTTGAGCTGCTCAACTGTTACTCAGTGTTAGTACTAGCTCAAGTTTGGTGCAATCTCACCGTAAGGCTAAAAACCTTCTTTGACAGTCCCCAACTTGTACAGCTGTGACTTGCCACTAGAGGGCTGGCAATCAGGTGTATGATTAGGAGCTATAGCTGTGAGTTGCCACTACAGGGCTGATGAATCCAGGACAGGCTTCTATGCCTGCTCTAGTTGGGGATGTGTAAGAGACGGGTTGGGGGAGGTGGGAAGGGACAGGAACTTGAAGCTGGGAGGCAGAGAGTTAATAGGATGGGGGTGGGTAATGAAATGCAAGGTGAAAAGGAAATGGGGGGGGGGGGGAGGAAGATTTGTGTAATGAAGTCAGCCAGCCACTGAAGTAAAAAGAAGTGAAAAAAATGGAATTTAAAAAGAAATAAAGAGGAAAAAAATTAAAGACGGTCTCATATTTAATACACTGGAATTTGGGATTGGGGTATGCGGGGTGATGGACATGTTTCCATGGTGCTTGTGGGGGAGCTACTGCCCCTGCCCTGGTGAAGGAAACCCCAGCCCATACCTTGTTCCCCCTCACTCCCCATAAACTCCACTCCTGGACCTGTCCATGCCTACTACCCATGTTGCAGGGCATGTGCTCTGCAGGCTGTTTGCATAGGGTTGCATCTCTGGGGGTGAGAAGGAAAGTTGGCTTGGTGTCAGAACTGTCCCCTGGGCAGTAGAGTTCAGGGAGTGGAAAGTCTGTCTATATTGAAGAGGAAAGTGGAGGAGGGGACACTGCATCCTGGGATGCTGGAGGACTGCAATGTCGGCAGCTCATCCACAGGGAGTAGCCACACATTAATGGAACACAAGGTGGGAAAACACAGATCAGAGATAAATCTGCCCTGGACTGGTGTAACTTTAATCCACCTTAAGTTAGTTAAAATTAGTTTCAGGTGTTAATGTGCAGACAATCCAGGCATTAAGAACTCCAAGAGCCACCTTAAAATTAATATGCATCAAGGCTCTCAGGTCTTCTGTGGAACACAGCATATGGGCAGATTTCAGTGAAAACCAAGTTCTTCCAATGTGTCTTCAGTTGTGCACCAAAAATTGAAGCACCCAAATTCACTGGGCACTTCTGCAAGTGGCCATGTATTTAAAAATACAAGCATGTTATCAGTAAGAAAAAATGCTGAAAACTTTTTTGAAGTTGGGATAAGAATAAACCTTTTTTTGCTACTTTAGCTAAACCTGAAGCTTCCCCATTCATATATTAATGAGCAAGTAATACACTGTAGCAAAACGCTACCTATTCATGCAGCAACGACACTTTTTTGTGTGCTAATATATTTTACTTCACATACATTTCTTTATGGCTTACTTTTTAGGAACCTTTGGTGCTTCTAAAGGGGATTGGATTGACAACTCTAGGAAATGAAGACCTATGGTTATTCAGACAATGACATGGTCAATAGTAGCGTTTGATCACACTGCTGTATCTTAAGAATGTCTCCATATCTGGTGTCTGAGTGACAGGGTTAATATGAGTGAATATGATGAGCAATAATATGATGACAAATTCAATGTATAGGAAGTAAAGGAAAGAAAGCAAGGCATCATATCTAAGTGACACGTTTTCAAAAAATTGCATGGTTTCACACATATGATTCTTCCTGATTTTAAATAAAAATATAAATGCAGTGGTAGAAATGAAGAGGCATTATTAGGTTTTAGCTCTAGTCTGGGTTGAAATGCTTCCTCTTAGAATGTAAATTGGGTTTTGCATGAAGATAATAATATTTCCTGATAAAAATTCCAGTCATAGGCAGAAAACTGATGTTCCAAGATGAACATGGGCCGGCAGTGTGGAGAGGCAGTCAGGAAGGCCAACCGCACCTTGGCATGCATCCACAGATGCATCTCGAGCAGGTCCAAGGAGGTGATCCTCCCCCTCTATGCGGCACTGGTCAGGCCGCAGCTGGAGTACTGAGTCCAGTTCTGGGCACCACGCTTCAAGAGGGATGTGGACAGCATGGAGAGGGTCCAGAGGAGGGCCACTCGTATGATCAGGGGACAGCAGGGCAGACCCTATGAGGAGAGGCTATGGGACCTGAACCTGTTCAGCCTCCAAAAGAGAAGGCTGAGGGGGGATCTTGTGGCCTGTTATAAGCTAGTCAGGGGGGATCAGCAGGCACTGGGGGAGTCACTGTTTCCCCGAGCACCGTCAGGAGTGACCAGGAATAACGGTCACAAGCTGGCAGAGGGTAGATTTAAGTTAGATATCAGGAGGCACTACTTCACAGTCAGGGCGGCTAGGGTCTGGAACCAGCTTCCAAGAGAAGTGGTGCAGGCTCCTACCCTGGGGGTGTTTAAGAGGAGGTTAGATGAACATCTTGCTGGGGTCCTCTGACCCCAGCACTCTTTCCTGCCATGGCAGGGGGTCGGACTAGATGATCTGCTCAGGTCCCTTCCGACCCTACAAACTATGAAACTATGAAACTCATAGGCCCCTAGCAGACGTTACACTTAAGACATAATTACTTTGTTAATCATGTCTTAAATAGTAACCTCACCACATATTCAGGCAATTAATGGCACCACCAAAAGGAAAACCAGCCACAAAAATATTGCACAAAAAATGTGTAGTATTTCTTCAACTGGTTTCCATCACCCATTTACTTGAATAAGTGGCAGGGGTCCCCAACCAGCCCCTGTATGGTCCCCACTGGCTCAAAACCAGCTGATTGTCAGCTGGATGTGGGGACTATAGTGGGCCTCAAACCAATCTCTGTGCAGTCCCTACTGGCCAGTGACCAGAAGATCGTTAGCTAGATTTGGACTATGCAAAGGCTCTCTGGCTGTGATGCTGAAAAATCAGCTTATGATTGGGCAGCTCCAGGGTATACACGTGAGCCTGTTTGAGTCCCAGTGCAGTCCCAAGCCAGCTGACAATCAGGTGATTGTCAGGCACCTAATTTTCAGCTTGCCAGGGTAGGGTAGGGCAAGCTCAGGATTATGATCACCATCACGGGATGGGCTCCCTAAGGATGGCCATGTTACGCCTAAGGCCCCTTGACTTTGCCAATTTGGCCTGATGGGCACCCTCTGTTCTCGTTCATCATGTCTTGATGGATTTATGTTATTAGGACGTGAAGGCAGCCTCCCTTTGGACACAGTCCTGATGGATTTCCTTGAACCCTGTGGGTTCCCGGACTCTGTGTGAGTTCCGTTCCAAAACGGATGTCACGGGACACCCCAGCCATGTGGGCTATATGTGTGGCTCCAAACCACCCCTTTACCACACCCCAAGCCTCACAGATGGTACTTCCACAGCCCTCTGAGGCCTTGGTTTCACTAGGCCTCAGGTTGTCACCAGGCTTTCTGCAACCCTGTCTCTCACGGCGCCCACACTGGTGCTGGGGTCTGTGCGCTCGCCTCTGTCACCATGCTCTCTGCAGCCCTGCCTCTCACAGTGCCCACACTGGTGTTGGGACCCCCACACTATAGCAGGGCCCCAGTGAGGCCTCCTTCTTCCCCAATAGCCTCTTCCAAACCACTGGTCTTATAAACAAAATCAACATGCAAGCCCCAAAGCTATAACATAACTCAAGTCTCCCAGCTATAACATAATTCAAGTCACCCAGGGTATGCTCTGTCCCTCAACAGTAACAGAAGCTGCACTTGCAGTCAGGTCTCTCCCCTTTGCTTCCTCTGGGAGAGCTCCTTCCCCCTTGGCTCCTAGCAGAGAACTGTTTTCCTGGCCTCTGGCCTGGGGTTTATATACAAGCCAGGCCCTGCCCCTTCTGGTCAGCTGACTGCTGGCAGGTGAGGACCCACTAGCTCATTCTGGCTGCCCTGATAACCAGCAGCTGGGACCCCCAACTGACTGCTAGGGCTCTCTCCCTAGCAGTTCCAGCCTTTAAAAGGAGCAAGACAGGAGAATCACAATCACAGGCTCCCCCTGCACTGGCAAACAGAGTGTGATTGGATCAGATCTCTGTTCTGAAATTCGTGCCATCTGCCATACAAGAAGCACAAATTGTTGGGGTTTGGGATAAGATCCCATTGCATCTTTAAATTAATGTCTTTCAGCAATAGACATATGCGTTGTTCTGAGAAATCCAGTTCAATCTGAGTACCCTGCTATAGCTTTGTAAAACTGAATGGTTCCCAGTTTAGCTTGAGGCAGCTCTCCTTTCTCCCATATTTTATGACTTGCATTATTAGCTTTCCTTGTCAGGATCATGGCCAGCTTACAGATTCTATAGTAGCACAAGGATATGACTGCAATTTGGGGAGGGTCCAAGAAGACAGAAGCCAAACACTACATTTAAAATGCATATAAATATTTCAACAGCTCCACATCTACAAGTGCTATATAAGCATCAACAAATTATCATGTCTGCATGCAGAAGTTCCAATCACTGCATAACAAAAAAAAAAAGTAAAGACAGGAGCTTTTAAAAAGAAAGAATGACCCCTCTCAGTTTTTTAAAGACAGCTCCCAATGTGTTCATAGAAATGCACACTCCCTTTCCCAGATTAAATGTGAGCAACCAGAACACAATGCATCAATTTATCCTTGCAATCCTTGATTACTCTCATTAGTTTCTTGTAGCTTACAGCATGCAAAAACTACTTTGCATCGCATTTTGTGTTCAGAAACAACAGCACTTTAATCACACTGGGTATTAACAAAACAAGCCTTTCTGAACAGTATGCCTTTAATTATTTCCTTTGCTTCTTAATTTATCATAAAAGGCAACAAAAAAACCCCAAAACTTCCACTTCTCTTGGGCAGATTTTGTTTTGGGGGATTTGAACTGGATTTTATGAAGCAAAGTATTATGTTTTTATTTAGAGATGATCTTGTGTATAGAAAGAATAAAGGAGTGGTTAAAAAGGAGAAACATCTTCAGAGAAATTTTTAAAGTTTGTTTTTAGATTTTTTTATCCTTAAAATTATATTAAATTAAAGTAGTCAATTCAGCTCTTATAGTAACAGCAAACACATGGGGCCAAAAGACAAATGTAATTTAAAAGAAATCACAAATATAAAGTGCAGCTCTGTATGAAGTAGAAACAATGGTACCTTTGGCACTAAAAGCCCAGGCCATATGGTTCAAGATCAACATTAAGTAATGCTAGTTTCTTGAAATTCAGTTTAAACATTGAATACCTGCTAAAAGAATGCCCTCAAACTACGCATTTAGATCATCAGCCTGAACTTCCATACTAAAAGCAATGTTGAGATTACATTACATTTAAATTGAGGGTGTTCCACCTCCAGCCCACAGGCCAAATGCAGCCCAGAGCCATGGCACCCAGCCTTCAGAGCTCCCCATGGGTTGGGAAATTTGGCGGTGGTAATATTGTAGCAGTTACCACTGCCATACTTTTACACCACCAAGTTCCCAAACCCCAAGCCCCAGGATAGTGGGTTGGAGCTGGGCCACATCTCCTTCCCCCAGCATAGCCAGATGGGGGTTGTGCAATGCTCTCTCCCGCCATGAGTCTGGACTGGGGCTGGACCAACCCCCCTCCCCTCTGCAGCGCCATGCCCCATGAGGCTGGCTGGGTCAAGCCCCCTTGTCCCATGCAGTTGCCCTCTACCACCCCCAGTGTGGTTGGGTGGGGACCACCATGCCAGCTCCAGATGTGGGATCAGGACCACTGGCGGGATCGGGCTTGCGGCCAGACCACGCACCACCTATATGTCTTACCCAGTGAAAAATTTGAGCACCCGTGCATTAAATCCCTAATGGTAAGCCACTGTAAGATAAAAATACGATCTGGACTCACTTTCCAGACTAGATATTTAAGGATTGCCACTTGAATACTATTTAATAACAAAAGAAACATTTTGCATTAATTGTAGAAAAAAATATGCTAATATACTTGATTGACTAGGGAGTACAAATGATCACTGCATCAATGTAGATACTCCAGTTTATTGCAGGACATTTTACTGCAATTATTACAGTTGCTTAAATAAAAAGTGAAACTACATGAAAATATATGAGTTTACAGTGCTTTGCATACCTATGATTAAATAGGTGGGATATGAATTAAAGGGCTAAAGCAGATGCGTAAAATGCACCCAGATTCAAAGACTCTGATCATAGACCTACGCACTACTCAAGTTCTCATAATAAGGCTTTTGCTACAGTGGGGAAGGAGGGAAAGACGTACAAACTTCATGTTGCTCTTTCTATATAGAGGTAAATATTTCTGGGTTCTGAAGGCCAAAGCCTGAGGAAAGTGATTTTCAGAGGAAGTTGTGTGAAAATTCTTGACAGGGGTGGAGAACTGGAATAATCACTCTTTCCTTAAAAAGAAACAGAAAGAGATGTTGGAGAGTATGGCTTCACTGTCTCTGTTTTGCAGCTCCTTGTGTAGACCTCTGGAAGAAGACCCTCAAAAGTGTGGTCTCAATAAAGACATTCCTGGGCAGTAGCATAGCAAAAGAGACACCCAACTTTACTTTTTTCTGGCAGGGGTGGATCGGTAAAGTAAGAAGGAACCACTATGATCATCCAGCTATAAATCCCTACCCTTGCTTATTCTATGGTAACAAGCTTGTGTGTCCGTACTCTAAGTCACTACTTCCTAAAAGAGAATCCCAACCAGTAAGTAAAACCTACCTCCTTTGTTCAAAGAATTATTACCTTACATTTGACTGTATTAAAATGGATTTTGTTGGATTGTGACCATTCAGCCAGGCAATTCAGATTCCTCTGTAAGGGTGAAGTTACACATTACACTTTAACCATGCAAAACCTATGCAGTGTTAAGCAGTGTTGAAGTTACACCGTGTTGCGAGCATTCGCATGTTAAGGGTAATATTGTTTCTTTCTTGCACAGATCGCACTTTGCTATTAGAGGTCTAGTGAGCAGGAGTGTGGCTAGAAGCCAGGACACCTGTACTGTATCCCTGTTCTGAGTGGGGAGGGGTTGCATTCTGTGATGCTGGAAGAATTGCAAATTGCTTGTTTTCTCTCTATGGAGTAGACTGAAGCTACCCTAATAAGCATGGACCAGAGTTAACCCTTGTCTGAAGTGATGTAACTTTGAGATGCTTAAAGGGCACTTACAAGTTAACAAGCTTTAACATGCGGACGCTCTCACTTTAAGTTCCCTTAGTACAGTCTAAGTGTAACTTTGCCTTAACAATAAGCAGTGCTTTAGAGTGCTGGCAACACAGTAAATTATCTGTAATAAACTTTGACAAAATTCACTCAGGAGACTTAGACCTGCCATTGTAACTGTGATACCCGCTATTAAGACTGTGATACCTGGTCTTAAGATCATATAGAAAACATGGTTTGCTGGCTTTCTTATAGAAAAAAGAAAGTTACATCTATTTCAATTCTGCTGATTAAAAAAACAAACAAACAAACAAACAAAAGATTATTTAAAGCTGATCCCATATGAACTTTTTGAAGTATCTTCTGGGGAAGAATTACCTGAGTAAATTGCCAGTAAAGCTTCATTCTCTTGGCTTTGGCATAATTGCATTCAATGAGTCTGGGCCTGCTGTTCACATCCACCAGGCATCTGTTGTCATCATCATCAATAGTGGGACTCAGAACACCCACATGGATCTGCTGATTACTTGTATAATAAACATTCTGAAAGAGAAAGCACAAACAAGATTTATGGAGAAGGTATTTCTGTAAGAGCAAGCTAAATATGCGGACTACAATTAAACTTTTGCTTTGAGCCTATGTTCACCTTTAAATCCTTTCATATACAGGAAGAAATGTAATATTTTAAGGGATACTTTAAGAAAACCTATATTTGTTCGATAACCACTAACTAGGAAAGCTGTTAGAAAACATGTTAGTTGCTGACATACTGTTCTATCTATGAGGCGTGGGGCTTAAAAACAGGAAGTTTCTGTAAACGGTACATTTTCTTGCAGGAAGTGGGGTCAATTTGGGGACTACCATAAATTTTGACTCTATAATCTGAGGAAAATACCTATCTGCACCACAGGAGGAAAGGGAGAAAAGAGAATAACAACCCAAGAAAATTTAGAGTCTTGCATGTGACAGAAGGCAATAAAAAAAAATAAGCCTCAAAAGTAGATCTAATAAGGATGCAATCTAAATACCAAATCAACATCAGTTAACTGAGATGTACAGCAGAGTATGAAACAGAACAATCATATCTCAGGACCCTCAGACACACTTCACCGAGTACACAGAAATGGGTCTGCATCACTGAGCCTGGCTCCTGCAGCTCTGGATTCAAAGCAGAGAACTGATCTCTCAAACCTTTGTAATTACTGTGGTCCAAAGAGTCAAAAGAATGTTATTATTGTGAAAACTATACTTTTTGCCCTGTTTTTCCACTGAAAATTTAAGTGGGACTTTAGAGGTTGGAAAAGAAAATGGAGAAAGGATGACAAAAGAAGTATATTACATCTAGTGTTTGCTTTTAGAAGTTTACATAAAATGTTGGCAAGGCAATCCAAATCCAGAATATGGGGCTATTATGGCCTCATTTAAGGATTTGATTTAACAGGACTGGACTTAGCCTATGACAGCATGATCATCATGGATAAAATGGCTCTTATTTTTTGCATTACAATTCTTCATAAACAGTGGGAGGAAAGCACTAAGTTTTAGAATCAAAAAGTCCTAAGTGAGGAGCTCTCTGAGCAGCTGAATCTAGGTAGAAGAGTGAAACTGATGTTTTTACTGTCTTGTTGTTTATTAGTAATACTAACGCCTAGGAAAGAAGGGAGCTGGACTTCATCAAGTTGGAAAGATACTTATTTCCAGGGCCTGCTGGTTCTGACATGTTTATTACTGAAGTTATATTGCTTGTTTTATATGCACAGAGTGCACGTTGTTATAAAGAAATCTAATAAAATATTAATTACAAAAAGAAGAGAGAGCACAGATTAAATAAAAACAGCCATGGACACTGAAGATCTAGAAAGGGACTTGGGGGCCTACTGTAGAAAAATCTGTGCATACTTCATGTCAGGACATAAAAAACAGAGAGGAAATTAGAATAAATCAACACAGGGATCAAATATATAATCAAAAGAAGTGGTGTGTAAGTCTCTCCATTTTTCTGCATCTAAAATTTCTGAGCCAGATCCTCAGCTTATGCACCGCAGCAAAGTTTTACACAAGGCAATGGAGATGTGCCTATTTTCTCTTTGATCTGTTTTGTTTGATCACTTTTCCCCCCAAATTGGGGATACTGGTGAAAAATATAAGGTAACTGAACTAAGACAACTTGAGATTTTAAGAATCTCTTCTGGTCAGTCTTGTTTTCCCAGAAGAACAGAAGACTGTGATGATTGAGGACATTAATTCAAATTTCTGAGAGTTAAATAAAGCTGAAAGAAATAAACTATAAATACTGTTACAAGATTAAAGAGAAAACAGCATAGGAAATCTGATCCATAAATTAAGAAATTGAAATTACTACAATTAAAACTGATGCACTACAACAGCAATAAATATGTGAAATAAACTTCCCAGACAGACTAGCGAAGTAAGTATTATTGATGAGTTGAAGTGTCCAGACACTTTTATGGAGTAACATAGAGAGAGAGGATTGAGGGATTCCATGATAAAGTGAGGAGGCAAACCTGAGATAATATTTTTAAAAAAAGGATTGTTAGGCCACAGAACTTTACAGTTCAGCATTTCTTTACAGCTCTATTGCCTTTTTGTCCAATTGTATCACCACAGAAGAGAAAGAAAAGCATCAGTACTGTCTGAAGGAAGCTATGTGTTAATATAATCTTTTTAGCATGTGTCCCACTATGAACAAGACAAAAGAAAATATAATGTGAACAAAATATGAGGCAATGAAACACACATAACCAAATCCTGATAACAGATGAAGAATGCACTATGATGCTCAAAGAATGCACATGCACACAGGTGACAAACTTGAAATTCTGTGCTGCCTGGTTGCCCCACAAAGCAGCCAGAAGGCTCCTAGGCTAAGCACAGACATTCAAAAACCCTGAACCTGTATTGATTCAAACTCTACAGGTTAGTCTAACCTGGCTAGGATGAACCAGTTTGTAACCACAAAGACATCCCCTCTGGACTGAGGAAATGCAGGCACAACCCTGCAATGACTCAGGCTAGAAACCGAGGGGTGCTAGAGCAGCCCTCCCTTCATTTCCAGAGTGCTGAGCTGAGGGGGAGCATGGCCAGGTCCTGGCAGGATGCTCTGATTAGGGAGGGTTCCTCCCACCCCCTTGCTGCTTGTGGCCAGCAAGGGAGCCAGCAAGGATTTATACAGCATTTAGTTACACAGGGGGTAGTTACACAGCATTTATCAGCACATCAGCAAAACAAAAGCCTCTTTTATTAGTTCAAGCTCTTCTTAAACAACTTTTTCCAAGGAAGGAACAGAGGGACATTACCAGCTGACCTGTTGATTAGCTCCAAAAAGCCCTAAGATGACATGTTCCTGTGTGCCTGTTACAGACAGCTCTCAGCGTTAGCTAGAATACCACATGCTGTCTACAGCCCATGATGTAGTAGAAAGGAGGGAGGGATCCCTGCTTGAGCAGGGAGTGGTGAGGCAGGGAATGGGCAAAGGGAAGCCAGGCAGAGTCTGCTGTGCCTGCCGTCTCTGCCGGAGCTCCAACCAGGGACCAGAGCAGAGGGGCCAGCCCAGGCAAAGCATCTGGGATGCTGGGGGACTCTGGTTTAACTTAAACCAGGAAGGGGTCTGGGTGAGACATTACATAAACTGGTTTGAGCAAATCAGTTAAGTCTGATATTACATGCAACCAGGTTTATCTCAAACCAATTTCAGCCATTTTGAAATTCATTTATGTGCACTGAATGTCTGTTCTGTTACAGGATTAAACCAGTTTCTGATCACTTAAACTGGTTTGTGTGTAATGTCTATCCCTAGCCGCAGTAATCACCTGACCTCATGACTGGTCAAAGAGGGGCCAGGTCATATTGTAGGTGCAAGTGCTTTTGGAAAGTTATGCCAATACTACGTTAGGCCTGATGTACACTTAAATGGGAGAAGAATGGCAGCCCAGGTTGTGAGGACTTAAGAAACTGAACCTGGAATTGTTTGTTAGCAAACAGATACAGATAAAAAATGTGCTACAATGGTGTTGCCACTAATTCTGAGAGAGCAACTCATGCAATCACTTCACTTTTCACATGTGCTCCTTCCTTGTACAATAATCAAATACATAGAAGAAGAATCAAATTTCGTGATCTGCACTATTTCTATAAAGTGTGTTTCCTGTGGGATATTGCTCTGTTCCTTACATGCCAGTGGCCCTTTTGTTTCTGTACTGAAGCACAACCTGAGAGTTTGATTCCATTGTAACAGTTACAATGGTAAAATCAACAAATGCTCACCTCACATCCTTAATATTTTATTATTAATGGAAAGTGGAAAATTACAAAGATTGTACAGGTTTTCTGTGCTCATTGTTCTGTGTGTTGCTCTTGGCTATAAGGATCTTTTTCATTGCTGTGGAAAAATCCTTACACCAAAATACCACGAGACAAAGATGACAGTTAGATGAATGATAGAGAAGGTGACTGCTGGTACTATTTACAAACGACTACCACCTTTCTAATATTCTTGGATTTACATAGCTAATAGATAAATCCTGATTAAACTTATTTCCCTTGAAAAAGGGCTCAGCTACACAACAAGAGAATAGTTTTAATTGCTATGAAATTACATCTTTCCTGTTTAAAGGGCAGTAAACATGAAACCCAATGCATTTAAATCTGTTCACCTCATTATTTTCATCTTCAAAAAATATTGGTTATGAGGATCCTTTTACCGAGTTGGGAAAATAAGTAATCTTTTGGGGTTACATATTAGGAGATTGTTCAGCTTAGTTATATTTATTGTCTCAATGCTTTCACATTTGGCTTGGTAGATCTATGCATGTTTTGTTGCTGTTTTATTTCTTGGAAAATTGGAGTCCTACAAGTGACAAGGTCCTACAAGGTTCTTATTCTATCACAGTATAAAAAGGGGTCTGTACTCATGAATTATGGAATTCAGTATGATGGCAAACTAAACGAATGCCCACAGCACCACTTCTTACAGCGGATCACTTAACTTTACTTCAAGTGGATAGTTTTAACCAGCACCAATGAGCATGACAGCTACAATGCAATCCACTTCAGCACAAAATAACAACTGAGACATTTTTGTTAAAAACACTTCAGAAAATACAGGCAAAGCATCTTTTACAGCACATGTGTTTTGATGATACTACCACACTAAACTTTCAGGCTCTAAGCAAAAGGGATGAGAGAGAAATTTTACAAGCATCTAAGTATTTTATAAACCTAAGTCCAAATTTCATAAGTGACTCAGGTGCATGGAAGTGTAACTCTTACTGAAAACTGTACATGTCTTTGAAAATTTGACTCATATTTGGGCAGTGCCTGGACTTTTCAATCCCCATGTCATGGAAAAATGTCACAACTGGCAGCACTTAAAGACACAACCAGATTCCTCAGCTAGTACAAACTGTTACAGCTCCACTGGCACTGCTGTACATTGATTTACCAAAGTTGGTCCTCAAGAGGTGTCATCATCTACTAGATTGTACTGCAGACCCCAAAGGCCCAGACAGCAACTTCCTCAGGACAGTGGGTCTGAGAAAGACAGCCATCTACTACCAGGGGCAAGGTTTAAAGTGCCACTTTGACCCTCAGTTTCTGATCATCCTGAAGAGGGTACGAGTGGTTCATCTGGAAAGCACACATGGGGATTAACCAGGAAGTAGCTGCTCACTGTGACCTGGACCAAAGCCAGCACTGGACTGGCCTGTACTTTGGGGTTTTTTTGTTTCAAGGGGAGAGTAGCCCAGAGAGCCCAAGGAGACTCCAGCATGGAGTCCCCCTTTGAGAGCATTCTTATTGAGGCTGGTGAAATTCTCACTAGTAAGAGACAGAGAAAGCTGTTTTATTAGTGAGACCAATAGCTGAAATACCAAACTAACATATCAAACTGCCACTGATTTCTAAGGAAAAAAGTCCTACATTGAAGCTAACACATGAACAGATGACCAAAAAGTTATTTTGTATGCTGTAACACAACAAACTTCTGAATTTTGTTACTGGAACACAAAGCATTAGTATTTCTCTTGTATTTCACTCAATACAATTAGCATTTTAAGTGCTAATATTTAAGGATGGCTTCAAAATGAACTTTTACTGCAGGGAAAAAATCAGTGAGAGTCAGTGAATTCATCATGAAGGGTAGGTAACCAGGACTATCATCAGTTAAAATCTACTCTGAATAAAGCTTTATGATTCATGCAGGAATCCTCCAATGTAGCATATATGGGAAACAAGCTTAGAACCCTTGGTAGTCCCTCTCAAGTGCACTGCATAAGTACAGGGTTTCCCACCTTCTCTCATCTGCAGGCAGGACTTCGCAGTTCAGTTGTTCTAAGCTGCAACCCTCCCTCTAACATGACAGACCCAAGTGTTTTTGGCACCTACCAAAAGCTTCCCACTCAGGAGCTTGTGACTGGCAGCCAATTCAAGTACTTCAAAAACAGATTGTTCAAAGCAAAAAAACATTGTTTTTTGTACATAAGTTTTTTGTTCTTCTAATCTTTTTCTCTGATTGCTATGTGCTTTCTTAGATCTTATGTAGAGCTTATAATTTCCATCAAAGCTTTGGCAATCTTAGATCCGTCCAGTAGGATCGCTGCTGCAGCCCATGTGCTATCTGTGAACACCTTACAGTGACTGAATGTCCCTCACCAAAGAGAGAGAGAGAGAGTTTTTAACTGGTTAATATCCATTTAATTTTAGACCCCCAGCCTTGACAAATCAACTAAGTAATTTTGCCCAGAACCTGAAAATTAGTTTCCAGTTTCCTTAAATCCCTTGAAATCCTTTACCTGGAAGAGACTTCTCTCTGGCAACTGGTCCATTTCCCACTTGCTCTTTTTAACAACCCCTCTAATCCCTCTGGTAGTCAGGTAGATTAATGCCAAGCAGGTAAACTGAGATATGCATACTAAAGCTATTTTCCAAGTTTTGCACAAAGAGAAAGGGGAAAATGTAGTGACTGGAGGTTTGGCTTTGATTCTTAAAGACGTCTGAAATAAAAAGGCTATTGAGCTAAAAACATAGAAGAGGGCAGTGCTTAGGTTCCTTGAAAAACTCTCTGAAATTTTTTTCTTGTATGTGAAAACTCTTCAGCATTCAAGAAAACCCGATACACCAGGATTTTCCCAGTTGTATCTCAATTTGCTTCAGGTATTTTTTCATCCTTGACAATTCAAATTTATCTTTCTTTAGAAATGTTAGTGTACCATTTAGACATTAATAAGACTCAGTATATCACATGGATACTAAAATATAGTGGCAGTCTAACTTCCAAACTTTCTCTTGTGGAAAGTCCACATTTATGACCATGTTGAAGGCATTTACCTGTTTTATTTTAGTCTATCTACTCCAGGCTAAGTTCTACCCCTAGTTGTACACTGGGAAGCACTCTGAACTCCATGTTGTTTGACTGAGATAGCAGCCTGTTATCAACAGGTACAGACAGAAGTGACAATTTTCACCTGATCTGGCCCCTGAAAACACTCTACAGCCATGATGAAACAAGTGCGCGGCTGCAGAGTGCTTTAAAAGGTTGTTCTGCAACAATCTGAACCTTCACTATCTGAGGGTTCAGATGAACAAGGCTCCAATCCTCCCTCCTCTCCAATCCAGCATGGCTGGGGGAGACCCCAGAATGGACCTCCGTCCTCAGCCTTCTCACTCTCCCATCCTGAGACAGAATGAGAGCTGGGGGAGATGGGTAGATCTAAAGGAAGAGGTTGCAGAGATGCAGCTTCTCTCCCTCAATTGTCTCCAAATTGGAGTTTCATTCCCCACCCTCCCAACCCAACAGCTAACATCTATTGAGTCAGGAGGATTGGACTAACTCATGGTGCTTTCCGTAAAGTGCCATGAGTTAGACCGAGGAGCTGCACTTCTATCTGCACCTAAAAAGTTCATTCTGTAACAAGTTGTAAGTAATAAATGGTAAGTACACATGTGACTTCAAAGAGCAGAAAGTGGATGTAGATAAGAAGAAGAAAAGCAGATGCAGACGTGAATATTCAGAAACAGAATTCACTGCTTTTAACTAAGCAGGAGAAAATGAGAGTATTTTTTACAAGATTGGGGTACCTTGTTGCCAAGATCCGCATAATTCTAGATTTTCACTTCTACCCTACGTCTGGGTTCATCTGACAAGATTGGCTTACTCTTTATAAGCAATGGCTGGGAAATCAGGCTAGCCAGACCTCCAAAATTAGCTGCAGTTCTCTCACCAATATTCAGCTTCATAACAATGGACACGGATCAACAAGTTACTATCTATTAGAAAGTGCCATTTTTAGGGGCTAATAACTTATAGAAAACAAGATCAGTCTTTTTAGGCTCATGGTAATCAATGTGAAGTTGTTATAATCTCATTGACATATCTTCCTGAACTAGCCCTCACCTCCTTATCATTAAAGAAGTCCAGTGGATGCTTTCACTTAGTCCAATTTATTCCACATATTGTCTTGATGACCTTCATATATTAAGCAAGCTACTCCACATACATGCATATACTGCTGACTTGCATCAAAGATAGTTTTAATGGGTGTGTCTACATGTACATTTACGCTGGCTTAAATTTACTGCGCAGTAAGTGGGAATGGGCTGACATCTACACATGCAGGCACAATAACTCTGTGTGGGGACTGACTTGGGACTAAAGTTAATCCCAAGCCAGTCCACACATGCAGTGTTACTGCACAATAAGGCATCTACATGTACATTACTGTTTAGTAACTAATTGGGCATAAATTTGATACCTGCATGATGCAGGTATCAACTTTACGTTCAAGTTGGCGTAAGTCATCGTATTTACTGTGCAGTATGGGCATGCACGTACAGACATGTGCCTATACTGTGCAGTAATTTTGGTTACTGTGTGTGGCAGGGCACTAGGTGTGCCTGCCACTTTAAGGCCCTGGGGCTGGCAGCCTCCAGGTGCCTGACGAGGGCAGCCATTTTGGGGTCAGAGCATCCTGATGCAGGTTTGGCTGCTGGAGAAGGCAACAACATCGCCTGGCCTGAGGGCTGCTGAGTTTCATCTGGAGGTAAGGAAGGAGCTGTAGGGGATGGTAGGAGGCTCCTGGTGCTGGGTATGACTAGAAACTACATCTTGCTGGGAATGGGTGGCCTGGTGGGGCTTCCAGTGACGCGGGAGCCCCCAGGAAATGCCAGGCCAGTGATCACCCCGGTGAAAGGTGGGTCGGGGCACCTTAACCCCTAGCCCTCACCTTAGGGTGGGTCATGTACACTGGACGTAGTTGTGGGGGTGCAAGCCCCGAGAAGAAGAGTTGGAGGCCAGGAGTGGCCAAGGCTGCCTGAGCCCTGAGGGGGTTCAAGACCCCAAGGAGGAGAGTTGGGGCCAGGCACAGCTACAGCCACCTGAGCCCACCTGTGGAGGGAAGCCCTGAGATCCTGAGTAAAGGGGGCGTTACAAGCATTGTGGAGACCCCAGTGTGAGGGGGCAGCGCTGTGGAACCACAGCAAGAGGGGGTAGTGATCAGAAGCCCCAGAGAGAGGGCAATGTGGAGCCCTGTGAAGGGAGAGGGGGCTCAGCCAGAGAGAGTGAGAGCTGAGCCCTGACCCCAATAAGTCCTCCACTGTTGGGAGACAGAGTGTGGGTCAAAGATGACACCAGTTGTAGCACCACGACCTGCTGCCCACAGGGGGAGTGAGAGTCCCCTGTGAGACCCTGAGGCACCAGTCATGGTGTGAGGTACCCCAGCTCACCACATCTGTAAAGGAGGACCCAGAGAGGAGGACCCTGGGGTAAGAGTATGGGTCATACATCAGGGCCTGCCAGAGCTTCCCCTGACTGGCCCAGGCGGGGTCCAGGACCAAGACCAGGAGGGTCAGAAGGGCAAGGAGCCCCACCGAGAGGGACACCCAAGAGCTGGGGCCTGGGGTCCCGACTGGTCTGGAGGTGGGCTGGGGCTAGTGTGAGCCGAAGGTCCCAGTGAAGGGACCACACCCAAAGGGGAACCGATGGGAGGGCGATTATATGGCCTGGAATGACAGCGGCAGAGTCCGCCTGAAGGGAGGAACCCAGGTGGGGTCCTACAGTAGGATTCTGGGCCCCATCGTGGGGGACTGGCACGTATGAGAACATCATGATTTCATCAGCGATGCTTGGACTGCGGTGTAGGGGAGGAATGGAGCTGCAGATAGCGTCCCCTAGCAGCAGGGCAGAAAATGGGCAGCCTCCCACCCAATTATATCTATTAATTAATCAATTAAGACCAAGACATGGCAGGTGAGGTGGCAGGCAGTTAGCCCAAGAACAGGTGGGCGGGCCACATGGAGATCAGCCCCAGTAGGCCCCCTGTTACACTGTGCAATAAATGCGCATGTGTAGGTGTGCCCAATGAGATATAGTTAGCTGTGTTAGTTTGAAATCAGGCAAAATGTAGGGCCAGGGGCACTAACTGGTTCAGAGAAGCATAAGCTTTCATAACAATGGACAGTGAAACCTAAAATGGTCACACAGAGGCAGATAAAAGCTTAAGGGTACATCTGTATGTAGTGTGTCATAGCAAACTTACTGAAAGACATAGCTGCCCCGTTTAGAATAAGTTGTAGCTATGATGATCTAGAATGTATGCAGGTTTGTTTATGGGGTGTATCTTATTGGATCAACTGTATAATCTGGGCTCTTAGGACAAGCTTCTGGGCCCAAGGTACTTGGAAAGATCCTTGCCTGTCACCTCAGATAAAGTCAGATAAATCATATTTCCTCAGTTTACTCTTTCTGTAGAGCTGCAGTGATACCTATGGTTGAATGGTCATGTAATCACACATTATATGTTACAATGAAGCACTGCACATAATTTCTTGAGAATACAGTAGTCCAAACCACAATGTCAACTTTCATTATGAGAGCAGACCTGTGAAATGTTCTATACTTTCAGATACTTAGATACATAATTCTGAGCACAAGCAAGTTCTTCTTCTTGAGTCACGAATGCACATTTCTTATGCCTCAGAATAACACAGAATCTGGAACAACTTTGTTCTAATAGGTCAAATTCTGATCCCATTAACTCAATAATGAAACTTTACTGATTTCAATGGGACCAGGATAAATGGTTAATAAATGAACCTTGAAAAGTTACTAGAACTGATAGAGTTATTGCTTATTGAAGATGGCTGCCAGTTGTTGTAAATTATTCATGGGAGCCAATTTGTCATGTAGCAAAAAGTTACAGCAAGATGTTCATCCAAACACAAGATGATTATCTGAAAGATAAATTGTCAGCTCCCCACTGAAAGTTTAAAGCAATATACATGAATTTTCAGGCTGAAAACCATTCCTAATCCTTATGGCAGCTTTCCCAGATGCGATTGCACTGGAAACTGGTACACGGATGTGCATTTGTAAGTAGAAAACTGTTTACCATCAACATGGTCCAAGATTTATCTTGCCTTTGGCACAGTAACCAAAGAAATTAGAAGAGGTCCGATCCACCTTTGTTTACTCCAATGTTACACTGCCTCTGCATCAGTTAAATTAATGATGATATTGGAATAAAACTGAAGTAACCTATAGCCCATCTACATGTTACACTTAAGGCATGATTAACCAGTTAATCAAACCTTAAATTGTGACCCAGCCACACATTCAACCAATTAATGGCATGATAAAACAAGGAGCAAGCCACAAAGCTTTTCCACAAAAAAAAAAGTGTAAAAACTTCCAGCCACAAAGGCATAGCATACACTGCCATAGCTAGGAGCACCATTAGTCTGGGGTTCAAGCATTCTCCCAGTTTCAAGCCTTGTCAGCTGCAGGACTCCCAATCACTACAGCGCATGGGGTGCTCCCCTGGCTGCAATCCCTGTCAGATACAGGACTCCCAGCAATGGAAGCTTGCTATTTGTGTGATCCTAGGCTTCCACTGCACCAGCTGCACTGCACTGCACTGGGTCTGATTGAATCTGATGCTGGATCCCAAAAAATCACACCTCCTACCATGCCCACGTGACATGGCATGAGGTAATTGTGTGGATCACACATCAGATCCCATCATGCCTTTACCTGACCATCTGGCAGGGGCCTATGGTGCATCAGATCCAAAGTATCAAAACAGGTTCACATACCAGCCCTATTCCATTAGACTGTTCTTGAACTAGATTCTAGTAATTCCAACACTAGCTACTATATTTGCTTTCAGAAGTTAGTAGCTGAAAGCAGATTTAACTTGTTCAGCAATACCTGGCTTCTGCATAACCAAGAGGTTCTCTGATCCTAGTTATGCTTTGGCCAGTTTCAGATGAGATGTTACTTGGGGTTAAAAATACTTGGATAAACTCTGACAAAAAATCTCTGAAGATTTGACCACCATTGGTTGAACTTTCAAAATGATGCTGGTGATGATGATGAAAACAGAAATACATTTTTACCCCACATTATTTTTTTCTAATCCAAAACCTCCCTAAGATAAAAACATTGGGAATGTAACTTACATGCCCACCATTCACCACATGTACATTTTATTGATGTGTGTAAAAAAACGTGTTCTGCGATTTCTCCCTTCTGTAGCTTGGCTAATTAAACAAGGGTCACTGTTTCTTTATTTCATCGTCTCTTTTCACTTAACTACACCTATGTGAGTGAAAACATTTTTCCAACATGGCAATTATGATTTAGAGGGCACTGATTCATTGCAAACAATATAACCAAGTGGATCATAAGTATCAAAATGAAGCAATATTTTCCAATCATGCTTGGTACATGATTGCTGAAAGATCAACAAGGTACTAAACCATACATCCACTACAAAGTGCCATTTCTAGAGACAAATAATAAGGGATCCAGGTCTTCCATTTCCTGTGGAAAAAAACACAGACAATGTGGATTTTCCTCTTTTAAAGGAGAAAAAAAAAATGCAGATTTTCCCCTTTGAAGCAGGAAAATATGGGTTTCCCCTTTTGCAAACAGCTCTCTTTAGACTGGCAGAGTTCTGGCCTGCAAGACCTACTTGCAAAAGGATGGGAAACCATAAGCCCTGTCTGGAGCAGGTAGGGGCAAGGCCTGAGAATCAGAGTCAGCCAGGGCTGGCTCAGAGTCACCTTCCCTCCTGTGAGCTTTGGGGTAAGTAGGGCTTCTGGGGACTGGGCCCTGGGGTTTGGGGGCAGCATGGGGGCCCCCTCTGAAGAGGCAGGAGGGGTGGCCCTGTGCATCAGGTGAGGGTCCTGCTGCCAGGGGGGCAGGGCAATCGGAGAGCAGGGCAGGGGTATGTGGGTGGCAAATCGCCCTGTCCTGTGCTGTGGTCTAAGGCCGGGGCAGGTAAAGGTTGCCTTGCCCTGTTGTGGCTAATCCCAGTGGGGCTGGGGGAACTGCCCAGCGGGGCCAGCAGTGGCAGCAGCTCAGCATGGCAGAGAGGGAGGGAGTACGTACTTGCCCCTGCCCATCAGGCCAAGTGTCTACGGGGCAGGGCTGGGAGCTCTGCCCTGCCACGGTAGTGCCCAATGCCAGGACTGGGCAAGGCAAGCACTGTCCATCCATTGTGTTGGTGGCTGCTGCACCACTGCTCACTTCACTGCCCCATATCCCACCACTCTCCAGCTATGGTAACTTCTGGCAGCTCTGCTGGGGCTAACACTGTAGGCAATGCCTGGGGGCACACTGCACAGTGGGGTGCAGGGAGGGGAAGGGAAGAGAGAAGTGGCATGGCTAGCCTGCATGCTGTGCTGCCCAGCCCAGGCCTTGCCAACCCCAGGGGGCACATGGTCCTGGGAACCACTCAGGGCAGTTGCGATAGGCCGGTAGGCAGGGGTGGAGGTAGCAGCAGGGTCTATGTGGTGTGAGATGGGCTGTGGGTGGCAACTCAGGGGGGAGAGGGAGGGGTTGGGTGTGAGAGATTGGGGGGGCACTCTGAGTAGAAGCAGCTTCCAGAGCTAGGCCTGGAGCCCCGCTGGCCTGCTAAAGCAGCCTGAGCAGAGGGAGGCTGGCCTGGAAGGGAAAGGGCTTGCCCAGCCAGAGGCAGCCCCAGTCTAGTCTCTGAGCCCCAGTCAAGGGTTTCCCAGGAAGGGCATGGGAACCACTGGGCACAGGAGTGTTGAGCAGAACAGCAGGGGCCAGCATTGTTCAGAGCCACAAAGCAGGAGGCAGGACAGCTGCAGCTGGAGCCATGGTCTGGTATGGGGCGTGGGGGAGCTGCTGCTGGGAGGGGGCAGGGAGGGACTTGCGGGACAGGAGTGAGGGCCACTGGCAGGGCTGGAGGTGCTGTGGGTTGGGAGTGAGGGGCAACACCATGGGCAGGGGCAAGGTATAAGCATATAAAAAGTGGTGCTCAGCACTACAAAGTAGCTGTGGGAACAGCTGCATCTGGACCTGCACCTGGTGAGTGAAGGGGGCAGGGAGAATACTCCATAATCAAACACCAAAATACATAGGTACTTAGAATTTATTTTATTATAGTGATTGAAGCACTGGTAGGCTTCCAAATTGCTATAAAATGGTAAACAGATCAGTAAAACACTGTGTTCATCTGATACTATATATATAGCGGCCTTTCATTTTAAATTGCATAGTTTTTTATCAGAGAATTTGGATTTTTAAACAGAGAAAACCAGGATCCCTGCTAACAGTAATTTATACAAAACAAAGTCAATCTTTTTAGGCACAGTTGGCTCATAGTAATCAATGTGAAGTTGTACTGTAATCTCAAGCATCGGCATATCTTCCTGAACTAGCCTTCACCTCCCTCTCACCTGAGGAAGTCCAGTGGATATTTTCACTTGGTGCAATTAATTCCACATATTATCTTGATGAGCCTCATATTTTAAATTAGCTATATACATGCATATATTGCTGACGTGCATCATAGGTAGTTTTAATGAGAGCTAGTTAGCTGTGTTATTTTAAAACAAGTAAAAAAGCAGTACACTAACTGGTTGAGAGGCATCATTTTCATAGATGACTCTCATCAGATGCTTAGCAGTAGGCTATTGCCTACAAAAGCTAAAGTCTCTGAAAAACCAGTTAATCTCTAAAATGTTTTTAAGTTTACACTTGTGAGATGAAATGAAAATACTAACTCAAAATTATGAAGGGCTTATAGATTTCTCCACGTACAGATTTCTTTTATTGACATAGTGAACTCGATCCTCAGCTGAAGTAAAGTGACAGTCCATAGCATTACACTTGTCAATGGCATTACACTGATCTACACCAACTCAAAATCTGGCTCATTATGGCCTTTATCCTCCTATTCATCACTTAACAACTTGCTAGAGTACCATGGCTGGGCAGAGCATATTCTAGGTGAGCACACATCATAAATGCTGTAGAAAGAGAACTTGCCATCATTCCCTAGAGTAATGTGGTTCTAGCTGAATTATCCCGCTAGCATATTGATTACCTGACCTACTTGCTTCTTTTTGTGCTTGTGCTCCAATTAATCTTTTGGATAGAATCCAAATTTCTATTTCTCAGCCAACATTCAACATTTTAGTGCCACAAAAATAAAATGCTCAAAAATATTTTAAAAATAATTGTACTCCTTTAAGTAAAGGACAAGCCCACTAAAGTACGTACAAAACCACTATTTCCATGGAAAGAAATATCTAGTATCAGAACTCTGCCATCTAATTTAAACGCAACCCTCTCTACTTCTATGAAATGTCTTGCTCTGGCACTTTAAGAACAAAGATGAAGAGAATATAATCTCCCCTCCCTCTGTCACTACTTAAGTGTACTGTAATATTTTTATCTCAACTTTCGTTTAAAAAAGAGAGAGAGAAAAAAACAAAAACAAAAAACCTATGGCCATGCTCTGGCATCGTTCAGATTGGTTGGGCCTGTTTAACTCAGAATGAAATCTGGCACTCTCTTTCTATATTTGCTTACAATGACAATTTCCCAAGCCTTCACTCTTTGGAGACCTAGGTCCACAGAAATATTGAATAATACAGGAAAATGAAAGGTAGAAGTAACCTCCCATTCTCGTGCCTCTCCATGCAGGTTCTTGCAAATTTAAACAAAGAGAAAACAGGCACAATAAAATGTGACTTTCCTCCTCCCTTCAACTTGACTTCCACTGCAACTCTTTTCCTCCTGTGAAAGATTTAGACATTTTGCAGCTCCTTTCCTCCTCTAGCTTGCTTAACCCAACTGTGCAGCTGGTCCAATAAAATATATCAGCATAGGAAATCCTTGCCTCTTACATTTCTTCTCTTTTACTTGTCCCATCAATTCTCCTGATCCCTGTCATGTCTACTCTCATTCCTTCCTTTACTCAGCATTTTTTTTTTTTTTTTTAAAAAGGGAGAAATCTCTTGCCCTGTTTTCCTTTCAGCTCCTCTGGCTGGGTACAGCCATTCAAAAAACCTGAGAGAATTGATCTAAGTTATGTGGTTTTCTGTAAATGGCATAGTTTAGATTGGTAGCAAAAAGAACACACATTCACCCTATGGTGGGGGTGGAGGGAATCTTAAACTGGGTTCTGCCATTTTTAAACGAGTCCATGTGTGCCGAACTTCTGTTCTGTTATGGTATAGACTAGTTGCCGATTACTTATATTGGTAAAAGTGTGTAATGTCTGTACCTGACCTCTGACTTCTCTTCATAGCTCCCCCTCTGTTGAGGCCAGAGGGCTTCTACTCTCAGCCCTTTTCTAAGTTTCCACTACCTCCTCTTCAGTTAGTGGCCAGCACTAGTAATATATTTATCACTCAAGCCTGTAATCTCAATGTATACTTCAAGCCAGATCTCTCTCTCTAGCTCTTCCTCTTCCAGGCTATGTGCAAGTATTATAGATCCTTTCTGCGTGACATCTCTTGGGTACAGCCTTTTCTGTCAATCTGCACAGCCAAAAATCTCCTCCAAGCTCTCATAAGATTGCATCTCACTGCAAAATCCTTCCCTCCATCCTTGGCAATGAAACCTTGATCTACTCAGGGCCTTGTTACACTGTGAGCCACACAGTGTTAATGCTACCTCAAGTTTGAAGCAGTCGTGTTTAGACCAGCTGGGGCCAGGAGGACTGAAGGGCAAGAATACCCACTGCTCCCATTCCAGGCTTCCCTCCTGCCCCCTGATACCCAGGGCTCCTCCTGTTCCCTTCCTGCCCTGGGGCTACCTCCCTGCTTCCTGCGGCTCCCCCAGCCCTTCCCTGCTTACTTGCTCCCAGGAGAGCAGACAGGGAAGGATTAACCTACCTGCCCAGCCCCATGATGCCACCACTGCTGGGCTTCTGCTCTTCTCTGGGCTGAGCCCACGCAGACAGCAGCAGAGCCAGTGGTGGCAGTGACAACCTGGCAGGTAGGATAACCATTTCCTGCCTGCTCCCATACAACAGACAGCACTGGCAACCACAAGGGGGGTGTTTACACCAAGTTGTAGCCTAGCATGGAAGTACTAAATGTTGGCACAGTAATAGCCATTACTGTTCTGTGCCAGCAGCACATGGTTATTTTTAGTCCCTATGTTGCCATAGAGACACACTATACCGAGGGAACATGTCACTACGGCAGTGTGTATGAGGCATCACGGTCTGTGCCTACTCACACTACGTTGCCATAGCATATTGCTACAGTGACACAGCATCATGTGTAGATGCGCCCTGTGACACTTTTACGCTGCAGCAAATTAGTCTACTGCGCAATTAAGTTCACATGTAGATGCACTCATGGAGAGCTGTGTGGGCCAGATTCAGCCTGTCAGCTAGAGGTTAAGCACCACTGTGATAAGCTATTATTATGTGCTACATGAAAGGCTATTTAACACCTCAAGTATCAAAATAATCTTTTCATTGCAATTTTTTTCCCCCAATTTAATTTTTTAATAAACCTGGTCAACCTTAGATTTTGCAGCTGTGAGGGACTGATAAATACTAGATAAATTGTGAGCAAATGCCATGCCATGCCAGCTCCCTTTACAATTCTGATCTGTTGCACCCATTAGCCTTGTATCTCTCTGAGTGGAAGTTATATACATATTGCTTCGTCTTACAACGTACTGTAAGTCTTGAGCATCCTCAGGTCCTATTGACTTGGGTAGATGATGAGAAAAATTAGCAACTTGCAGTTTTCAACCCATATTATTTCTGACAGTCAGAAGTCTTAATAAGAAGTTACTTTTAGAGCTTTTACCATTTTCTAGACTTTCAAAATATTAACAAATGAGTCCAGTAAGCTAATTAGCGCACTAACCAATTGGGTGCAAGTCTGCCTCTGCTGAAGTCAATGGTAAAACTCTCATTAATTTCAGTCAGGTTTTGATATCATGGGATTTGTGCTCATTCCAGGTGTAGCAGTTCATGTAGACATAAAGTAAAACTACTTTATTAAAAAAATCATTTGGGAAAAGTCTGAAGACAATAAAACAGGATACTAACCTGTTCCATAACAAACTTGAGACCTACCATGAATACTGTTATATGGAACCTACGTAGAATCTACAGGGAAAAAAAAGAATGAGGAGAAATAGCAGCAAGTTTCAGCCCTATTTGGTTAGTGAAAGTTTGATGTCCTTTAATTGAAAGCACCAGCAGCAATTTATTTGCTTTTGCTCCACAACAAATAATAAGTTTTCATCAATCAAATATAACTTGATAGAACGACGTTCCTGCAAGCACCCTTGGGAGCAGCACAAGCTGAACTGCAAAATATAACAACCGCTAAAATCATAAAACCCCCCCAAAAAAACCTCCAGCAGAACTAGCAGATTTCAAATTTGCCCTGGAAGTGGTTCTAGTACACATAGGAATAACATCTCATAGCAAGAACAGGGTCCAATTTGATCTTGGCTACCCAGTAGCAAGTTCAGGTTCGCTCCACTGCAGTCAAGAGAATTCAAATTTCCACAAGTGTAGCTGAGATCAGAACGTGGCCACAAGTGCATATAGGGCTATACATGCTCTACTCTACAGGACATTACAGGTACCTTGCCCCTATGCTTAAATATATACAAATTAAACTGTCCAGCCTGGTCAGGAAAAGAAGACGACTAAAAGAGATACTTCAGAAATAGAGACAGTGGTAGTAAGAAAGGTGTCCAAGTAAATAGTAAGCTCTTTAAAAATCAGCTAAAGCTGGAAGAATGGTTGAAATAAATGGGTAAATTAAAGTTTCAGCAACCACCTAGAATACAACATACAGCTCATCATGAAGCTCCATAGCAGAATGGTAGTTACGAGTGATAAAATGGTAGTTGGGGGAGAAGGTATTATCTTTAGCTAACTTACAGTAACTAACACAAGGTAAAATCCTTTTGAACACAAGGCAGTTTTAACGTATGTTAACAGACTGACATTAGCACTAAGCACCCCCAAAATGATAATCACCTCTGTGTCTCAATTTGCAGATCAGTAAAATGGTTATATCAATGTATGCAGTGTCTGCCTCACAGGACCATTATAAAGCTTGCTTAAAGACTTTTAGGAAACAACCCTGGAGTCCACTGAGATAACAGCCACTAGAAACCTGAACTATTATTGTTGTATTTCTTTGGAGTTTTAGTGAAACACCTTAACTGCAGAAGACAATAACTTTAAAATAAATGCTAGAGATTGTGTAATCTGTTACTATAGTAACACAACTTTGCCTACACTCATTTAATTAGAAAGGGTTGAAGGAGAAATTCCACCTAAATACAAGGTAGGGGGGAGAGGAAGGTATGTATCACACTGTGTTTATTTCCCTTTCAGTCTGTTGCATGATGGTTTTAGGGAATGTGGTACCCACAAAGTCCACTGCACTGTACCATGCGAGAATCTCCATCCTTACATTTTTCATTTGCAGATTTATTGTGAATTTCCATTTCATGTTTTTTTAACTTTATTTATTAACAAATCCAACTTGTCAAATAACAAATTCAACATTGAAAAACATACCCTGTCCCCGAAAATATGCATAAAGTCAGGCATTTATCTTCCATCGGCAATATTTCTTTAACTCAAGCCAATGTTCACAGGAGAGTCTTGTAATCTTTTCTTCCTTTTGGTTTCTGGCAATTTCTTTATAATTTAGTCAATATTATTTTTTGTTTTTTCATCTCCATCTGTAACCTGCTTAAAAATTCACCCCCTCTTTTTTCTCAGAACTCTGCATAATCCAAAGCTCACTATCTTCTACTGCTTCTAGATTTCAAATTTAGGCCACATTTATCCTCAACTATTATCATAAAACTTGCACTTTCTTTCAGTTTTCAAAGAAGTTTCTCAGACTTCTGGTTTGGAGACAGGTCTTTGCAGGATGGATTTTTTATATCTATGTTTCTTATTTCCCCAAACAAGTTTATTTGTAAGTTTTTCAGTGCTGGGATTTTAACATTCTGTAGAAAGATCCAGATATATTTTGCTTTGTTACTTGAGCTACTCAGTGGATAAACTTGGAAGATAATGCAAAAGTAATATAAACACACTAGATATTATTGGACAACCCTGCTTCTACTAAAATGAATGGAAGTTCTCCAGTATTTCATTCAGAAAGAGCTGTGCCCTTGCTATATGTACAGTGTATAACAGTGGTGCTCAATCTTTTGGTCCTGCAGGCCAGAGGAGTAGCACAAGGCACGTTAGTACCCTAGATCAGACCCTCACTGCCTCTGCCTGGCCCTGCACACCTAAATCAGCCCCCATGTGGCTGCAGCTATACCCCACATGCTGGGATCACACCCTGGCACCCCACGCTGCTCGGACTTGGCCAGGACTGAGCCCCATGCAGTAAGATCAGGCCCCATGTCACCCCCAAACACTATAATCAGGCCTCATGGTGCGCCTGCCTGCCAGGAGTGTGTTAGAAATATTATTAAAAATGCATTATCAATAGTAGATTTAGAAAAAAACACAGCTGCTAGCCCTCCTTGTCTCCTTAATGGGAGAGGGAAGGGGGGGTTGGAAATTGAAGGGAAAACTACCAAAGGCTCTTTGTACTAAGGTATCACTCTCTCTTTGTTCTGCAAATTTACTATCTCTTTGTTACACTAAATCACACTTTCTTTCATGGCTCCCACATTTCTTAGGCTAAGATAAGAGTAATTGCCATTTTAGCCTTCAGGTTGAACCTTGAGTAACCTTGGGTCCCTTCTAAGCACGCGCAATAACCTAATACATATTAAGCCTATCCGCCCCGCATACTTAAGTAGTTAATTATAATGCACGTGGGACGTATGAAGCGACATGTTTACATATATGTTTGTATGAACCGGAAATGAGTTGTAAGAGTTCCTGTTTCTGTACACGTGCCAGAAGAGAGGGGATAAAAGCCTGCTAATGATTGCTCCCAGGGGAAGAGGGTTTTGATCTTTTGTCTTCTCTCTCTGACCCTATTTGCAAATATATACCCTTTTGTATCACCAACAATGTGTGCCTGAAGGATCATTAATATTCATTGAGCCTCCAAAGAAACGAACCGAGAGAGAGTTTTTTTACCTCAATCCTGGCGCCCAACGTGAGGCTCTCTTTGGACGACCCTGGGGTCCATCGGCGCATCGTCTCTGCCACCCCGGGGGGTGCGCACCGAGCCCCCTTTGGCTCGCCGGGGGGGGGGGGGGGGGGGCTTGAGGCGTGAGTCGGGACATCCAGGACGCTAAGGGCTCCTATGCAAATTTTGGGTTTTTTTTGGAGTCTCCAGGTACACATTTTTGGATTTGGATCGAGATCTCTGGGGTATCTGAGTGAGTATACGAATTCCCTTTGCCCAATTTGGTTCTGGGTTCAGAGCAGGAGGTGTGCATGTTTGCTGAGGAACTCTAAGCTCAGCTCTCATGGTAAATCATCTGCTGTAAGGGACTTTTTGGTATTTGGTGTGCCTTGGGTGCACTTTTGTGGGCAAAATGGGTACGGTTAGCTCCCGTGTAGAAAACACGGATACCCCTCTAAGGTGCTTATTACGTCATTTTAATAAATTTGCAAAGCCGGCCGATTACGGAGTAAAAATGAAAAAAGGTGATTTAACTAAGTTTTGCCAACTCGAGTGGCCAACATTTGGGGTCCACTGGACCCCGAAAGGATCCTTTGTGCTAAAAGAAGTGATAGCTATCCATGAAATTGTTATGCAAAATGGGTATTGGAATCAGTTTCCTTATATTGATTGTTGGTTGTGGGTGGTTCAAAATCAGCCACCTTGGATTAAGAATTACTTAGCAAAGTCTCATGTGATGCTTGTTAAGAAAAAGACTCGGGGGGGGGGCGCCTGTACTCCCTGAGTCTAATGGGGGGGGGGATTCTGAATTGGCTGAGTACCGGACCCGTGCTCCGGTTGCCCTGTCGGGTAGCAAAGATGAGTCAGACGCCTCCTCGGCATCCAGTCCTTCTGCACCACCGCCCCCTCCCTTAGAGAGACCACCACCGACGTACCAAGGCATACCTAATGAGTTAGAGCGTGAGCCTCAGCCAAGTGCCTCATCTGAATCAGGAAATAAGGGTCATTATTTGCGCAAGCCTGTAGAGTCACAGCCGGTGTTGAACTGTCCGATGCGAGAGGTTATTGGGGAAGGAGGCACTGCAACTTTTGTCTACACCCCATTTAGCACTTCAGATTTATTTAACTGGAAGAATCAGAGCCCCTCTTTTTGTGAAGACCCTGAAAAGATGAGGGACTTGTTTCGCTCTATTGGGCAGACTCATCGACCCACTTGGGCTGATGTCCAGATGATGCTCCAGACTCTCCTAACCCCGGAGGAGAGGAGATTAGTGTTGGGTACAGCGGAGCGTATTGCGGCAGCCAGAGTTGAGTCAGAGGGTGCTGCTGGTCGTACTCTGCGTGATACCTGCCCTGTAGAAGAGCCGAGGTGGGACAATCATACTGCAGAAGGCAGAGAGCTGAGTGCACGGTATCTGGGAATTATAGTGGAAGCAATGGGAAAGGCAGTGCCTCGGGTTACCAATCTGTCTAAGTTGTATGAAGTGAGACAGGGAAAAGAGGAGGATCCCTCAGCTTTCCTTGGGAGGCTGTATGAGGCGTTTCGCAGGTTTTCGGATCTGGATCCAGAAGCCCCAGATAACCAGCGCATGGTAAATCTTATGTTTATTGGTCAATCTGCTGCTGATATCCGTAAGAAGTTACAGAAAACTGAGGGAGGTGCTGGGAAACCGATTTCAGAGCTGGTGGAAATTGCATATAAGGTGTATGGGAATCGTGAGCAAGTGCAGGAGCGCAAGGAGGATAAAAAGGCTCAGCGACAGATGGCAGCACTAGCAGCTGCTTTAACTGGAGGGAACTCTGGAAAGGCTGGGATACAGAAGGGGAAAGGAGAAAGAGTGGGAGCAGATGTTTGTGCTTATTGCAAAGAGAAAGGACACTGGAAAAGGGAATGCCCGAAGTTGAAGGAGAAGAGAGAGAGGGAACCGAGAGGTCACCTCATGCGGGCAGAAGACAAGGGTGAGGATTCAGAATGAAGGGGACAGGGATCTAAGACCACTACCCTTCAGGTTGGAGCCCGAGAAGATCCCATGGTAACCATTAGGGTTGGTGGCAAAAACTTTGAAGCCTTGGTGGATACTGGGGCTACATTTTCAATGATTCCAGAAAACCCCCCCTGTGCAGGAACTAGTGAACAGCATGTACTTGTAGAAGGGATTGAGGGAACACAATCCCGACTCCCTGTTCGTAAACCACTCCTCACCAAAGTGGGGGATCATTTGCTTGAGCACTCCTTTGTGTATTCTCCAAGTTGCCCGGTTGCACTCCTTGGGCGGGACTTACTCACAAAATTGCAAGCTGAGATCTTTTTCAGAGATGATCAGATGGTGGTCCAGCTACCTGTCAAGCAGAGCTCGAACTATCAGATCGCTCTCCTGGAGGACTGATGCCCTGCAGTAAGTCCAGAAGATCACATGACTGGAGTAGACCCCTCGGTATGGGCTGATGGAACCCCTGCACGAGCTAAGTTTGTCTCCCCGGTAAGGATCGTACTCAAGGATGGGGAGGGGCCCGTTTGGGTAAAGCAGTACCCACTCAGCCGAGCAGCCAGAGCTGGACTCAAGCCATTAATAGAGAAATACAAGAGGTACGGATGGCTAGTGGAAGGGTCTTCACCCTATAACACCCCCATTCTTGGAGTGCCGAAGGCAGATGGGGTCTCATACAGACTGGTCCAAGACCTACGGGCAGTAAATAAGAAGGTCCTTTCAGACCATCCTGTAGTCCCGAACCCTCACATGATTTTGACACAAGTACCGGGGGAAGCTGAAATATTTTCAGTGCTAGATTTGAAAGATGCTTTCTTCTCTATTCCCCTTCACCGAGAGAGTCAAAAATTGTTTGCTTTTGAATGGGAGGATCCAGACACCTTCCATAAAGCCCAGCTCATGTGGACAGTTCTCCCACAAGGATTCGTAGCAGCCCCCCATATTTTCGGACTTGCCCTTCAGAAGGACTTGGAGGAGTGGAAGGGATCACACCCTGCAGTGACTCTCCTCCAGTATGTGGATGACCTGCTAGTTGCAAGCCCAAACTTGCAGCTCTGCGAGGAAGCCACCAGGTCACTCCTAAACACTCTGGGGGAAAAAGGATATAAAGTCTCTAGAGAGAAAGCCCAGATATGTCAGCCTGAAGTCACATTTTTGGGATATAAGCTCTCAAAAGGAGTCAGAGCCCTGAGTGCAGATCGCATACAGGCAATCCAAGGTCTAACCTCACCTAAGTCACCCAAGGAGCTGCGGGCATTCCTAGGGCTAACTGGGTTCTGTCGACTATGGATACCAGATTATGGTGGGAAGGCTAGACCACTGTATGAATCCCTGACTAAGGAGAGTCTCACTAAATGGAAATGGAATAAAGAAATGCAGCATGCCTTTGATCTGCTTAAAGCAGCATTAACCCAGCCCCCTGCCCTGGCCATCCCAAACAGTAAAAAACCATATCGACTGTATGTTCATGAGAATCGAGGGGTTGCATCAGGGGTGCTGACACAGCCATCGGGCCCGACCTGGAGACCCGTGGGATATTACTCAAAGGTTCTAGATCCAGTTGCACTCGGGTGGCCAGCCTGTCTTTGGGCTGTGGCAGCCACAGCAGTGGTTGTTGAAGAAGCCCAGAAGATAGTCATGGGTGCGGATATGGAAGTACTCACTCCTCATGGAGTTCCCCAGATCCTAGGGACTGAGGGAGGGAAATTTCTTAACCCCTCCAGACAATCACGGTATGAGATATTTTTGCTCTCTAATCCAGGACTTACTTTCAAACATACTACAGCCTTAAACCCTGCAACCTTGCTGCCGGAGCCAGGGAAACCGACGCATGACTGCCTTGAGGTCCTGAATCAAACTACGCAGGTGCGACCTGATCTTGCTGAGGACCCAATTGAGGACCTAGATGTTGAATACTTCGTAGACGGCTCCAGCTCTGTCATCAATGGAAAAAGACGAACAGGATGTGCAGTGGTAACCTTGGATAAGGTAGTATGGAGGGAGTCATTGCCGAGTTCATGGTCGGCACAGGCCGCAGAACTCACTGCGCTCACCCGAGCATTACAGCTGGGGACAGACCAGCGGGTTAATATATATACTGACTCTCGATATGCTTTTTCTACAGTCCATGCACACGGACTATTGTGGAAAGAAAGGGGTTTCATTACGGCCTCTGGGAATAAAATTGCTAATGGCCCCCAGATTATCAAGCTACTAGAGGCACTCCACCAGCCTAAAGAGGTAGCAGTCATTCATGTGCGGGCCCATGGGAAGGCTGCTGAGGAAAAGCATAAGCTTGGAAATGCAAAGGCTGATGCAGCAGCAAAGGAAGCTGCATTTATTGGGGGAGAAGTAGAGGAGGTATCCAAGCAGGCCATGTCCCATGCCATATGGCCAGACATCCAGGATTTAGTCCCACAGTATTCCCCTGAAGAAGATAAATTTGCACAGAGAGCTTGTGCAAAAAAGAACTCCCAGGGGTGGTGGATAGTACCAGGAGGGAAAGTCATGATACCCAGGCCATTACTTCGGGAGGTGCTGCAACAGCTCCATGCAAGAACCCATATGGGAGGTTTGGCCATGGGTGATCTAGTGATCCGCCAAGCAGTAGCCCCAGGGCTATATGTAGAAGCCCAGCGCATTGCTACCAAGTGCATCACATGCCAGAAAGTAAACCCCCGAAGGAAACCCCCTGTGCCAATGGGAGGTAGACCCTGGGCAGCGTACCCTGGACAGGCACGGCAGATTGATTTTGCCAAGCTCCCACGGTCCGGACATCACGGGTTTTTACTTGTCATGGTAGACCAGCTCTCTGGTTGGGTCGAGGCCTGGCCCACCAGGACTGCCACTGCCGCTACAGTAGTGAAGTATTTGTTGCAGGAGATCATTCCCCGGTATTCCCTGCCTGAGTCCATTGAGTCGGATCAAGGACAACACTTCGTGGGAAAGGTGGTTCAAGAAGTCGCGCAAACTCTCAAGGTTACTTGGAAATTACACACACCATGGAGACCACAGAGTTCAGGACAAGTGGAACGCATGAATAGGACTTTAAAGACTTTGCTCACCAAAATCTGTATTGAAACACGTCTTAAGTGGCCTCAAGCATTGCCACTCGCTCTTACTTGCATTCGAAACACTCCCCGACGGGGCCTTAAATTGACCCCATATGAAATTATGTTTGGCAAGCCCCCTCGAGTCTTACCTCCTGGGATGCGAGAGAATGTAACTTTTGAATTAGGTAATAGTGAGCTTCATATGTACGTTATTACTTTGCAGTCTGTCTTGTTTTCTCTTCACAGGTATGCAGCCTCCTTTCAGCGCCTGCCTTTAGACGTACCGGTACATGACTTCTCCCCGGGAGACTGGGTCTTGGTGCAGCGGTGGAAAAAGGAACCTTTGACTGAGAGGTGGAGTGGCCCTTTCCAGGTACTTCTAACAACCCACACCGCTGTAAAGATCGCTGGCCATGACCGTTGGATACACCATACCCGTGTGAAACGACATCCACAAGCGTCAGAGGACAACAACTCCCAAGACGAACTCACTCCGGAAGCTGAGTCGTCTTCGGAACAAGAAGCCAGCAAGTGGAGCTGTGAACCTACTGGTGATCTCCAGGTGCGCCTGAGACGGCTTAATCAAAGTTCAGAAAATTAGCCAAGAAAGTAAAAGGAAAACATTTAGGCTGTGTTTGATCTCATAAAAGGGAAAATATGGTGGGAATCCTAATGTGCCTTGTTGTTATCTGTATAATGAAAGAAGCAGGATTGCGTAGCCTTAGCCGCTGGCCTATGCCCCCGCTTTCCCCAATTGTTTCCCCAGGGACAAATTTGTATGTTGACATGATGGAAAGAATTGCAGGTACTTTTAATCTTACCAACTGCTGGGCCTGTGGGGGGCTTCGGGAGGCCAGAGGCCAGTGGCCTTGGAGGGCTTTTCCTTTGGCCCCGAAATGGCTAGTAAGTAGTAAGGCAGATGTTAAAAGTACTAGTCAAAAATGGGATGAGAACCACAGTTGGGAACTTTCCCAAGTGGCGTTAGGAGAGTATTGCATCAGTAATAATGGTACAGAAAAAAGGTTGGGACACAGCCGTTGCATATGGACTTTAAAAGTAAGGTGGATGAACCTTACAAGATTAGAACGGCTTTATTATCCTAATAGCCCAGGGTATAATCGGCTAGTGTGGCAGCATCCCAATGGAACAATTGTGTGGTTTAATAAGTATTGGACTGCCACAAATCGAAGTGATGATCGGACAGATTGTACAGACAAGAACCAGGATGGGCTATGGGAATGTTCCATGAAAGGAGGCCACGCAGTTGCTGGTCCTTTGGGTCCAGAAGGAGGCTTGGGGTTTCCCGAGATGCCCTATGGTTGGGCCCCTCCAAATGCCACCAATAGAGAAAATAGGGCCTTAAGAGGATACTACTGGATTTGCGGACGACGGGCCTATACAATACTACCACAGGGGTGGACAGGAACTTGCTATATGGGAGTAATTGTACCAGCTTTCTTTTTGTTACCGTCTGAGGTTGGAAATAAGCTGGGAGTCTCTTTGTATGATGATTGGAAAAGGGCCAAGAGAAGTATTGATGTAAGTTTGACACAGGGTAGCTCCCAAAAGTGGAAGGAGGATGAGTGGCCTCCTCAGAGGATTATTGAGTATTATGGACCAGCTACATGGGCTAATGATGGGAGTTGGGGATACCGGACACCAATATATATGCTGAATAGAATCATCCGGTTGCAGGCAGTCTTGGAAGTAATTACTAACCAGACCGCCACTGCTCTCGAGTTATTGGCCCGACAGAGTTCTCAGATGAGAGCAGCCATATACCAAAATCGGATGGCCTTAGACTATTTACTTGCAGAGGATGGCGGAGTCTGCGGAAAGCTCAACCTTTCTAATTGTTGCCTCCAAATAGATGACAACGGAAAAGCAGTCTTAGAGACTGCCAAAGAGATTAGAAAAATAGCCCATGTACCAATACAAACGTGGGAAACCACATGGAATAAGGACTGGTGGTTTCAATTATTTGGAGGACCCTGGCGGAAAAAAGTAGGGTTTGTGCTTTTGTGTGCTCTAACTGGTTTGATTTTTATCCCTTGCCTTATTCCTTGTCTCACTAGATTGATAACCACCACGGTAGAAGGAATGCAGGTCGCAGCAGTCCCTCTAAAAGCACAGACTGCTGCAAAGGTCATGGTCCTCAGAAAAATTCCTCGTAATTATCTTGATATGCCCAAATGAAGTAAAGATCAGAAAGCATCTTGAGGGGGGATATTGTTAGAAATATTATTAAAAATGCATTATCAATAGCAGATTTAGAAAAAAACACAGCTGCTAGCCCTCCTTGTCTCCTTAATGGGAGAGGGAAGGGGGGGTTGGAAATTGAAGGGAAAACTACCAAAGGCTCTTTGTACTAAGGTATCACTCTCTCTTTGTTCTGCAAATTTACTATCTCTTTGTTACACTAAATCACACTTTCTTTCATGGCTCCCACATTTCTTAGGCTAAGATAAGAGTAATTGCCATTTTAGCCTTCAGGTTGAACCTTGAGTAACCTTGGGTCCCTTCTAAGCACGCGCAATAACCTAATACATATTAAGCCTATCCGCCCCGCATACTTAAGTAGTTAATTATAATGCACGTGGGACGTATGAAGCGACATGTTTACATATATGTTTGTATGAACCGGAAATGAGTTGTAAGAGTTCCCGTTTCTGTACACGTGCCAGAAGAGAGGGGATAAAAGCCTGCTAATGATTGCTCCCAGGGGCAGAGGGTTTTGATCTTTTGTCTTCTCTCTCTGACCCTATTTGCAAATATATACCCTTTTGTATCACCAACAATGTGTGCCTGAAGGATCATTAATATTCATTGAGCCTCCAAAGAAACGAACCGAGAGAGAGTTTTTTTACCTTAAGTGGGCACTGAGCCATCCTTGCATGGTCCTGCACATGGTCTTGCCTGCACCAGCCCTGCTGGCATTGCACACCAGTATTGGGCCCCACACTGCCCTGCCCACCCTCATGTGCTGAGATCAGGCCCTGGCATCCCACACTGTTCCTGCACGCTGGGATCAGGCCCCGTGCTGCTCTCCATGCCACGCCATCTGGCCAGCGGGGCTTCCTGCAGAGTCCAGAAATTTGGCATCAGAGTGTGGTACCACTGATTGCCAAGTTTCCCCCTACTGCCAAACGTTCAGGCCTGTGGAGAGGCCAGCAGGCTCGATGACGTGATGCCAGGGGCTGGATCTCACATGCAGGCCAGGGATTAAGCACCCCTGGAGTATAGCTATGTAGATCAATGTGTGAAAAGACTATATACTGGCTATTCTTTTCTTCCCTTACTGTTGTGTTTAACAAGCTATATTTTTTGCAGCAAATGAGCTTGAAGAATTCCTGTAAACATGCTTTTAAAATTTCTAAATATTAATTGGTGCTTCCCAGGAGTCAACAAGCAATAACCTTCCTGACAAGTGCTGGCAATGCTGCGATTTCTTTTCCCTTAGTGAATTCAGTGACTTTAAATCATAAATTCAGTGACTTTAAATCCTTATAGCAGCACTTCAAGAGAGACAAGGGAGGTAACTTGGATGCTACTAGTAAGATCATATGCAGCACTGAGCTGGTGAAAGAAAGAGGAGGAAGAAATGAGGGTATGGCAATCTTGTTGCTGACCATAGAGGTGAATTCAGAAGTTGAATTCAGTTTCCTCTCTAAAGTCAAATCTCCTTTTATATGCAGTATCTCAAGCGCTTTACATTATAATTTCAGTGAAGTTTTCTGGCATCTACTGCTTGCAGTCTTTCTGATGTATACATAAAAGGTGTCTTTTATATAGCTAGGGAGTTTCCTGTCAGTAGAACATAAATCATCAATGTGGTTTCAACTCCAATAGGAGCATTTCAACAGAGTGCCTTTGTTGTATATACATGTTTATTAATTTATATAATCTGTTTGTTAATTTGGGCATAACAACCCTCCCCCAAATATCGAGGACCCCTAGGTACACTAGGTGCATGTAGGTACAGTAACCTGCAACATATCAGGGATCCTAACTATATGCTTGGTCCAATAAAAAAAATACCACCTACAATCACCCATAATTTACGGGACCATCAAAGCTGAAACCTTACTCCAATGCTATCAACATACCAGGGAAACATTTTTTTAGAGTACTATTCCCTCCACACCTGAATTTCCGCCCCCCCCACCGAGTCTTTTATCCGTTAGCTCATGATTGGAATCATGGTTTGGACCCATTCCAGAGGATGAAGGAAATCTAGTACCAGGTTAAAAAAGAAAAGCCAAGAGAAGGAATAGCATGGTCAGCATAGGTCACATAGAAGTGTGCTGCTGTGATAGCAGAAGGAACCAAGTTCAGGCTCTGTGTGGTTGCTGCAGGGGTTGGGGGAATTAGTTTCTGAAGGAGATGACATCCCATGGTATACTTAAAGTTATCCTCTAATCTAGCATTGATAGGCTTCAGCTTGAGCCATGCCTGGTTCTCTTTCACATGAAATGTAGCACAGCTCTCAAACAGAAGGGATGAAATCTGGGCTCAGGCTCAGCTGATATCAATAGCTAACTCTCTTTGATGTCAATGGAACCAGGACTCTCTTCCATGCTTCACTTAATGCCCGAGCTTAAGTACTTTAATGGATGAGGGGCTTTGGAATGGGTGCACTGTGGGTGAGGCGAGGGGGAATGCGGGAAATCTCAGAAGTTACTACCCACTATAATACAAAGGGAAGCTGCTCAGTTTCCTGTTGTCTAAGAGCATTCTGGTACATTACGACACTCATCCACAAGCTCAAATCAGGTTAAATCCATGCAATTAAGAGGGAAATTATTGATGTTTTTAATGGAGAGTATCAAGTTCAAGCTGATCCCCACAGACACTATTCTGCCGCAGCTGCAGGAGTCACATTTCAAGCAGCACAGTCCATCAGTTTAACTGATTTGTTAAACTTTACTATCAATCTCTAATAATATGTAGTGACTGCCAGGAGCCCATAAAATTTTACCAGCCCTGGTTGTATCTTTAAAAGCAATTTCTGTGCCTGCCTTTGAAGACTTAAAAGCATAACAGCATTCATCTTAACAAAAAAAAAAAAATACATTTAATTTTCAAACAAATGGCGCTTTTCCTGCCTACTGAGAGTCTTGAAGAAGTAGTTCCAGTATTCCAAGGGTGACAACAAATGACATTCTGAGTGAGAATGAAGACAGCATCCAGAATATAAATGAAGTGTCTGTATACCGAGACTGCATGCAACAAACTGTAGCATTGATCCTGACTGTGCTCATGAATAAATTGCCAAGTTCACAAGGCTGAGCAAAGGAAAACAAAACATGTCTCAGGCTGGAATATCCAGACTGCTGCTGCCCTAAGCATTCTTTCTTCATCCTCCCTAACAAGAGGGCAGAGGGGAAGTAATGGAAAAGGAGCCACTCATTTGTCTCCAGATTTCTGCCACTTAATGTATTTTTAAGCTGTACAAATTGGTGCTTAAAGAAAACAAAAACCAAAAAAACTATGGTAAATAGATAAAAGGAGACTGACTTCAGAAGCAACACCACAGAGAAGATGACTATGAAATTAACCATTAATTCAACTGTTCCTCAAAGATATTTAAATAAACTTTTGGAATAAAAAAAAAAATCCAACACTGTGCATGAAGTGGAAGTCACTATTATGCCAAAAAGACAGACAGGATGGTATTCTTGACTCTGCTGTCCTCACAATGTACAGAGGTTTACTGCATTTCGTTTAGAGAATACTGTTCTCTCTACAGCCGAGTAGCCAGAGTACAGCATCTGACCCCTTTGGCTGACCCTTTGCATGCAGCGGGCTACAAAACCTGGCAACAGATGGAACAGTGAATGCCAGGGCAAGCTACTAGCAGACCCTGAGCTGTGGGGGGCTCCAGTCCTTCCTTCTACAGTGACAGCACCTCCCGGGGCTGCCCACGTAAGCTTCTAGCAGATGGGGTGCTGGCTCTAAGATGGGGCACCCATACCATTAGCAGCCTACCTGGATGGCCCCAGGGGTCACCACCACCATGGAAGGAAGGACCAGGTCCCCCCACAAGAGCTCAGGGCCCCCTGGCAGCTCATCCCTCAACTGCAGGCAGGCTCCGCCGAAAAAAAAAAAAGGATTGGGGCCCTACTGCTATGCCCCTCCCCTGCTTCCCACTGCCTGGGGTCACCCGTGAATTGGCTGGCTTGCCACTGGGGTAGTGTGGAAAGGACAGCAGGAAGATGGTGGGGTGTGCTGGTAGCCAGAGAAGACATCAGGGATGGAACGCTGGAAGTCTACCAAGCCCAAGCTATTCAAGCACCCCTCCGGGCTTCCAGCACCTTGTTCACCAATCCCACCACCTTCTCCAGCTGCCAGCACACCCAGCTGCCCTCCTGCCATCTCCCTGTGCTGCCCCAGGGGTAAGTTTGGTGTGCTGGCAGCCAGAGAAGGCAGTGGGGATGGTGCACAGGGCAGTGAAAGCCCAGGTGGGCTCAGAGATAGATGTATTGTATTTTAGTTTGCTGCCTAACAAATTGTATCATCAGGATTTGTTTCAGTTTGCTACATAACAAAGTCATGTACATTGCAATGAGCTGCTACACATGTACAATGTGACAAAATTAAATTGCGATATGCTGCCGCACATGTAACATGTGATGCGATTAAACCACTATAAAATAGCAATTAAATCATTAAAAAAGGCAATTTCATCACATGTACAAGAACCCATTGTGAGAACACATGCGTGCACATGCACATACAGAATTAGGCTTTGTTATTTCCACAGGCTAGGTAAGAGGGTCAAGATTTCATAGCAATTACTCATTTTTGGGTGGGGAGGGAGGAAATAGCAAAATAAAACCAATAACCCTGGAAATAATAACTGAAATGACTTGGTTAAGCTGCCAGCTGCCAAAGTATCATCCTGGGCTCTGATAATAAGCAGCCTTTCTTTATAACAAAAAGCAGATTAGGTCACAGATAAAAAAATCCAGGCTTTCCCTTCCCCGCTTCATTTTTGGCCATTGTTTACAGTAGCGTAAGTAGGACAGGGTGAGTAAAGCAACCAACTATTGAGAGGAACTGGAGTTGCCCCCCCCAAACCATGAAATCTGTAGGAACCAGGCAGGATGTCACCACACCAAGCAATGTATCTGGGGGACAGGGGACAAGCAGAATGGTGCTCCCTCCCCATGGAGTCTTTGCCACAGCATGCACAGCCCTACATCCAGTAACACATTTGTGGGGGTTAAAGGGTGCAAACAAGACAGCAGGGATAGCTTTTAGGGAGCCCGCCCTGGAGCTGCTGCTACTTAAGCCAACACAACTACAGCAGCAGCAGCCTCAGCCTCCTCTTGGTGGAGAACAGGGGAAGGTAAGACTAAGCTCCCACTCTACTGCCCTCACTCCTGGTCTCCAGTAAATCAGCATACCACATGGCCCTTCCTCCTCTCCCCCCACCCCAGGTGCTAAAGGAGCTTGTTACTCCTCTGTTTATTTATTTACATGGTTTGAAGTAGACTGAAAAGGTGTTGTTATAAAAAGTGTTTGCAGGAGACAGCCAGAAAGAGTAGAAGATGAAAAACTCTTGCCTTGTTGTTTAGCATAGGTGTAGAAACCAGGCATATCATTCACCCTGTACAATTCACTGAATATTTGCTGCATAAAACACATAGATCATTCAGTTCTCTCACTTTTAGCTAGTTCCATTTTTAAACATTTTAAGTAATTGATTTGTTCTAAAAAACACAATCATTATTACTCTTAGTAGCATGAACACTTTCTAATTTGCATATGAATATTGCCACTAATAATTCCCATATCTTATACTTAGTGGGTTGTATTATTTTAAAACATTTTTTCCCAAAGCTGAAAGGTCCTAAAACCAGTGTATAGACAACATACCAAATGCTTTTCACAGTGGAGTAAGATAAATATTTCCTCTGGGATCTGTTCTCTTCAACATACTCATAAAGATTTGAGAAAATGAATAAATAGTAAGGTGGCAAATTTTGCAGATGATCCAAATTTATTCTGGATAGTTAAATACAAAGCTGATGGTGAAGAGTTACAGGAAGTTCTCACAGAACTGGGCAATAAAGTGAAAGATGAAATTCAACACAGATAAATGCAAAGTAATGCACTGGAAAAAAATAACCCTAAGTATAAATACTCAGTGATGTACTCTGAATTAACCATTATCATTCAGGAAAGAGATCTTGAAGCTATTGTAAATAGTTCTCTAAACTGTTATCTCAATGTGCACCAGTGATCAGAAAAACAAACAATGCTAGGAATCATCAGGAAATGATTTGAAAACAAATGAGAAAACATCATTATGTCATATAGATACATGATGCACCCACATCTTGAATACTGTGTGCTATACTGGTTATTCCATCTCTAACCAATATAGCAGAACTGCAAGAGGAAGAGAGAAAGGGAAACAAAAAAGATCAGAGGTATGTAGTAACTTCTGTGTGAGGAGGGACTGAAAAAGCTAGCAGACTTTAGCTTGGAAAAAAAGAAAAGAGATATGCTAGATGTCTACCGAGTCAATAATGGTGTAAAAAAAAAAAAAAAAAAAAAAAAAAGTGAATGAGGAACTATTATACACTATGGGTGCATCTACACAAGATGCTTAATGCTCAGTAGACTAATTGTACTTCACATTAGTGTGTCATGGCCAAAGCTGTGCTAATGCACAGCAGAATTAGTCTATTGCACATTAAGCGTCACAAAAAGACCACGTACTGGCACTACTGCACAACAACACCAGTTACTGCACATTTAGTTAGTACCTCATATTAGAGGTACTAAACTTAATCCGTAGTAATAACGGTGCATTCATACAATTGCAGGTGTACCCTGTGTCTTCTAATGCAAAAATTTAGGAGCACGAAATGAAATTATCAGTTTAGGGCAGTCCTCCACCTGAAGTTACATTCCCTACAGTCATGTTTAGTAGAGGGGCTCGATGGAGGATACATCCATCAGGGTTCACTATTAAACATGACTGTTAGGGATGTAACCTCAGGCTCAGGACCACCCTAAACTTACAACTGCGAAAGTATGACAAGGGTTGGATCACTCCACACATTCCCTATTTCTTATACTGTCTGTTAACAGGGCTTGTGACTGCTAGATTAATGGAGTTCACTGAGCCATCAGCTAGATAAGCTTTGTCCTATAACAGAAGTCTGCACAATTCCCCGTGTAGCTTTTCTGTCTTGGAAACACAACAGCCCCGCTCTGTTTTGTGCCCTCACTAAACAGATCTTTTACAAAGTGGGGCATTAGCTCCCTAGTGAACCTGTACATACAGTGAGATTGCTATGTTGGAAAAAATAATTTTGCTACAAGTGGGCTCTCTGTATTGTATAACATATGTGGAGCTGTATAGTTACATAAGTAGTTCATGAATTAAACATAGCAAAACGACAAAAGAGCATTTGCAGAGCTAAGTTTAACTTTCAAACCACATTAATAATATTAAAACTGAGCCCAAGATAGAGGCAGACTGGAATAATATGTCAGAGATATAGTCATCAAACTGCTTGTTCGAATCCACTGTGGGGAAGAATTTTAAGAACAGAACACCATTTCCCTTTCCTTCATAAATGACACAGCTGGCTTCTCTCTGTATATTCCTTCAAAAGAGAACTATTGTGACTGTTAGACGTAGAAACACAGAAGATTATTTGTCAGATTGAAAATCTGGCCGTGCTCATATAATGTCTTTTCCTTGTCAGAAACTCCCTACACCTATGACTGCTGACAACTGGGAGGGTATAACAGGAGTTGCATCACTCTACAATAAAGAAAGGTGATTAACCATGTTAGGCTGAAGTCAGGCAGAAGGTAGAACAGGGTGGCACTTTAAAGTGCAGACAGAAGCGATAATTTCTGCCCAATCTGGCTACAGAAAGCGATGTGACCAAACACAAGTGCACAGCTGCAAACAGCTTCAGAAATGGCTGATCTCATGAAAATCTGACTCTTTGTTACATGAGATATCAGATAAAGACGTTTTGAAGTGTTGCATCTTCTTAATCCGTGTCTGCAGAGCTCCCAGGTTGTCACTCTTTTCAGAATGGGAGGGGAGAAAGGGAGAGGAGGGAGTTCAGTGGGGGGGGGTTTCAGCCCCTCCCCACCCCCAGGAAGGTGGAGCAGGTATATCGGAGCACCCTTTGAGGTGAGGGGCGAGCTCCAATTCATCCACCCCAGCCTTCATTACTGGCTGAGAAGCCCAAAGCACAAGCTCCCTCTGCTGCCTTTTCTCCCCTCCCATTCTGAAAACTTCAAACACTGGCAGAGAGTCTGACCATTGCTACGGAAACCAGTTGCAGGCTCAGAGCCTGCAGCTAGCTTCTCCTCCCCCTTGGAGTCAACAGTGAACTTCTGTTTGGTCCGGGGTAACGTTGCAACTCAGAACACTTTGCAGAAATCATTTTGAGTTACAGCTGGGAGTTGCACTTCTGTCTGCATCCTAGAGTCTAACTGATTGCCTCTAAGGTATTAACCTGCCGTATCTCATGCCTGTATAAATTAAGAGGTAACCTAAGACATTATACAGCAATATTTTGTAATACCACCTATAATATGTGGACAGTTACATGTAAGTCTCCAAGAGGGGTGGGACAGGGTAGTTTGGCCATTTAAGAAGGAGCAGGCAGCCCTGTTATAGAAGTCCAGTGGTGGACATTTAGGTATTCAGGAAGCATCCCTCTAATAGCTTAAAGCCCCAGAACAGAGACCAGAGGGAGGCAAACTGGGTACAGAAGCAGTTTGCAGGCAGGAGGTAAGCTAGAACTGGTAGGTTTGCTACCGGGAAGGCACCACTGTATTATACCGGACCAGAGCTGAAAGGCTCCTTCTGCTGCCTAGAGAAACATTTGTTTGTTTGGTGCAAGGACTGTAACCCAAGCAAGCAACACCCAAAAAATTAGACAACTGATTTGTGAACAGCTTAAATCACTCAACGTCAACCTTAATTTAACCGCTCCCCTCTCTGACAATGAGTTCAACATAGCTATTAAAGTGATCAAGACTGGCAAGGCTGCTGAAATAGATAAGATATTCCCAGAATTCATTACCAAGCTCAGAACCACAGAAATTCGTGTATAAATGTCTAGAAAGTAACAGACTTCCAAAAATCTGGAGAAAAGCTGATGTCACTGCTATCCTGAAACCCTATAAACCGCCAGAGGATCCAAAGACCTACCGACCTCTCTCACTATTCTGTGTTACATACAAATTCCTGGAGCACATAATCCTGAATAAAACAGAGAACATCACTGATCCCCAGCTCCCAAAAGAACAAGCCAGCTTTTGCAAAGAGTGGTATACCACTGACCATGTTACATGTGACATAGAAAACAGATCTGAAAAGAGGCAGAAGACAAGCGTGGTCTTTATCAACCTTACCACCACTTGTGATATGGTATGATATCAGGGCCTCATATATAAACTGTACTCTAGGATACCTGACCATAAGCTATGTGCTTCCATCACGGACATGATCTCCAACAGATCATTCAAACTCACCCTGAATGCTGGGAGTGCAGATCAAGTAGTCTGTATTCCCAGCTTCCTGGATGCAGTGAAATCAAGGGCTTTACTTAACCGCAGATGCTGGGAACCATGATCAGCTGCTGCTCCTAGCTGTGTGGGTACCTCAGAGTCAAGGGTGCTGATGCATCCCTGCAGCTGGAAGTAGCAGGTGATCATGACTCCCAGGCTCAGGGGCACATCAGAGCCCTTGACTCTGATTCACCCACGAGACTGGGAGTGGCAGTCAGCTGATCAGCACTCCCAGCCAGGGGGAGTGTTCCCATGTGCTCCTGAGGCTGGGAGCCCTGATCATCCTGGCCACACACGCAATTTAAGGTGTGATGGGCACCAGCCATAACATTATCACACATTTTGTATGATAATTTTGTGGCAGATTCCTTGTTTATCATACCATTAACTGCATTCATGTGTGGCTGTGTTACTGCTTAAGATGTGACTAACTGGTTAATCAGGTCTTAAGTACATCTGTGAGGGGCCTCAGAGAGCAAAGGTTGCCTCCAAGGGAGCAAGTTCACCAACCTATTGATAAGTCCAAGGATCACTGACAGGCTCCGTGGGGGCAGAAGAAAGAAGAAACAAAGCAGCATTCCTCTACCACCCCCTAGCTGGGCAGCATGCCACAGAATACCTTTATGGCAAATTTATAGTACTTGGACCAGGGGCTCTGCACATATGCATGCCCCCATAGTGCTCTGTTTTTGTAGTGTTATGAAGTGCGTGTTCATGACCCTATAGTGCTAAAAAATGCTCCTGAACTTGCAGGAAATTGCTGATTATTGTAAGGCTTGATCCAGCACCTACTTGCCATCAGAGTATGTCCCCTGGGGCTAAGTACAGACAGCCAAAAATCCCCAGGCTGAATTGGTTCAGTCATCACAGTTTAGTCTAAGCTGCGTAAATTGAACCAATAAGCAAGTGAACAGACATTCACTTTGTTTCCAGAAACTTGAATTTGGAGGGAATCTGGGACAATCAATAAACCAATTTAACTTAAATCAATTAGGTCTTATACTACATCCATTCAGATTTATCTTAAACCAGCTTCAGCCATTTTGAAATTGATATATATGCACTGAACTTTCAGTGTGTTACAGATCTGAACCAGTTTCTGATCACTTATACTACTTTTACCTTAGTCTGGGTGCTTTGCTGTTCTAGGCCCAGGTACAGAAATGGAAATGGAAGGGGAAGAAAGAGGAGACAGCTGTGACTTGAACCTCTGAGAATATGGACTTCAGAAAAAGAATCTGTGTTTGATAAAGAGATTGCTGGGTGAGCTTTTAGGACTTGGGCTATGCAGGAAGTCAGAGTACATGATCACAAAGGTTCCCTGACACCTTACAAGCCAGAAATATAATTTGAAAGCATCCAAAATTCTGGCTTCATTTTTTGGCCTTAAAACATATAAACCTGGATGAGAGTAAATGTTTTTCACTAGTGCTCCTATCTGCATTTGCTTCCAGTTGCCACATTTCAAAATTGGACTTGCCATGGTTATAAACTGAACACTCTCTCAGACCCCTAATTAAAGCTATTCAAAACAGCTTCTATAAAACAAACTTATTGTTTTTTCACTGCAATCAGGGAAAAAAAGATTAAAATAGCTAATGCCTACCTACATCGAACCTTATCCTTTTCTTGCACATGTAGGTAGGTAGGCTCTGCTTCCCCACCTTATCCCCGTCTCTGGGTTGGAAGACAGGTTGCATTTTAGTTTTTGCCTCTCTCAGCATCTGTTAATCAGCCTTTCCTCTCAGGCTTCTGCTGACACTTGTCTCCTCTCCTTTTTGTCCAGGGGCATCCTTTAAACTAAGTTAAGTATTTCTTTGATCTCTAGATTTCCAGACACAGCAAAATAGCTTCAGAGCATATATGGGAATCTGGAAGCTGCAGATTCCCACATATGTAGCTGTGCTGTTCTTTACCTGACTATTTTGTCACCTTTTTAGTTTCCAACAGTCCACTCTTAAACCAAACCAATAACTAATTCATAAATTCCAATAAACCAATATATCTATGAATGTCCATCTAGTACTTCAGTCACATGCATAAAATGATCACAGGTCAACCTGCATTCCCCACAACATTCAAAAAGCAAATGAAAAAATCTGTTAGGACAGAATTTCAAGTAGACCATCTCCATTGGTTTTCCTGGAGTTGTTATGGGTATAGAGGTGTACGCACAGCCTACTGACATTAACCAGAGTCCTTCCATTTACTTAGCCATTTGATAGCACTGACTTGTAGCAGAGTAACCAGGATCAAAATCTGACCCACTGTACACAAAGTCCCAAATACAGCTGATTTATGCTCTGTTTTCAGTTTCTTAAGCGCCTTCCTTTCTATTGCATTCCTTAAAATATATGTTAGGAGCCTGGTTCAAAAGATAAAGAGTATTTTCTGTTAACCCATTTACCAAAACTTTGGAATGGACTCTTTTGCAGATATTGGGAACATCAGTATAACTAACTGCAATTAACCTGTCAAGCTGATCATTACCCTTGTAGGTTATCTGGTTTTAAATTATAAAGTTTGTCCTATGACATGCTGAAGGGAGAAATGGATGATGGAGTTTTGATACCTTAATATGCTCATTAATTCTGGGAGCACCTGGAAATATGTTGAGCCTTAGGATAACTTTAAGTGACTTCAGCTCCAGAAAGTTGGGGTTTTTTCTGCAATGGGAGACCACTGGAATTCAGCAATGTTTCAGCTATGCCCTGATGCACCCCTGATCTTGCTATCAGCAGGTCAGGTGTGGCAGATGTCTGGCTACATTGGTCAAATGCAACCCAAAATTTCAGTGTTCAGGGGAATCCCCAGTTGGCCAGGTCAGCTGGCTTTCTACCTGCTGGTCTGCTGCAAGAGTAGTATACAGCAGGAAGAATGACAGCTAGTCAGGAAGAATGAGAGATAGCATCCAGCTAAAGAGCCTACTGCATTATACTACAAAATATTCTCCTGCCCAGAAAAGAAGTTCACAGAACTGGATAGTAACAAAGTCAGGGGAAGAGAAGGATAAGGAAGACAGAGAAGAAGACTGACAACAAACTACATTTATTTTTAAACCAAAAGGTTTATAGGGAGTCAAGTAAATCAAAGGGAGCCAAAGATTGACTCTTGCTTCTTCAATGAAAAATTGGCTGTTCTTATTTTTTTCCCCTATGGTTGTTACTACAGTATCATCATCCTACACTACACTCCTCAGGTGGGAATTTCCGTTTATATGATTTATGTTTAGCCAGAAGTGAAATCTGTAAAGGTCAGACTGAATATTACAATCAGAAGTCCAAAATGTATGCTGTTTGAGAAGCAGATAGTTAATGGGTGTGTACCATGAGTCTCCTTAGAAGTAGATGTTAAGCTGTTTCAGAGTCTTATCCATGTAGGTCATATTTCTGGCCAAATAACATCAATTTCAACTGACAATCTCATTCTGAATCCATCTGGAGCTCTCCCAAACCATCCTTAACTAAACAGCCTTCCTTACCTATGCGAGTAACCCTATTGATTAAAGCAACCCAACTCAATCCAATCTGGGGGGAAAAAAAGACCTAGTTGTACATTTTTCAAAAATGTCACTGGGCTAATTTTACAATCAGGGACAGAAAAGCATGAAAATTTGATAAGTGTAAATTATGCCACTCAAAGAGTGACAGCTGCTGTTGGGACTCTGCAGGACAGCCCCTATAGCATACCAGTGCATAAGTGACTCGCAGTCTCACTTGTGTTCTGCACACTCTGGTGATGCCTTATGATAAGGACATAAAGCTATATGAACATGCAAAAAAGCCAGACCGAACACAGTCAAATTCTGTAACACGATAGTGTCCTGAAAGTGTCCTTTATGCAGCTTTAACTATATGCCAGTGCCATTTCTTTTGTTCCATTCTGCTACATCATTCTAGTGGCAGTTGGGTACTTGTCTTTCATCAGAGGGCGATTTATTTAGAGTGAATGTGAGAACTGAGAAAAGATTTCAGGATTTGGTCCAGTGTTAATATAAAACCAACAGATCTGACTCATCACTTCAAAATATGGACTACAGTATTTACAGCTGTACCTAACGCAGTATTTTTAGCATTCCTTATCACGTTTACACAGGATCCTAAAAATCACCTGATGTTCAAAATCAAAACTGACAAAATCAAACACAGTGATTATAAACACCAGAAGTGGAGGAAGTATCAGCTTTTACTTGTCTCAGTTTTGCTTGGTTTAAGCAAGGATCTTTAGACAATTTTAACAAAGCTTGTGTGTTGATATGTTATAGTGATATTTTCTCTCCTAAATCTGTAGGCGTTAACAAGAAAGTCATGTAAAACTCACAATTTACTAAGCTAATTGCAGAATTTGGAAGTGCTAAGAATACATCATGTGGAATGCATACAGAATAAAATCTCTCCATCTTCGGCACTGTAACAGCATCAAAGCCACAAAGCTTGCAATCAGTACGGTTTCCTGCTGAACAAATAAAAGGTTAATATTGTAGCAACATCTGCATGACTTAAATGCATTCATCAGCTTGTTCATTGGACTGCTGTAAGCTTCTGTAAATATCCAACTGAGCAGCCAAGTCTGTTGTACCAGACCTATCCCAGGGCTATTTGTTTATTGTAGTACTGGAAAGAAATGTAAATGAGAGTCATTTATCAAACTTTTTTTTTTTAAATTGCCACAGGCTTCAGCCATGGTGTAAAAAAGATCCAAACTATCCTTATAACATAAAGTTTTGTCTAATTGTTATGTACCATAAATGTAATAAGAATTAAAGAAATAAATCCAAAACCATTGCCGTTTAAATCATCCTAGTAAATTTCAAAGCTCAGTGGGGCAACTGGATCATCAGGCCTAGCCTCATGTATGATTCAGTCTTTGATACTTCATCTGCTTATCCTTTGGTTTATTATAACATCTAACTAAAGCAGAAACATATCTAGTTTGGATTTGATAATTTCAAGAATTAGAGAAGCCACTATTTCTCTTGGTAGCTGGTTCTAATGGTTAGCCACTGCATTGTTAAAAATGTACACTGTATTGCTAATTTGTACTTTTCTGGGTTTAACTTCCAGACCTAGGTTGTTGTTACACCTTCCTCTAATAGGCTGAAGAGGTCTTTAGTACCTCGCATTTCCTGTCTGGGAAAGTACTAATATCCTATTGTTACTCTAAGACCAATTATAAGCATGGACTGAATACAGCTGTCACAAAGCACTAATCTGATTGCACACTGCAAATAATTTATCTGACAAACATTGTTCTTTCTCTGGTTCACATATCAGTATAGATTTCTGCGAAGTTTTTCATAAATATTCAACAAACAGCTTGTGAAATAATGTGATTTTTTTTAGTTACTTGCGCTTTGTCATATTGGCTATTTGTGGTGTATGATTGGTTCTCAAAGTTGTACAGCGTTTTTTCTGCTCCCTGATTGAATGAGTAATGTTTTATAAACAGACATATACACTTGCATGTATAAAATATAGCTATAAGGAAAAACCCCCCAATCATTCAAACAAAATCTGACTTGCAAATGGTGAACAATAAAGGGCAGAAACTAGCTCATATGCAACATCTGATCCAAATTTGAATAGATGCTGTGAAATTTGCATCGCTCCAGTTGACTACAATGAAAAGTACATCTGCTTTAATGGGAACTGAATTTGGTCCATGAATTCTAAATGAGGCAGTGGATGACTTCAATTAATAAAATGACATAATAAAATTATCAATAAAACTGAACTAATTATATAGTAGGTTTTTCACCTATTGCATTCTACTTAGACTATAGCATTGTATATGTCAGTTAATTATATACTGTCAAGGGTTTAAGCAACAGAAATCTGACCTTCAGAACTTTAACTTTGATGAAGTAATGAACTAATATCCCATCAATCAACAGAATGCTTTAATTGACAACAAACCAACAGCTACTGCAACATCAATCTCCAAGTGCTACATGCATGTTCCAATAATTATGTTAGCACTATCCTCAATTTATATTGTAAGCAGCGACTGGTTTTGAAAACTGCAAATTAAAATGCCAATTTTGAAAGAGAGAAGAGATCTTTAAAATATGGATAACTCCCATAATTGCTGCATAATATGCAGGCCTACAACTCTGATCCATTTTAAATTAATGCACTTACAAAAATGTGACATGCTCCGATAGCTTTAAATTGCTACATGCCGCACATGCCCAGAACTGCTTTTTTATTTCTCCAAATGCATTTAATTAAAAATGTTTTCACTCTAAGGCAAGAAAAGGCTTGTCCATTGGCTTATTTGCACTAAACGTTATCTAGATGAACATCATCTGGGCCATGAATCTTATTGTGGCTTATGCTACCCGATATATTGCAAGGAAATGCATAAATGAAAAGTGGAAACTTGATTCTAAGGTTGTATTGCATCGCTCTCATATTTAAAAGTTAATTCACCTCAGCATTAGATTAGTGAGTACAGCATCAAATACTATAGTTGTATAACCTCAATATGGTTACCTACTGGGCATCTACTAGTAAAAAAATTAGATATAAAGAAATTCTGGTGTGGGCCATGACATATAAACTAGAAACAAGTTAGCATTTGTCTTTTAAAAGTAGACTTCAGGAATGCATCTCCATGTTGTAGAAAATGCCTCTATGCATGCTCATTGATGATAGTACTATATCTCCCCACCACTCAGTCATATTTTACCTTTAGGCACTAACAGCAAGAACTTCTCTGTGTGGAAGAAAGGTATGCTACTCACAGCCTAGGGAATACCAAGGTGTCATCAAAATGTTCCATTGTAGATGAGGTGTAAAAAGGAGTAAACTTGTCCAGCCAATTAAAAATATGTCATTTTAGACTCAATAAAACACAAAACCTTTCCTTCAGTTAAGAACACTATACTGTAATTAAGTCCTGCTTCCTAGTCAATAGCAATTATGAATTATGTAAAATAAAGCTATAAAATCTAATTGCATATTTTATGATAGACACTCTTTTCCACATTCTACCTCCACTTCATAGATTAACACTAACCACTATGATATGTAATCTTTACAAGTCTGCTTCTAGACATAAGTGAAATTCAGGTGTTCCACACAACATATGATGTACTGTGGGGGTGTTATCAGGTTCTCTCTAAAGGTGTTCTTCCCCCTTTGCGGTAATACGGTAGGGCTCATCATCATACCAGGCATATGCCATTGGCTGTTCTGTGTAAGAGATGAGCTGCCAGGTGCCTGAGAATGAGCTCTGTGTGGAAGACTTATTGGCACCCAAAACAGTTTGGACCACATGCTGGACATGCTCATGAAGCCCCCTTGAAAACACAGTAGCAGAATTTTGGTGGGGTCAGCTTCTGAGCCCTTTCACACCCCTGGATAACAACCACAGGATCACTGGATGTGTTAGACTGATCTACAAAGTTGAACTAGACCCTTTATGAAAGGAGGTGCCATCTTTAATCAACATAGTGTTCAATAAGAAAAACATGGAAGTTGAGTTCAAAATATAGTACTGGGTGTCACTTATCAACATATTTTACCTTCAAGCTTTTAAGGGTTTCAAAGTTTTAATATGTTGAAATCTTTTTAGACCACTATTTCTAGCAGAATAAACCATATAATAAAACAGGGCTGTCCAACTGGCAGTCTGCAGGCACATGTGGCTCACTAGGCTTCCACTCAGCCACTGCTGCCTCTTGCTCTGGCTACAAAACCAGTTGAGAGCCCAGGGCTCTCCCTCCCTCCCTCAGCTTTTACTGCCTAACAAAGCAGCAAGGGGCAGGTTGGGGTGGGGCAGAGCGGTGTGGTTCAGTCCACGGTGCTGGGTAATCCAGCAGCCTGGAGCACTCATGCAGTATGGTGCCACAGAGAAGCCTGCAGGGAGCAGCAGGATAGGCATGATGCTGGCCACACATGGGACGGCAAGTAGCAGAACCCACTCATCCGAGTGCATGGCATGCAGCCCCTGCATGGTATGCAGCTCCTGCTGGTGTTGTCCTTGGCTGCTGAAAAGTAGGAGAGCCCTGTTCTAAAACAGAGAAAGAATGCCTAATAAGCACATGTGCATTTTTATCGCCCAGATGAACACACTTTTAAATTGCTGTATAATATGCAGGCCAGCACCTCTAATCTCTTTCAAATTAAAGCACTATATAAGAATCCTGAAATGCTCTGCTAATTTTAAATTGCTGTGCACTGCACATGCTCAGAACAAACGGGTTGTTTGTTTTGCTTATGTTTTTAATGAAACTTTTTTGGAATGTTCATTCTGGGAAAATGAGTTATAGAAATAAAAGTATGGGAAAAATGATTAAGAAAATGATCACCACTGTGTATAGCTAAGATCTGAGTCTATTAAGGGAGAAGACAGAATGAACAGAACAGTAAATAGATGGGTTTTCAGCATCAGGTTAAGGTATGCACTATTAGAAAGGAATCCAGAAACAGATCCCTCTATTTTTTTTCCTTTTTTGCTTCAGCCATATAAACTAAGCAATAAAAAAATTGGTTCCAATGGCTGCAGATATGGGAATTTTTCCCTCCCCATGCTAACAAGCTCTAGATCTAGAAGACATTTAAAAGTCTCTGCTTTTCTTTTAAAAAAAAAATACCAAGCAATCAAGGTAAAAATCTGTGTTAAAGCAATATTAACTTTGCACACTTGGGGTAAGAGTGTCATAAGCATTTCCATGTGATGGTGTAGTTCTCATCAGATGGAAGATAACAAGAGCTCTACAGCTAATGCAATTTCAACAGCAGCAGTTTTTATGCGGTTTTGAAACTCCTGTTCCTAAATGTACAAAGTAAGGTAGTGCTGAATCCGAGAGCAATGTAAGAACATAAGAGCAACTTGTTTGTATTTCACGTCCTATGTATTTTAAAAATGTATCAGTACAAGAGAAATATGTAAAACTATGAAATAAATAAGTTAAAAAAACAGGGAAGAGAAAATACTTCATATATACACAACATAAGTAAGCTGATTTTTTCAGTTCTATATTTCTTGAGTTTTTATTAATGTGATTTGTGAAGCTTGCATGATCATTCCTTTTTTCTTTTCTTTTTTTTGTGTGTGTGCATGTAACATATAATATTAACAACAGAGGAAACATACAGAGAAGGGATGAAAATTGGGAGTCTGCCATTTCTTTATTGACTACCAACTTCCAGATGAAGTGCAGAAGCTAGTACATTGGGAAAGAAGTACAAAAATATATGCAACATCCAGAAAAGAGGGAATATATTTTACAAAACACAGGTGAAGAGGAAGGCAAAAGATTTTATAAGAAAAACTTGTGTAATACACAGTAAAATCACTTGAGTATTTCATATTGTCAGTTTTCATGTAGATGGGAAAACCCAGGCCTGCTCACCATGCAGCACTTTTCAGAGTTCTTAGCAGGACAGCTGAAGGGCTCATTTGTTCAAATATTGTTTTCAGTCACTATTTTTTCCTGTCTCTGGTCTCTTGGGCATTCTTTATTCACTTGGGTAGTTTACTCCTGATACTTTTCTTTTGTGCTGACACTGTACATTAATCTTCTCTGTAATGCTGTGTTGAAAGTTTTCTTGAAGTCCAGCTAAATAATGTGCACAATTTTCTCCAGTTCAAGTTTCTATTATTATTATGAAAATTTTGCTTTACTAGGCAAAATCTCTCTCAGTGAAAATCTTTAAATCAAGCAATAGCTCTTCCTAAAGGCCCTTCTATGTTATTTCTGGTCAGGACTTCCAACATTTTTCCACTTACAAAGTATCTCTATTTTACCAGCTCTTTTAAACATATGTGAAAATATATCAGTTTTTCTTACTGTAAATCATTAAGCAGGTGGCATAAACCATCCCTTCCTATTTTCCTTCGGCAAAGACGTCCCTTCTGTTTAAAAGAAATGGACATAACATGTCATGAAGAGTTGGGTAGCTAATATTTTGTTGCTGTTTTTTGCGGGGGGGGGGGAGGGTTACCAACATTATGTGTGGCATTGGTTAAGTTACTTTCCTCTCTTGTCTAGGTCCCATCTGTGTAAAAATGAGGCACATATTTTTCCAGCCATTTAATGCTCATCTGTTTCCAGGGTTCCTTAGAAAAAGACCCTTCTCTTCCTCAAGTGTTTAGCCCAGAAATCATATTTTAATCTGGTTTCTTCTCATCCTGATGTATTCTTAGTACATCAAAGAATATTATCTTAGAATTGTACTCTTAAACTTCACCTCTGTTCCTTGAACCTGAACGTGAGGACTGTCAATATAGCCTTTTTTTTCAGGTCACTGGTTCCAGAGAATATCTTGTGATGGTATTACTATCTCCACCACTCAATAGCACCTGAAGCAATGATCCAGTACAAAACAACAGAAGGGAATACAGATTAGCTGAGCAACTAGGCATCTTTGAAGTGTGCTTTTATTCCCTGATTCGCCCTATCTACTTAACTAAGTGCCTGTCTTCTCTGCAGAGCCCCTGTTGCTATAGCTACGCTGGCTGAGCCCTGGAAATACAGAGCATGTCAACAGGAGGGGTTTTTCACACCTTGCATCAGGGTTGTCGAGCTCCCTTAGACGTCTCAGGTACATCTAGGCTGTGATGCTTCTTGCAGGTTGCATCTGGATCCACCTCCAGCAGAGGGGTGGATGGTGGCAATGTTATTTGCTACATGTTCCTGAGCCACTGTGTCACATCAGGGCGCTGTAGGGATTAACAGAGCCATCACTTTCCTCACTGCTGTCAAAATGTATCCAAAAAGGCTTCATACCTTAGAATTTGGCAGCAGGCCTGTGACCCACCTCTGCTTACCCAACCCCTAAATCCCTGGCCCCTCCAGGAGCCCCATGGGCTGTAACTTTGATGCCCCTGCCTTATATAAACTAAGCCAAGAGAAGTATTCTTTTGAGAGGAGAGCTGTGTCCATGCACAGGGCTTTGTCCCGTGAGAGGCTATGATCTAGCCACTAACATTGCTATGCTGGCCGAGTTTTATAACGCAGAAAAGCTGAAGTGGAAGTTCCATGGCAGAAATGCTTCCAAAAGAAAACAAATTTAAGCCTGCTGAAATAATAACACATAAATACTGTACATCCCCAAATGAGAAAATCAATGGTCCTCTGTAAGAAGAAATGATTGTTTTCCAACCATTTTATTTCACTATTAACTGAGTTTCTGTTTGAAATGATCAGTTCTATCTACTGTCACAGGCAGGCACAATTTTTTATGACCACATTGTTTCAGACATGAAAAATAAATAAGCAATAGTATCCATTCAATTATTTCAGAATTGAAGGATCTGGAAGAGATTTCCTCTGACCCAGAATAATACAGTTTTACAGCTTATTTTCTCAGTGGAGTGGAACAAAGAAAATGACCTACTTTACTATCAGGTTTGAAACTTAGAGAAGAGTCCTCTGATTATTCTCCTTTGAATTAAAGTACCATTGCCCTTTGAAATGAGATGCCTAGTCCTCATGTCTGACATTGCTCATAAAACCAGGTTCGTAGCGAGTCACAAGAACCTGAGACTGGGAGGGAGCACCTACCATCATGTTCAATTCCCTGCAATTTCAGGCAACCACATAATAGATCTTAAGCTCTTTGGGTCCTTTGAAGTCCAAAAGAATGTCCATCCCACTCTGCTCCCCTTCTCCTGCACACCATGAGCCAATAAATACTCCTTGATACCTCAAAACATGATTAAGACTTGTCTTTCAAAAGACCAAAAGCCTCAGAAGCTACAGTACATCAAAGAGAAAAAAAAAGAGAAGCCACGGACACCACAAAACCCTGCAATAGCTGTGACTTTCTGAAGTGGAATAAGCCAGATTTCTAGAATCATGCCCCACAGAAGATGGTAAAACAATTATAGTTGTCAGTCAGACCGAGTGGACCTGACCCTGAATCAGTGCAACTTTAGCAGCACTAAATGTCTCAAATCACAAAAAACAGCAGCAGCTGAAGAAATTACTTCCAGTGAAAAACAGCTTCAGAGGGAGTACAAGTGTCCCAAGTTCAACTGATGAAGTAATTTACAATGTAAAATCAAGTACATGATGATTGTGAGCCTAGTTACCAGTATCCCACTGATCCATTATACGGTTTAATTCAGATATCCTCTCTCTAAATATGGCCACTTGTTAAGACCACAGGAACCTCTCACACTCCAAACAAGCAATTCATCGAGACAGGGGTCATCCAACCTGTGGCAGTACATAGGAACAGCTTGGATCCTGCCCACAAGGGACTGATCCAGCCAATGGGGGAGGATTTGGTGACATGCAGTGGGGTATGTACCATCCTGTTAAAGGGATTATATTCTCAAAGCATCTGCCTCCACTCCAGCCCTTTCTGCTGAGGGCTAGTTTCATACCCCTGTGCACGCCGCTCACCCTCACCACCAAATCGGCCGTTCACCAGTGGTGTTAGCCATGCTTTTCGGAGATGCTCGGTAAGCAAAGGCTGCATGAGGGTGGCACAGGAGACTAGCGCTTGGCACAGAGCAAGAAGGCCTGTGTTACTGCAGAGGGGAGAGGGCCACAAGCCCCACCCCACCATTCTACAAGGTTGTTGACCCCTGATCTAGAGTGCACCACAAGAGAAAGAGAAGCCTTTCTCTCGGATCACATGAAATAAAGTTAAAAGCCTATATCAAACTTCTCCTCCTCTTACCTCTGAAACCTTGGGTAAAGGAGTAAATCACATAAAGGATTGGTCCAGGCTGGAAATATAGTGCACTACAGATGTAGCCAAAGAGGCATTTAAAACTTTTGAGAAACTCCCCTAGTCACTAGCTGTTATGTCAGAATCTAGGCTTGGATGATCAGTTGCAACACCCAGTATTGATCAATTATTCATGGACTGAATCTGTTAGGACCCAAAGAAGCAAATACTTTTTTAGTGGTTGAGATGAATTTCTATTCTTGGTAGCTGTGAGGATTTGGGGTCTATGTACAGTTTATGTATTCCATTTGATATTAAGAACTCACGATGCACATCAGCCTTAGACTGCAAACTAGCTTTCAATGTGGAACTTACTGGCTTTCTTTGTTCTTTTTCCCTTCATATTGAGCTACAACCCTCCAGGAGGTTACAGTAGAAATTTTTCATTTGGCACAAGACTAACCAGGGAGGGTCATTAAACTTGTATGGCTGCCCCATTCAAATGCAGTGCCGGGGGGGGGAATGGCTGCATTCTAGATAAGGCCAGTTTTCTCCAACCCTTTGTGTAGACCCTGGGTGGAAAATTCCCAAACCAAAAAAAACCCAAAGTTATCCGCTAACAGAAAGTACAGAGCAGGAGAGTTGGGGGAATTCAGAAAAAACTTAGAGAGACAAGGGAAGTTTGTGTGGGTTGGGGAAGAGTGGAGCATGGTTTCAAAGTAGATGTGTCTGGTGTATCTGTGAGAGCAGCTAAGGAAGGAAGGAAAATGGATGCGCAAGAGAGATGGATGCCCCATGACTCAACAGAGAAGACACATTCAGGAGAAAATATCCTAGAACCCATTCTGACCTAAGCCCAAAAAACGCTTAAGGCTTCCGAGGAAACCAAGACAAAGGGTGGAATACAGGTATTCTAAGTGCTTTAACTAGAACTGTGCCTTTCTTGTACTAACTACAGTAGAGAGTAATTGGGTTTTGGAATCTAACAAGAGGCTGTGTGTCTATTTGCTTTAACTGCATGTGAAAAGATGCCCTGCAAGTCCAGAGTGCCCCTGAAATTGTAGCACTGAGAAAGAGTGTGCTTAAACTACTTTGAGTCTGGTGGAGAGATCACCACTGGTTCTTGGGGATTATGGCAGGTAGAGCCTGCAGTTCCATTTCCAAGAAGATGTGACAGAGAGTCTCGCCCTAGGAAGCATGTCAGAGAAGTACAAGGGAGGCAAGGAAGACTTCTGCTGCTGACTCAGACCAAGGGGAGCTCGGTCTGGTGTGAGAGGATCCAAACACAGCATCTAGGATAGCATTTACTTGGGGACTGTTCCTAGAGTCATGTAACCATAGTCCTATCAAGCACACAAAGTAGTGCCATGCTGAGACACTATACACATGCTGGCAGCTGAACTGGAACCAATGTAATCATGTTAGTCTCTAGCTCAGTTTCCAGTTTGGGAGATGGCAAGCACTGAGCAGATGCAGCGTGTCTCATCACAGTGTGTCACAAACAAGATGTTGACTTGTGCCATTTATAGATACAGCCCTTGATCAGCAGTACTAAGTTACTCCTGACATAAATATGGCTGCTTTCTCGGTATCAGATAGCAGTGAAGGTCAGAGGTCATTCAACACGTTATGCCTCCTAAACCAGCGGTTGGCAACATATGGCCCACATGCTGGATATGACCTACAAAGCTGCAGGATCCAGCCTGCAGAGCCTGAGGGCTTTGTCTACGCCTGCACTCACGCTAGGGATAAGCAACAAAGATCTGCACTGAGGATGGGCAACTTCCAGTTGATGCCATGCTACATTCTTCCTTCTACCCCCTACGCTCCCCCTGGCTGCAGCTGCCACCAGGTGGGGAGCTGTGCCAAGGCCAGGCAGCTGAAAGTCATGTCCATACTCTGCTACTTTCCTCTCCTCTCTGAATCACAGTTCGACTTAGGCTGACTGAACTAATCAAGCTACAGTCCTCACCCTGGAACTATACCTTTGTGTGTAACAACAAGTAATATCAAATTCAGTGGGGCTGTTCACACGTGTTATCTATGTGGGAAGGGAACAGTAAGATCAGGATTTACGTTAATCCAGGACAATCACCAAAATGCTAAGAAAATGCTATTGTGGGTTTAATTTTGCAAGTCTTTGGCAGACCAGTGGGGGCAACAGAGTCACAAGCAACCTCACCTGACAGTGAAAGGAGAAATCAGAGAGGCAGAGTGCTCTGATGAGCATTATGGAAGAAGAGAAAAGAATTTAGAGAATAGAGACAAAATCTATTCATGTCTATAAATGATAACTCTGCAATAATCAGGGCTGCATACACAAATCAGTAACAAGTATGAAGAGTGATTTTGTTTCGTCATTTTGCCCAGGCTCACTCAAAAAATGAGCTGCTATGTTTTGCATCAGCTAAGCGTCTTGTTGGTCTTTTGAGGTGTGTAGTTGTTGCACTCCTTATTAGGGCATGCAGAGAAGCAAGAATACCATTCACAAGAGCTCCTGAAGTTTCATGCCATATTGAAACAAAACTGAGACAATGAATATTTATCCTTCACTTGTGGCTACTCAACCAATTCTATATCCACCTACCATAAATCTATCTAGCCCAAAACTCTCCAGCTAATGGCATGTGGGGTTACTGAAGTCCAGGTATTTTATGTCCACTATATTCCCCTATCCATCCAACCAAGTCACCCTCTCAAAGAGGCAGATAACTACAAACTGACTTTTTAATGATAATTGGTAAATTCAGGTGCTGAAGACAGATTGGCCAATCTAAAATTTCCAGGTCCTCCTTTTTAAAAGAAGCACTATGTTAGTCTTTCTCCAGTCCTCTGAGACCTCACTTGTCATCTACAAGTTTGCAAATAATATTGCCAGTGACTCCAAGATTTTTTCAGCTAGTTTCTTCAGCACCCTATGGTGAATTCTGTCAGGCCCCGCTGGCTTAAATGAATTCAAATTTCAATAAAATAACAGTAATAATAAATCATATATTTGCCAACCCGAGTTTCAAGGATACCAGCCCCCGGATGTTGGTGTTTTTGAAGAGCATGGAATCAATCTCTCTTTACACAATTCTATTTATAGTTTAAAGTCAATTCACAGCTATGTGGCACAGATGCTTATTTTAAGCTGTTGTCTACTCTGCACTTATATTTTTGGGCAGAGTTCTTCCAACTAATGGAAGAAAAGCTGTTTTGGGTTTTTTTCCATGCCACTGTGCTCAAAGATGTTCAAGAGAAAGGATACTATACAGATCCTGTATGTGACCAATCACTCTCATATGTAAATATTGAAAATGTCTATCATTTACCTTGAAGATAATAACAAGTCTTTTCATGAACATCAGCTCTTAGTTCTCTTGTGACTGACAGCTGTGAAACCAGCTGCTGTGCCTGATATAACTTCTTAGAAAAACTGCATTGAAAATATTTACTGTGCGTGTTTCATCCACAGGGAGGTGTCGTTTCAAAAACGAGTATTTGCAGGTTCATCACTCATTTAGATATACAGTTTTCAGTGGTCTGAATCCCACTGGACTTAGTGGTAATAATTTCAAAATCAACAAATGGAGGCCCTCTGTTCCCAAAATTCCTTTCACAACTTAGGTTTACATTGTTTACATGTTTTTCTGTTAAAGCAGATTGTTCTTTAGGAGCTTGATCTTATTTCTGAACAACAACAGACAGCGTGATTTTTTAAATGTGTGTTTCCTACAAACTGCTGCTTTTTGGCATTAAGATAATGAAATGTATAGGCACTTAGGTCCAGAATCCATTCCACCTATTAGGCATCTAAATGGTCTTAGTACCTAAGCGTGATTCTATTCCATCCTTCTCAAATCCTGAAAATCCATTAATGTGTCTACTTTCCTAACAAAGCATTATCTTACCCTTAAGACTGAGACACAGAAAACCAAGGAGGAGGACAACATCCCTCCACACACACTTTTGCCTTAAGTTTTTCTCAGGAACTCGAGCAGGATGAAATGGACTCACTCGTGGGTGCTCTCCATTTACATACCCAATAGGTGGGACAGAATCTGGATCTTAGTAATTTTTCAGGTGGAGGAATTTGTATTTTTCTACATGTCAGCCAGGGATGCAAATTATCAAAGGTATATATTTTCCTTAAATATCAGAAATGTTCTGCCTCCAAAAGTTTTCATAACATCAATTCGGGTACACTGTAGGCTGCAGAGTAAGAATTTCAGTGTGATGCTCGGGTATTCATCTTAGTTTAGCTTTTCCACATTTTCAATACTAACTGGAGGGCGCTGTGAGAAATCTGAACTGAAACAAAAAACATGATTAGAATCATAGAAAGTCAGGGTTAGAAGGGACCTCAGGAGGTCACCTAGTTCAATGCCCTGCTTAAAGCAGGACAATCCTGAACTAGATCATCCCAACAAAACTTCTGTCTAGCTGGGTTTTGAAACCCACCAAGAATGGAGCTTCCACCACACTTGTTCTAGTGTTTTACTACCCTCCTAGTGAGACAATTCCTCCTACTATCCAACCTAAAACTTTCCTTGCTCCAACTTAAGACTGTTGTTCCTTGTTCTGCCATCTGACACCACTCAGAACAGTCTAGCGCCATCCTCTTTCAAATCCTGCTTCAGGTAGTTGAAGGCTGCTATTAAGTCCCCTCTCAGTCTCCTCTTCTCTAGACTAAATAAGCCCAGTTCCCTCAGTCTTTCCTCATAGGTCATGTCTCAGCCCCCTCACCATTTTTGATGCCCTCCACTAGACCCTCTCCAATTTCTCCACATCCTTTCTGTAGTGGGGGGCCCAAAACTGAACACAGTACTCTAGATGTGGCCTCACCAGTGCTGAATAGAAGGGAATAATCACCTCCCTTGACCTACTGGCAACACCCCTACCAGTGCAGCCCAGTATGCCTTTAGCCTTCCTGGCAACAAGGGCACACTGCTGACTCATATTTAGCTTATTGTCCACTGTAACCCCCAGGTCCTTCTCTACAGAGCTGCACCAAGCTAGTCAGCCCCCAACCTGTACTGGTGCATGAGACTGTTCTGTCCTAAGTGCAGGACTTTGCACTTGTCCTTGTTGAACCTCATGAGATCTATTTTGATTCAATCCTCCAATCTGTCTAGGTCACTCTGAATCCTAGCCCTACCCCACAGTGTATCTACTATTCCCCCCAGCTTGATGTCATCTGCAAACCTGCTGAGGCTGCACTCTATGCCATCTTCCAGGTCATTGATGAAGAAACTGAACAAAACTGGCCCCAGGACCAACCTTTGGGGCACTTCACTTGATACCAGCTGCCAACCAGACATCAAGCCATCAATGATGTGGATACAGGTGGCAGAAGTGGACTGGCCAAGTTTGCTGATGACACCAAACTTTGGGGTAAAGCATACACACCAGAGGATAGGTTGGTGATCCAGGCTGACTTGGATAGGCTGAAAAAGTGGGAGGATACAAACCTGATGACTTTCAATATCGACAAATGTAAGGTACTCCACCTTGGGGGGAAAAACCCCTGCAACATGCTTATAGGCTTGGCAGTGCTACGCTCACTAGCACCAAGGCCGAAAGGGGCTTGGGGTCATGACTGACCACAAGATGAACATAAGCCACCAATGCAATGTTGCAGCTGGTAAAGCAAACCAAACTCTGGCTTGCACCTGTAGATGCTTCTCAAGTAAATCTCAGGATGTCATCCTCCCGCTGTACTTGGCTTTGGTGAGGCTGCAGCTGGAGTACTGCATCCAATTCTGGGCTCCACAATTCAGGGAGGATGTTGAGAAGCTTTAGAGAGTCCAGAGGAGAGCCACGCACATAATCAGAGGGCAAGAGAATAGGCTTTATGAAGAGAGACTGAGAGCCATGGGGCTTTTCAGCCTAGAAAAGCACAGGCTCAGGGGAGACCTGGTGGCAGCCTATAAGTACACTGGATGTGCATCAGGATCTGGAAGAACATCTGTTCACCAGAGTGCCCCAAGGGATGACAAGGACCAATGGCCAGAAACTCCTCAAAGATCAATTTAGGCTGGACATAAGGAAAAAACGTCTCTACAGTCCAAGCCACCAAGGCCTGGAATAGGCTTCCTCCAGAGGTGGTGCAAGCACCTACTCTGGACTTCTTTGACCCCAGCTGACTTCCTGCCCTTGGGGCAGGGGGCTGGACTCAATGATCTCCCGAGGTCCCTTCCAGCCCTAATGTCTATGAAATCTATGAAATCTATTACTACTCTCTAAACCCTATGCTTCAGCCAGTTTTCTATCCACTTTACAGTCCCTTCATCCAGCCCGTACGTCCTTAGCTTGCCTGGGATAATGTTGTGGGAGACCATATCAAAAGCATTGCTAAAAATCAAGGTACACCACATCCATCAGTCTCCCCACATCCACAGGGCCGGTTATCTCATGGTAGAAGCATGACTTGCCCTTCATAAATCCATGCTGACTGATCCTAATCACCCTTTTTCTCCTCCAAGTGCTTAGAAATGGATTCTTTAAGGATCTGCTCCATGATTTTTCCAGAGACTGAGGTAAGGCTGACTGGTCTGTAGTTCTCTGGATTCTCTTTTTTCGCTTTCTTAAATGTAGGCACTATGTTTGCCCTTTTCCAATCATCCGGGACCTCTCCTGATCTCCATGAGTTTTCAAAGATGGTGGCCAATGGCTCTGCAATCACATCAGCCAATTCCCTAAACACCCTCAGGTGCATCCCATCTCACCCCATTGATTTGTACACATCCAGCTTTTCTAAGTAGTCCCTAACCTGCTCTTTCACCACTGAGGGCTGCTCACCTCCCTCAACTTTGCTGCCCGGTGCAGTAATCTGGGAGCTGACCTTGCCCGTGAAAACTGAGGCGAAAAAGGCAGAGCACTTCAGCGATTCATTAAAATTTGTGTATTAATAACAAGCACAATTCCCCCTCTGTCAGCATAAGCTGGCATGCAATGTTTTTTATTGGAAGTATTGCACATGGAAATAAAAACCACTCTTGCTAAGGTTAGCATCTAAGCTTCCTAGCAAATAATATGCCTCTTTATCACTCATGCCACCAGTGTCCAAGGTAATTCTCTCAACTGCCTTTGCATAGAAGACCTGAATTTCTGCAACCCGAATTTATTAGAATCAGGTATCTAAAGCAAATATTTAATATCAGAATAAACTTATTAAAAGTAAGGCTCTATAAAAACATCCTTGTAGGCTTTTTATGTTTATTGTCTCTCAGTAACTCCAGATCAAATTTGCTCAGTTTTAGAGCTGCCTAAATTATTCATTGAAAATAAATTATCTGACAAATTTTGCCCTTCTTTCTGTTTGTAAATCATTTGCCAACAGATTTCAATTTTTCCCAAGTCACTTGCTCTGTGTAATTGTTTGATGAACATTTTATATGAAACAACTTTCTGTCTTCAGGGTTGCTTATAAGCTGTTTACTTGGACTAGTCACGGTATGAAATTTGTGGTACATGAGAGAACACATATGTCACATGGTATTGTTTCTGCTTCCCAATGGGATGACAATGATCGGTGACCACTCTTGTTCATATGCAGATATCTTTATTCACAGATCAAGATACATGCAAGAAGGCAACTGTTCCTTGAGCCTTATAGTGACCAAAAACAGTTTGTGTTTCCACAAATAGCAAATTAAAAAGGGAGTAAAAACTGCCCAACCAAACAGCTCCTTTGAAGTCAGGTAAATCTTTGTTAACTCTCCAGCTCCTGCTCCCTCCCCCTGCACTATTTTACTAAATCTATTCAGTGTGTAAGATTTAACATGGTCAGACCCTCAGACGGCATGAATGGGAAAAACTCTACTTTCTGATACAGTTTTATTCCAATACCTGTTATACTATTTTAAACCAGATGAAGATCTAGCCAGTTATTTGTAGCTGACACCATGCAACAGACTACTCATCCAGGTACTGGAAAAGCAAACTCTGTTCTTGCCTGCATATGTTTTTTCCCTTGCAGTCTGCCAAATTCACCTCTCTAACTTAAGTGCCTCAGTTCCTGATTTTAAATTCAGCTTCTAATTGCTTTAGGGACTTTCACATCCCTGGAGGAGTTCCTGGGCTAGCTACTTAGCCAAATTAAGACAAATATGAGCCAGAAATTGTTGAAAGAGAGGAAACATGATGCCCTTTCTTTTTAATTGTTCAATTTTGAGGACAAAACCTCACCAAGTAATGACAGTTATTGAACATACAATGGTTATACAGCTACAAGTGATATGGTATTCCATCCCCTACTAAGGAAAGTCTTTTCCAAATTATGATTCAATGGCATGCTCTTGTGCAAGTAATATACTATGATTAGTTTTCCTTGAAAGAACATGGGGCAAGGTCATGGAAAGACTGAACAGATATTTAGTCTCAAGGGATTCACAGAGAAAGCAGCAGAGTGCGTGATGCATGTATTTACTGTAACTACAAGAAAGATTCAAGTTTTAGCACAAAATCAGGACACTGTGCTAGAAATAAGCTTTACTTGAAATATCTAATGCTGTGTTATGGCATTACGGTTTTACCACTGACTTCAGTGGGAACAAGATAAGGCCTCTGCTGGTCCAACTGTACTCAGTTGCATACCAGAACACTTTGAAGATGCAAACAAACTTTCTGTTCTGAGTTTTCCCTGCTTATTTCTTATTTTTCCCTTATTTCTATCTTTCACTTCCCTTCCCTCCTTCTACTCCCTCAATATCAATTTGCCTTTCACCTGCCTCTCTTTTCATTTCCCTCCACCATCATATCACAGACTGCTCTCCTTTCCCATGCTGATCTCACCTCCCCCAGTTCCCTAGCCACAGAAAACAGAACCAGGAGCTAGAGAAAAAAGAAGGAAGCTGGGCCACCATCATTTTTCTCTCTCAGCTGTTCTAAGGCAAAGAGCAATATGACTTACAAAGTAGGACTGGAGAGGACCTCAGGAGGTTATCTAATACACCTCCCTGATCAGAGCTGGATCATCCTTGCCTAACCTATTCTTACAACTGCAACCCTCATCCACAACTATCAGACACAGTGCCCCAAAACATCAAGTACATCCTTACTTGCCACACACAAAGCAGGAGGATGAAGGCACTGTCAATCTCTGGCCATTATGAGGACAGTAAGTAGTTTATTAAAATATACTTGAGACATCCAAAGAACAGGACCATGTCCCTTGCTGGGGGTGGGGAGAAACATTCACTAAGCAATTGAGAAGAGACGCAGTTTCTGTGGCTGGGGAAGTCACTACCATTCGGTTTTAGATAGTAGCATTACTGTAGAATAGAGAAGGCCTGGTGAGATAGATATTTTAGGAAGCAGTACCCATTAAATATGATCTCTTCAAGATTCTTGAGCATCTGGACACCATGGGTGCGTCCACACATGCAAGCATGTGCACTTGCAGCAGCTCAAATAGAAGTGGTGCAAATTCGAGCTGGGGCTTTTTGCTTCAGCACATGTGCTTTGACATACACTTTGTTGTGGAGCGATTTGTGCCACTTGGGGCAAAATAACCCTGCCTGGCTCCTCCTGGATCTGCAGTACAAAAAGCTATTAGTACAAAAAGCTGCCCTGGCAAGTAGCTCATTGCTACTCGCTCTCAGGAGCTTCTGAGGCCTAGCCAATTGATATGTGGGGACACTACCCCTTGTGCCAGCTGACCTGCTGAAGCAGCCCTGAGAGTTCC